>NC_141151.1:146765585-147113449 GCF_053477565.2 Lygodium microphyllum | reverse complement strand
ATAGTCCATACTGCAATGTGGACTTCACATACCTGAGTATGCAACTAGCCACATCCAAAAGTATGCCACCTTAGTTAGTTGAGTTTGGTTTGAGACCCATATATAGGGTTCTTCTATTTCTATGTACGTGAGTTCTTTTGGCTTACACAACTAAGAAGAGGAAAACTATTTTCAGCCTCCACCTTTGTGTGTATTCCCCCATTGTGCAAGCAAGAAAGCTACAAGTGGAGCTTCCTTCCTTCTCTCCCACAATCTTGACATGGTGATACTCGAAGAAATACCATTGTACCAATTGATGGTGAAGGTTCAAAGCATCCAATTGTTGAGAAGCTTTCTAGAAGGAAGAAGGACTCTCGGGTTAAGAAGAGTAAAAAGACCTCACCACGAGTGAGGCAAATAAAGATGGATCCATCTCCCTCAGCAACCAGCTACTCCCCTAATTACTCAAGTTCCTCCTCCTCCTCATCAACTTCTAGTTCCTACTCTCTTGGTTCTAAGTCTCCTACAATCCACAAATGGACAAAGAGGCGCCATAAGAGGAGCAAGCTTAAGAAGACTAAGACTTTTAAGTCTGGGGATAAGGACATAAAGTTTGAATCTTACTCCGGTAAGAGAGATCCTGCTAAGGCGTTAGGATTTGTTAGGCAATTTGAAGTTGCTTTTTCTGATGGTAATTTCTCAAAAAAGTCCAAGCTAAGGCATATAGGCATGCATTTGAAAGACACCGCTAGAAATTGGTGGTTGACTCTCATTTTGGAGGGAAGGAAACCTATGACTTGGAAAAAGTTCAAGAAGAAGTTTTATGCTCGGTTCTTGCCTCCTGATTTTGAGAATGATGTCAAGAAGAAGTGGGATTGGCTAGGCCAGAAAGAGCATGAGAAGATCACTAGTTATGTGGACAAGTTTTGGTCTACTCTTCTCAAGGTTACTCCTTTCATGGAGATCGGTGATGAAGAGAAGAAAAGGAAGTTTGAAGCTAGCATTTTTCCTCATTTACACAGAACCATGAAGGTGTATCCACATGAAACCTTATCTCACATGATGGAGTCTTCCATCATAGCTGAAAATTTGCATACACCTAGTACATCTCAAAAGTTGGAGATGAGTTCTTATAGAGCTAGACAAGAGTAGCTCTATGATCAACCAAGAGACAGGACTAATCAAAGAAGACCTATCTTTATCCATGACCAATATTCAAAGCCAGAGAGTAACAAGAAGAGGCGTAAGTATCTCACCCTCTAAGATACAAAAGTACAAAGAGTAAGGAAGCTACTTTCTTTGTGGTGAGTTAGGGCATATGATGCCTAATTTTCCTCACAAAAGAAAGGAAGAAAATGTGGTTATAGATCCTCCTCTACCATCCTCAAATTCTATTCTAGATGTTCAAGCTAACACTCATTCAAAATAGAAGAAAAGGCAACTCTTAAAGGGTTGGGGGACACTCAACAATCAACGAGTTTTGATACTCTTTGATCCAGGGTCCACATATAATTTCTTATCAACAGATACTATTGAAACACTACAAATTCCACTGGATTGATTGGGAACACCAATTGGATCAAGTTTAGCATTTGAAGGACTTACAACCAATTCTACTCCTATCCAGGGGAAGTTGAATCTTAGAATTGGGGATTACCATGACCAAGAATCTTTTCTACTTGCACCCATTGGTAATTGTGATGTTATCTTATGTATGCCTTGACATTACAAGATTAGACCTCTTTTTGATTTTGTTAAGAAGACCCTTTCATTTCAATTCAAGGGTCAGAACATAGTATGCATTACTGATGTGTGCTAGTGGTTAGTCATATTAGCACTTCTAAAGAAATAAAGAAAGCTATTTTTGCATACATGATTTTTGTGAGAGAGTCAAAAGAAGCTAATGACTCAAGGGAACTTGATGTCTCTAATGAATACACAATACCAACTAATGCTTCTAAGTCTCAGACTCTAAAAGAACCCCTCTCTTTAATTGATCAAGCCAGACATGATTTTGTTAAACAATATGAAGATTGTTTTAGCGATTCACTCCCAAGAGAGTTACCTCCTAAGCACCTGGAAGATCACATGATTGATCTTATCCCAGGCAGTTCACCACCTAACCAACCGCCTTACCATTTAAGTGTAAGTCAACAAGAGGAGATCCTAAAACAAGTACACGAATTGTTGGAAAAAGGGTTAGTTCATCAGCCTAGCTCTTCTCCATACTTATTTACAGTATTACTTGTTCAAAGGAAAGATGGTTCTTTCAGTATGTGCATAGACTACAGATCTTTGAACAAGATTACAATCAAGAATCACTTTCCTATCCCAAGGATAGATGATATCTTGGATAAGTTGCAAGGGGCTAGTATCTTTAGTCGCATTGATCTCAAGAGCGGCTATCACCAGATATGGAGAGCACCTGAAGATGTTCATAAGAAAGCTTTTCGTACAACATTTGGACTATACGAATTTTTAGTCATGCCATTTGGTTTGACTAATGCACCCACCACATTCAGTCGAATGATGAAGAGAATTTTCAAACCTCACTTAAAGTTCACAGGTGTCTTCTTTGATGACATTCTAATATTTTCATGGTCTTAAGAAGAGCATAGAAAGCATCTATCTACTGTTTTTCAAGAGCTTTGCAAGTATAGAATACAAATCAATGCTAAGAAGAGTGAATTCTTCCTTTCAGAAATTCATTACTTGGGCCATATTGTTTCTCACAATTTGGTGAGAATGGATCCCGGGAAGATTTGAGCCATTGATGAATGGCCTACACCTACTTCTGTACATGAAGTTAGAAGTTTCTTGGGCCTATGTTCATACTACAGGAGGTTCATATGAGGTTTTTTTATGTTGAATCTCCTCTACATTACCTTACTAAGAAGGGAATGCATTTTCACTGGGGATCAAGGAAACTACAAGCCTTTGAAAGAATTAAGTTTCTTGTGAATCAATAAACAGTTCCCATAGTTCCGGATCTTCAAAAACCTTTTGAAGTTCATTGCGATGCTTTTGGGGATTGCATTGGAGTTGTGCTTAACCAAGAGCATCATGTAGTAGAATTTGAGAGCCGACGCCTCAAGGATCATGAGTTACATGCTCTAGTATATGAGAAAGAGCTTATGGAAGTGGTACATGCTCTTCAAGTATGGAAACACTACTTACTTGGTGCAGATTTTGTTATTAAAATAGATTAAAAAAGTCTAAGATACTTCCTCAATCAGAAGAAGCTCTCAGAGAAATAGATGCGATGGGCAAATTTCTTATCTATGTTTCATTTTCAAATCCTTCATACATCTAGAACTAAGAATTTTGTAGCAGATACTCTATCACAGTGACCTTGAGTGAATTCAATCACAACTGTTTACCATAACGAGTTCATGGATTTACCCAAAATATTTGCAACTGATTCCGACTTCTCAACCATATGAGATCAGCTTAACTCAGGTCAATAGATTACACCTTACTCGATTCTAGATGGTTATTTGTATCATCATCAAGCAATTTGTGTAGCATTATCATGACGACACAAGGTAATGAATGAAGCACATGCACCTCCATATGCTGGACATAGGGGTATTCTACCCATTACTCAAGCATTGGAAAGATATTTCTTTTGGTCCACACTTAGAGCTGACATTGAAAGATATGTCTGCGAGTGCAAGATATGGCAAAAAGTAAAGCATGACAAGCATAAACCACCTGGTCTACTAAAGCCATTACCTATTCCTAATGAGCCTTGGGAAATTATAGCCATGAGCTTTATCATGGAGCTTCCTCACACCCAAGCAAGCAATGATGAAATCTGGACAATCATTGATAGATTCACTAAGCAAGCTCACCTTATACGTGTGCGAAAGACAATCAAAGCTAATCATAAAGCTAAGATATTCATTTCTCATATTTTCAAGCATCATGGCATGCCTAAGTCCATTATAAGTGATCGAGATCCCCGTATGACTAGCCTCTTTTGGCAAGCTCTCTTTGAGAACCTCGGGACAAAGTTAAACTTTTCATCCTCTTATCATCCTCAAACGGATGGGCAGAGTGAAAGTGCTAATTCTACTGTTTTGGACCTTTTGAAATCCTATGTCTTAGATAATCAAAGAGAATGGAAAAAGTATTTGCCTTTAGTATAGTTTGCATACAATAATACGATCCACTCTAGTATTGGTAAGGCACCCTTTGAGATCATCTATGGTAAGCCTCATTTACCACCCATTCTTCTTACGAAGGATAATATATTTGCAACAGATGAGTTTGTTAGAGACATTGATACAACTTTCACTCAAGTAAAAGTTGCTATCCAAAGGACACAAGAGAAGCATAAATGCAAAGTTGATAAGCATCTCGTCATAAGTTAGATCTCAAGTTGGAACAATATATTCTTGTTAAGTTTGAGAAGGCTCACTTGAACAAGCAGAAAGGTCAAAAGGGTAAAGTGGTTAAGCTTGCTAATCGCTATTATGGCCCTTTCAAGATCACAGATAAGATAAATGATGTGACTTTTTGATTGGATCTACCAAGTCATTGAAACATTCATAATGCTTTCCATATAAGTTTGATACGTCCCTATATTGGAGAACCTCCAATGGAACCAATCAAGGAAGATTTACCTGGCATAGAAGAAATAGAAGAGTTCCTTGTGCGCCTGAAAGAATTTTACACCATCAGGACAATACTCTAAGGTTAGGTAAGGTATTACGAAAATATCTGGTTAAGTTTAAGAATTATCCTCCATTGGATGCTCAGTTTATGAGTGAGAGAGAACTTTCCAGATCTTCTTAAGGACTAGGTATCCCCTCTACATATGAGATCAACTATTTAGAAGCCACAGGGATGTCACCAAATTGATTTCTTATTATGCATTCTCTATTTTTTTTAAAATTATGTCAATAGATTAATGACTCACTTTTATTTAAGTGTTGATTATGATCTAGCATGGCCATGAGACCATTTAGAGACCAGTATTCCTAATGCATCACTTAATGGGGTGATGAGAGCACTCTGACGGGGATATTTGGTACAAACAGTACAAGTTATGAAGGGGGAAATAAGTTCTACCAAGTGTAAGAGTGTACACAAGAACTGAGTTACACATAAATGAAGATGGATTAAGTTCTAAGAAGAGGAAGTGCATTAGCATTGTGTATATGTATTTATGTGTGCATTCCGGGACGTCTAGGAACGTTTACTTGTGTGTAATGAGCATTGCATTCATTTGGGGTCATCCTCTCCCTTACAAGTCAAGGTTTAAGGTCTTTTCTTTCATTAAGAAAGACAAGAGAGGTAATTCTCTCACTAAGAAAGACAAGAGACGTGCTCCTCTAGAAGTGAGGAGAGAATTGATTTTCTCTTTCTAAGGTTTAAAAAGACACAAGATTTTGTGTGGAAGTCAATCTTCAGGTTGAGGCCCAAGGCAATTTAATGAACTCTCCTTAAGGTGGTTGTATGGACCACAAGTTAAGAGTACAGTTTGAGAAACTATTCTTTTTAAAAAATACACAGTGAATCCATTCTTTAAAATATCTCGTGATAGAAAGACGATCTCTAAAAACGGGTTGCATAAATTATCAGAAACAACGAGATGCACAACTTTCGTGTTGGCCTTTTTTTCATCCGAGCAACACATAGAGATATGTCTCAAAATTGGTTCTGCAAAGTAGGTCTTGGAATAGCCACAACTTGCATGAAGATCAACTCAAGTCTCTCTCCAAGAAAAGAAGCTCTTGAAAGCCTATAAAAGAGGAGGCTCTCCTTGGGTGTGAGAGAGGTAAAGAAAGCATCACTTTGCATGCATCCAAGAGGAGAAGAGATGGTGCAAGTGCTATGGAAGCTATGCTGAAATCAAGTGCTGTGGAAGCTCTGTTGAAATCAAGTTCCAAGAGGAGAAGAGAAAGTGCAAGTGCTGCGGAAGATCTGTTGAAATTAAGCACCAAGAGGAGAGCCCTACACATATTGTGTAGGAGAGAAGGAGACTCAAGAAGGATCAAAAGGTGCCAACTTCCAAGTTGTGCAAGTGTTAGTTGGTTGTATATCGTGCAAGGAATCGTAATCTTGTTTCCAAGATCTATAAGTAAGAAATGGTTTATGTGTAACGGAGGATCTTGCTCCTTGTCAACAATATAACTCTACAAGGGGGGGGACTGGCCCATCTTCCAATCCCTATTGTGTTGCCAATTTCTCTCTCTCTCTCTCTCTCTAACTTTCTTTTCTATCATCTATTCTCTCTCTACGCCAGTATAATATTCACAATATATATTTTAGGTATATAAGAAAGTTGAGCGTGTATCTCGAACCTTATAATAGGCATACTGCTGGTAACTTGAATATTGACCACTCTTCATAAGGTCTGAATGGAATTTCTTGAATCAATGTTTTCATAAGGGATCCCCTTGATAGTCCTAATTATAGCTAGTCATCTAGTTAGTACATCAAGGGCACATGTTGTGGTATCGTCTAATGATTTGTATACTCTAAAGGGACATTGTGTGATCATGATTGTTATAATAGTCATGTAACAAGAAAAAGATGAGCAGTACTACCTATGTAATGTGTACAATGAATGCCCTGGACAACATTTGGTCATTGTCCCTGATTGTCATGGATGTCCACATTCCACACTAGTTGCTAGGTTGTTCAAAGTGAAATGACAGCAATCAGCATTAAAAGAAACTTGACATGAGTATCGGTATATGGCTTTTCATCAGTGTTTGAGATGACATTGTCTACATGCGCAGGATCTTTGTTGGAAGGAGTTTGAGGCAGGGAGTCAGCCAGAAAAGTTAGTCTCAAGAACTAGCACGTCTTTTCTTGTTTTTTTATATGCACTGTATTACACATTAAATTATCATGCTTTGTCTACAAGCATGTTTTGTGCCTTTCTCTAGAAACTCGTAATGACTAGAAGATCAATTCTTTGTAAGTCTATCATTGTTTTTTCCATTTGATTTGTGTTGTTAGGACACACATGAGTTAGAATTCTAAAACCCATTTGATGGTTACTTTCTGCAGATTGGCTTTTAGCTTCATTGCTCGTGGAAAGGAAACATTTATTAGAACTTTATTTTAGATCTGCTCCACGGTTTGGGCAAAAGTAGTGAGTGTTGGCAATTGTCATAGTAAACTTTTTGCTAGTATTTACTATTGTAGTGTACTATGAATTTTGTGTTTCGCTTGGCAAATGAATTGCTAGAGATGCTTATTGTTGCAATTTTTATAGCTGGTTTTGTTGCTGAAATTTCAATGGAAATTGCATCTTACATTTGCATTTGACCTTCATGATGTTTACGAGTGAAACTATGTGCTTGGATGCCAACTTGTGATACTAGCTTGGATGCCCATTTTTTAGTCCAAAATTTTCATAATGTTTATGGTAATTTAGACCCTCTACAAAAAATTCTATTTCTCATCAACGAGAAATATTAAGAGAAAATGATTTTAGGAAAATGTGGTCAACACAAGATAGTAATTGAAAAGAAATAGAAGGGGTCAAAACAAGATAGGAAGTATATATCTCTATGTCCACATTTGAGATCATTTTCACAAAAATTAATAGTATTTCTAATCATAACCATCTCAAATTTCTTATCAATGGATTGCTAAATTGGTTGACAATGAGTTTGATAGTGGTGAACAAACCCAATTAGAGTTGTTTTTTTGCTTCAAGTTATAGAGCAAGAGCATGTGCCATGCTATGGTGAAGAGCATGTTACATCTTGTCATTTACCTTAGGATATTGGGGATCAACTAGGCTGCATGTTCAAAGGCTACACTATTTGGTCCACAAGTGCTACATGTTTCTTTGAGAACCACTTGTTATGCCATTCGACCTAGGGGGCAGCTATAGCAAGAGTTGTAAGTAATGTAAATATAGGTTGTAGATAAGCTTGTTGTGGTTAGCAATTTTGGGAAAATTTAAATTCTGAAATCTAGTGTTTATTAGAGATCTTGTAATGGTGCGTACCATGTCCATAGTGTGCTTTGGCACCTAACCAGCAGTCCTACTAAGTTTGATAGCAAACTAAGAAAGTATATGAGAGATGTTTACTTCGAAAGTTGACAATTGTAGTGGACTGCATGCAGGAAAATGGTACTACAAGATGTGCAGAGTTTTTTAAAGGCATAAGCTTTAAGAACTTTCCCTCATGTCTTTACGAAATTTGTAGTTTGAAACAATAGCTACATTTTTCCTTTAGAAAGCTCAGTGATCCAAGTTATGGATCAAAAGTTATAAGCAATTTTATACATGGCTGTCTTAGTTGACTAGATTTCAAGAGTAGGTGAATAATTGCCATTAAGTCCAATTTGGGAGTTCAATTGATTTTGATGATGAAAAGTATGTAGACATTATATGAAACACCAAAAATGCAGGATGGAGTGGATGGCAACAAGAGGTGGAGATGTTGGCAACACCAAAGTAGGCCCCGGGGTAGTTGTTGGAGGTTCCAACTAACATGTATCCCTCTACATCCAACCTTGGCAATGATAGCTCCTCAATCCTCTATAGCATCCCAATCCATGTAAATCCTCTTGGATCATATGGCATCACAAACTCATATGTTGACTTATACCCCTTCCTCTTCTTCATCAGTGTCAATTTGCTCATCCTCCACGAGGTTCTACGTTGCATAGGCCTCTTTTGCATCTCTTCTCTCACATATTCTGATCCTCTTTTCTATCCTTGGTAGCCTCATGTCAATCTCAAACATATATGTTAAAGAATATGTGACATGTCACATGCAATTCTTTGCATCCATCAGATTTTGTCCAAACAACTATCCAACAAGACCACCCTATAGAAAATGGCTCATATATTTTGAACCATAACTCGTGTTATCAAGCTTTAAAAAGAAAAAATGTAGCTCCACTCACAATCTACAACTTTTTTGAAGAAACCTAGACCAAAATTTGAAGGTTTCAGTTCCTAAAATTTTCTACACAACCTGCAATTGTTCATTACAACATGCAGTCTTGTTGGCCAAACATTGACCTTCCCAACTCTGTATCTCCTCTCCTACATATGAATTCATATGTCAACCAAACTTTGTATAACCCTTCCCAAGGTATAAAAGCCCATTCTGGATGCATCGTTCACCAATAATCCTCTCCCAATCAAAAAAAATTTAAACATCTTTAGTTCAGCCTTGCCCACCCACTACAATCTCCTATAGCCATATTGCCCTCTTGGTTCAATAGTCGACCAATAAGGCATACATACATACAAGACATCCCCTTCAACTTTAAATAACTTGTATATCAAATGGAATATGTCAAGATCAAAGATCCACATCATTAATCCACTTAATTTTTTAAGGCTATCTTTCTTTACATCCCAAACAACTATATCCTTTGTAGCTTGTATCAATGTCTCTCTTGCATCTTCTATGATCTATTTACCCTTGATATTATCTTCATCCTCTTTCTTAGTATCCCAACCTACTGTGGGAGCTTTCACTCAACCGCCAAGACCCACGGACCGCTTATTGTTTCAAGCGTTCCAAGCCAAGCACTAATGGCTACCTCTCACATAACCGATGCGCCATCCATATCTACGGGTGTAGTGAGCTTACCTCTGTGCCGTTCGAGTTACCTCATCTCCCGTGCACTCCTGATAGATATTTTGCCACGTCGAGTAGCATGGAACCTTGACCGAGTCTACTGGCAATATGTAACTCCTCCTCAGTGAGAACCTTATCAATCAAAGGGCCCTGAAGCCTAGTCCCAGCTAAGTCCATACCCCGAATGTCAGTGAGTACTTGAAGGGAAGTTGGTGCCACATAGGTTGGGTCCCTTTGGGATCACCATTTGGCCAATCGCTCCTCAGAGACTGTCATGATCTGAGCCCCTAGTTCGGCCATTACAATGCGGCTTTCGCACCAACGCTGCTCAAATTGACTCTGGCCTGCTGACAGTCGCTTTAGTAGCTCTATGTCTACGAGATTTGGTCGGCAGAGCACTTCGTTGAACGTGACGGTTAAGCGTAGTTCGTCAGCCTCCTCGTCAGGGATGAGTCGCATATGTTCATGCAGGAGCCTGTCGTAGTGCCCGTTAAGATGTTCTTGTTCTTCCCATGATAGAGGAAAGGTCAAGTAATCTCCAAGCTGCTCCTTGGGGATCGTGGCCATGTCTGCAAGGACGTAGACACATGCGACCACTTTGAGCTTAGCCTCCAACTCAGTTAAGCATTCTGCGACACTTCTATGTTTAACGAGGGCTTGCTCGGTTGCTATCTCATGCAAAGTTCTAAGAGTTTCCTTAGGCTTTAGCATGGCTGGGGTCTCAAGCCTAGAGGAGCAAGATTGGTCAACGCTAGGATTTCTTATGCTCTTGGGGTTCTCACGTTTCTCCTGAGGTTTTGCTGCTATTTCGTCATGGTTCTTCTCGGATGTGACTGGTATAGATTTGTCACCCTGTTGTGATAGCGTTATATCCACTCTTGATTGATCAATGTGAGTTCTATTGTCAGTGGATAGAGTGTTGCAAGCAACTGTTGATGGCAACTGTTGCTTTGGTTTGTCAGAGCACACAGATGTGTCTGAGGTTTCACCGCTATTAGGAGAGGCATCAGTGGGTTCATTGGTGGGTGGACTCAATGCTTCATTCATCAGCTCTCCAGTGCCCTTCGTCTCAATGTTCTTGGGGTCCACAACCACCTGCATCTGTTGTTGTTTTCTGTGCTTTCTCCTCTTTTTCTTGGTTAATGAAGGTGCCTCTCTCAATGACTCAGGACCCTGGGCTATATCGACCTTTGATGTGCTTGGTTGGGCCTCAGTATTTCCCTTCTCTGGTGTGTCCTTATGGGACATAGCCGTGGTTTGTTGAATAGCCTTGCCCAGTTGTGAGGATACAACTACCGCTCTTTTCGGAGAGTCCAGCTTTTCAACCCACTCCCTTGCATTTAACTCCCCCGTCCTAGGCTTTAGGCACTTTGAAAGTGCTGGAGTTGTCGAGGGCTTTGGTTGCGACACCTCCTCCACAGGTAAACTACTAAGGACACGTTCCACAAGGGGCATTGTCACAGCTAAGGGCTGTGGCTGTTGTGGTCCCTGATTGGAAGTAGTAGCAGCTAGTTTAGTGGGCTGGCTACCCTTGGTGGATTGCGGTGTCAAGTCCCAGAAGTGGTTGTGTCTTTTGTTGGCCTTTGAGCACTCATCTGTGTAGATCGATCATGAGTTGATTTGGTCACATTAGGTCGCTCATGCATATCCTTGGGTCGAGAACTAGATGGAGATAGAGATTGGAATTGAGCAGTTTCCCTTGACAACCACCGTTGTGCTTCTTGTGTCCTTTTGGAAAAAGAGGATGTAGGAGATCTAGGACTCTTAGGTGGACTTGGCACTCGCTGAATGACTTGCTCGAGGCTATTAGACGATTGTGCCATTTGCTTTGTTGAGCGATCAGCCTTGCTTTGAGCAATGTTGTGCCTATGATGCTTGTTCTCCCCTTGGGAAATCAAAGGCTCCTTGGGCACTAACGGTTTTTGTGCCTGCTCAATGGCTACGTATGACATCTGTTTATTTAGCATGCTAGGCTGGGGCTCTTTCCTTCGAACAATTATGTCTAGTTTCTTGCCTCGAGACCTAGAGTTTCTCCTAAATTTCCTCCTGTGCTTCGTTGCTTTTGATACACTCTGGCCTTCAGTCGACCAGGGAGGTTTAGCAAGGGGTTTTGGCACCCAAATCCATCGGTTGCCTGCATAATACCCTTGAGTCCGAAGCAACACCTTGGATATCAATCATGGCGTTGTGCTGGCTCTCCATGACGCCTCCGTCTATAAGGCTTGGGCTTCTTTTGGGGTCTTCTACGATATTTGTAATTCCAAAGCCCGTCCTTGGCATTATCTCTTGACCTTCTTGTTTTGGGTATGGCCTCACTCACTGGTTCTCGTTGTTCGACCTGTGCTTGTATCAACTCTTCCAACAGGTCCTTGCCCTCATTTGTAGGCTTGACTGTTATGTCATCACCTTCCTTGCCTTTCCCTTGAGGTTCGATGAGGTCACCCTTGCTAAAGGTGGTGACTATCCTCACACCCGGTAGTGTCAGGTGTATCCTTTGTGCCACATAGTCAGCCTCACATTTGGTCGCCCTTTTAAAGGGTCTTCCTAGGAGGGTTTCTTTCCTGTAGCTAGCACTTTTTGGAGGAACGTGGAATAGGATAGGCAAGCTTTCCGTTTCAATTGTCGCAAGGATTTTGCACTTCCCTATGAGTGCTTGTGGGTGTCCCCCATAAGGGCTAAGAGTTGCACTAGTCGGTGTGAGCTCTGGTTGGCCTAGTAGGGTCCATGATTCATAGGTCAAGATGTTAAAATCTGCTCCTTCATCAATCAGAGCATCGATAGTATACTCTCTTTTCGCGGTGAGTTTGACCCTAAGATAAGCAGGTGGTACTATGTCTTCATCTTCCGGGTCCTGGCTTCTTGTAAATTCAAGCCTTCTAACAGATGCCCTAGAGTTCTCGACTGCACGACCAGATGTGGATTCTCCACTACTGTCTTGGATCATCAGTGCAGTGCTATTCAAGGTACATCTCTCGTCAAGAGTGTCATGTCTAGTCATCTTGGCATTTGCAGCTTGCTGATGTTGCATTTCACCCTGACTAGACATGGTATGAACACAATGTCTTTGTGTTCTAGTAATGTGGCCTTTTTGCCCTTGATGGCTAGATTGGCCCATTGATGTTCTAGGGTCTCTGTTTCTCTCTGTTCGGGTATGGGCTTTTGGCTACTCTTTTGCAAGTGAGAATCCATGCTCGTGTAGAGCCATTACTTCACTAGGGTCCAATTTGCAAGACCTGTCACGGCGTGCGTTTCCTCTCCAACCTACTCGAGGGAGGTGTGGAGGGGACAGAGCCCCCTCTGCGAGGGTCCGGGGGGGGCAGTCCCCCCGGCCCGCAGGGCCGTTACGGTAGAAGCCATGCACAATTTGGAGGACCGTTTATAGCCAAATTTTGAACTAAGTGCTCTAAATTTTAGCCCAGTGATGGATCTATCATGTGCCTTTAGCTCTAGGTGGCCTTTGGGGTCAATCTCGGGGTTTAGATGTGTCAAATTTTGTGTTCTAGATACCTGTCCGATTTTGACAGTTTTCTGTCCGATTCTCAAATGTCCGATTTTCAGGAGTCCGATTATCAGAATCGGACGTCCGATTTTGGGTTGGTCCGATCGGCCCAGTGGTCTAATTTTGGTCACGTCCGATTCTGGGAGTCGGATCGAAAAAGTGGTCCAATTCTGGGAATCGGATCAGACAAGGTAGTCCGATTCTGACTAGTCCGATTCTGACTGGTCTGATTCTGGGTGGTCCGAGTGTCCGAGTGGTCCGAGCATTCGATTCTCAAAATCGGACGGGTTGGTCCGATCGGACGGTTGTCCAAACGTCCGATTCTCAAAATTGGACGTCCGATTCTGGGACTCGGACGGCCTAGTCCGACGGCGCAGACGACGACCTGCGCGTTGCATGCGATGCCTCTAGGCTGATGTCTACTACACCGAATCGTCCAGCGCCTTCCAGATAGGTGCAGGACACTACAAGGGAATGCCAGACATACCTGGAACCACTGTGGTGCTTGAATCAAACGGCACTCCAAGGATTTGTGCCCCTATTTCCCTGTTTTAGCCTGTTATACAACAACAGAGAACCCTACTGTTTGTTTCTTTTTCTTTGGTTTTTCCTATCCTAATGCATCCAATCACAAAGCAAATTCCTACACTACTTCATTCCACAACATAAATCTCAAGAAAGCAAAACACCTACTTGCCAAGGAGATCGAATACCATCTTCAACCCCCTCGCTTCCTACCTATCTACCTCAAGCACCGGTTCAGGGAAAACCCTACTCCAGTGCTCGATTCGAAGCGCGCAAGCGCTCAAGGCTTGAATCCGTTGGTCGCGGCAACGAAACCAAAATGTGGGAGCTTGCACTCAACCTCCAAGACCCACGGACCGCTTATTGTTTCAAGCATTCCAAGCCGAGCACTAATGGCTACCTCTCACATAACCGCCGCGCCATCCATATCTACGGGTGTAGTGAGATTACCTCCGTGCCGTTCGAGTTACCTCGTCTCCTGTGCACTCCGGTAGCTCCAGATCCAAGTGCAAGCTTCAAGCAAGCTTGATCCTCCCGCTCCAAGCTCCAAGCTCCATTGCCGCGAGCAAGAGAAGAGAAGAGAAGAGAAGAGAAGAAGAGAGGAGAAGATGGAGAGCTTCTCCTCCTCGGTCCCTCACCCTCACACACTCACTCCCTCACACTCTCACACTCCCTCTCTCAAGCACAAGCTCAAGCAAGCAAGAATAAGAAGAAAAAGAAGAAGAGGAGAGCTACTTTTGGACACACACAAGAATGAGCTTCTCATTCACTTTTCAACTTTATATACAAAACCCTAAATCCCTTTTGGGCGGTCATTCCCTTTTCCCCTTTTTACATGATGGGCTAGCATCCCAAGTGTGTCTTCATGCCTAGGGTTTAGGCATATTATATGGATGTAGTGCAATTGATTTGCTAAGCTACATGTGATACAAGATCTTTGGATTGTGCCTTGATTATTGTCTTTGGATTCATCTAATCTTTATGATTACTCTGAGGACACCTTTTATTGGTCGCCTTCACTCTCGTGGAAGCATCTTCTTTGCTTTCTTGCAAGTACTTATTGAAGGACATCTATGGCGGCTGATGTGTATGCTTTGGGGGATTGTGTGGTTTGAGACAATTTAGACTAACCAACATCCTATCATTTTTTATTGTTGTATTCTTTGGGGACTTCTAATCTGCGATTGGCATTGATGGCATCTTTTGATGAGCAAGTGTCAATCCTACCCTCTCTACCCGCATCCGACAAGCTGGATGGGATGAACTTGTGAGAGTGCGCACAAAGGGGAAAGTGATCACAGAGAGGAGACAAAGAGAGAATGCAAGAGAGAGAAGGAACAATGTGACTACAATGGCTAAAGGTACAAGGCTGCAACAATCAACCCCAACATGCAACAATGGGATGAGCTTCTCTCAAATGAGAAGCTCCTAGCTACAAGAAGTGAGAAGACTAGTGTAGAACACATCCTATGTCGATGATGGGAGATGTGAGAGAGGTGTCACAGCCAGGTCCTTCAAAGAAATATCCATACTAAGGGATGCAAGCTCATCCCAAATCTCCTCCATCCTGTGGATGTGATCCGGCATTGTAGGGAAATTTGCGACCAAAAGTTATCGTGGTTTCAATTTCAGAGATAATCTTGATGCCCAAATTTCTAGATGCGAAAGAGAGATGCCAATATCTTCCAAACCTCTATGGCAATGTAAATATATCTAACATGCATGAGCACAACATCTGCACAACTCAAAAAAAGAAAATAGTAGGCTCTAGCATTCAATCAATTCCATACAACTATTGAATCTACAAGCCACACCATCATGGCAATTTACAGTAGGTGTTAACCCCAACACGAAGAAAGCAGAAAGAAGTGGAAAAGACGCAGGGCAAAGGTGGAAAAAAGGTAGCCCGACTGAAGAAAGAAAAGGAGAAAAGGCCAAAAGCGCAAGGGCTACCTTAAGAGTCAAAGGCAAATGCAAAGGGGAAAGGCGCATTTTAAAATAGAAAGGCGCACCCTGAAATCTTGTAAAAGAGCGCTGGGCTCTCCTCACCTGTGCAATTTGTAAATGTAGATGGGCGGTGAAAAGGAAGCTAGGACGATAGAAGGACAATGGGAAAAAGGACATGGGCTACGGCCGGCTCTGAGACTATGACTTAGATATAACATACATCAATATCTCTACTCCAAAATCAATGACATATGCCTCATAAATCCATGCATATAATGAAATCCCTGTAGCAAATGATGGGTATCATTACCCGAAAGTGCTATCATCCATCAAAAAGCATCAATACCACTATTAACCCGTTATGGGCCTTCAAAATCTATTCCAGCCCTTTTAGACAAATTTATTACATCAGCATTAAAACATACATGTGGTACCCAAAAATCACTCCAAAGCATGTACTTTGGTTTTGGCAATCATCTATCAACCATAGAGCATCAATAGCATTCAATGGGAGTCCTTGAAGACCATAAATCAATCTGGAAAACCCTATGGACAGCGGATACCTTACTGTATACCCAATTTAGATAGTAGTAAACTGTGTATACGCAAGCTCTCACTTTGAAGCCTCTATGAAATCTTTGGGAGTACTACCATGCATATGAAAAAATCCATGTTAGTAAATGACGAGTATCATTATCCGAAAGTGCTATCATCCATCAAAAAGCATCAATACCTCTGTTAACCCATTATGGGCCTTTAAAATCTATTTTAGTCCCTTTTAGACTTAGTTAATTAAATAACTAAAACAACCTGAGGAAAGTGCGGTGGATGTGGCCATGGGTCCGTCCTACAGATGGGTGGTCCCGGTTGGCCGGAACTTTTCTCAATCATGATGGACAGCAAGAAGATTGTTCAAAGAACACGAATAGAAAGAGCATTGACCTAGAGTCTAAGTTATAAATTATCCTGATTTACGCTATTTTAGGGGAACGGAATGGGACTATGCCTTATGGCAGAGAGGTTGAGCTTCGCATCCCTCTCGTTTCCCATTCTCCTTGAACCAAGTGCAGAGTGAATCCGCTTTGGACTTGGCATTTCTGCGTAAAGTAGTTCGCTTGGGTTCGACGCTAGTTGCCGATAGGAAATGACCAATCGGGAAAACCCTAATTCAGGTCAGTCCTAAGTGGGAACGGTCGGAATACTTTCGCTACGTGGCAGACGCGGAAAGTCCTAGATCGCAAACCCCGTAACATTCCATGGGAGTACTGGGTGGAGCTTTCTAGACATCCCTTCCGATGGACTGCTAAGATGTGTCCGGAAGATAATAGGTGGACATGCTACATCAATGAACGGTCAGACAATAGAGGCAAGGTACCAACATCACTAAAGGCATTATAGGAGAACACCAAAGAAATAGAGATTTTGACTTTTTCCTAGAAATACAAATGCATTAATGGTAGTTACAGATGCAATATCAACAAATGGAGCACATGGCATGTAGGATGCATAAAAACTTGATGATGTAGAGAAAACTATGGAAGAGCTTGCAGATAATATAGAGATTTAGGATGAAAAAAGAGCTCGAATATGAGTTTGACGATGTAGATATGAAGACTAAAGATGTAGATGCTACAAAGTTTGAAAGAATGAATGATACTAAGAAAGAGAATGTGGATAATGTTAAGGGTAAATAGATAATAGAAAATACAAGAAAGACATTGATGCAGGTTACAGAGGATATCGTCGTTCGGGATGCAAAGAAAGACGACCTAAATAGATTAAGTAGGTTAATGACGTGGATCTTTGATCTTGTCATATTCCATGTAATATACAAGTTATTTAAATTTGAAGGAAATATCTTACATGTATTTATGCCTTATTGGTCGACTATCTAGTGGATGTTTGAGACCCAGGAGGGTGATATGGCTATTGGAAACTGTAGTGGGTAGACACAACTAAACTAAAGATGTGTAAAATTTTTTGAATTGGGAGAGGATTAATAGTGACCGATGCATCCAAAATGGACCTTGATACCTTGGGAAGGATTCTAAAAAGTTTGGTTGATACCTATGTTTGTATGCAAGGGACACAAAGTCGGGAAGGTCGATATCTGGATGGGACGACGTGTTATAATGAATAATTGCAAGTTGCGCAGAAAATTTTAGGGGCTGAAAACTTCAGAATTTGATCCAAGTGTCTTCAGCAAATTTGTACATCATAAGCGGTGTCAAGAATCGCGTGGTGGAGGGGGTTGCTCAAGATGCTGCGCCGAACACACACAGAATGCACAAGGAGAAGCTCACTCAAGAGACAAGAAGAGAGATGGAGGCCAAAACGTTTTCTTGCTGATTTCTTCTTCTTCTTCCACACTCTTTACAATGTACTCAAAGTATAGATAAGATACAACATAAAAGGAAAGTGGCCTACTAAGTCAAACAATGCATAACCGACTACACTAGTCGACTGGCGCTATAACTATGCCAGCTGTAAATAGGTGTAACAACCTGAATATAATAAGTAATGAGTCAGTGGCCATGTGAGAGTCATAATGACCACCGACGTGCTAAGTGTAGACGTGTGAACCCATCTAACCAGGGGGTCCATCATCAATGTCCACATGTGTTGAGCTTGTCATCTCAACACTCCCCCTCAAGCTCAACTGCATCTCTGCAACTCCAAGTAAGCTTCGAAACTTTTGAAGCTTCTCTATACCCAATGCCTTCGTGAAGATGTCAACTATCTGATCCTGTGTGCTAACATACACTAAGTCAATCTCACCTGCTAGTACCTTCTCTCTCACAAAGTGGTAGTGTACCTCAATATGTTTTGTCCTGGCATGGAACACAGGGTTCCTAGCCAACTGTATACTGCTCATGTTGTCACAATAAATGACAACTGGACCTTCCACTTGCACATCCAAATCAGCCAATAGCTTTTGCAGCCATACTACCTCACATGCTGCAATAGCAGCACCTCTATACTCAGCCTCTGTACTCGACAAAGCAACTGTAGATTGCTTTTTGCTGCTCCATGCAACTGCTGCACTACCAAGAGAGAACATGTATCCGCTGGTAGATCTTCTATCAGACATACTACCAGCCCAATCTGTATCTGTGTATCCAAACACCTGCACATCTGTACCTACCTCATAGAAAAGTCCATAATCTAATGTGGACTTCACATATCTCAATATGCGTCTGACTGCATCCAAATGTGGCTTTCTAGGTACTTGCATCAACTGACTCACAAGACCAACAACGTAGCTCAAGTCTGGCCTTGTAATGGTCATGTAGATCAAACTCCCCACTATCCTTTTGAACATAGTAGGGTCTTCTATCTCATCCCCAACATCAGCACTCAGCTTTACATTCTGCTCCAACGGAACTGAAAGTGATTTGCATGCAGTCATACCATACTTGGACAACATATCCAAGCCATACTGTCTTTGGGACAGCCATATACCATCATCACATCTGATCATCTCAATGCCAAGGAAGTACCTTAGCTCACCTAAATCCTTCATCTCAAACTTCATCTTCAAACAGCCCTTGACTTCAGCAATTTCACTATCACTATCACCTGTAATAATCAAGTCATCCACATAGATGACTATGATGACCAAACCTGCATCTCCCTTTCTCACATAAAGTGAGTGATCAGCATCACAAACATAAAAGCCAATATTGACAACATACTCTCTAATCTTGTTAGACCATGCTCTAGGTGCTTGCTTGAGCCCATAGAGTGCCTTCTTCAACCTGCACACATACGTGGGATGCTCTAAATCTTCATAACCTGCTGGCTGATCCATATACACTTCTTCCTGCAAATCACCATGCAAGAAGGCATTCTTTACATCCATTTGCTGCAACCTCCAACCTTTGGCTGCTGCCAAAGCAATCACACATATGACAGTTTCCATCCTAGCAACTGGACTGAAGGTTTCATCATAATCTATGCTATATGTCTGGGCATAGCCTTTTGCAACCAGCCTAGCTTTGTACCTGCTAAAACACAATATTAGTGAGTTTGGGAATCTCCTAATTCCCATTTTTTGAATACTAAAAAGGTGGCACACGAATAAGATCCCCATAAGTTTCTCAAAACCATATGATGCGACCTATCATTGGAAAGCGCTTGAAAAATGGAATCTATTGAGCTATAGAGCGCTCAATTTGGAGTTATAGTGTTCAAGTTATGACAAAGCCAAATATTTGACCACGTGTCCCAAACTTATGAGAAATTCCCATATTCCCCAATATGGTGTTCTAATAGAACCATCTGCATTGTGCTTAATCTTATAAACCCACTTACATCCAATAGCTTTCTTTCCCTTCGGCAATGATACTAGATCCCAAGTCTTATTGGCCTCTAATGCAGCCATCTCCTCATCCATTGCTGCATCCCAATGAGCATGACCAATAGCCTCCTCAAAACATGTGGGCTCAACATCCTCAACTAGTTTCACCATATAAGCATAATGGTGAGCTGCATAACCCTCAAAACCAAATCTTTTAACAGGGTATCTCACCCTGCTAGACCTGCGTACTACTGGATCACTCAATGGAGTCTTTGCATTAACACGTGCTCTCTGCACACCTGGAGTCCTCACTGAAGGAATTCCAAGCTCATCATCCAAGCTCTCTGAGCCACTGGCATCAAGAACTGCATCAATGCCTTCTGACACTTTATTCTTTCCTTTGTCTTTACCTATAGTGCTACTAGATGCACTCGAAGATGTAGAGGTACTCCTTAGTCTCCCAGACCAAGGACTACCAGATGATGTCTCTAGTCTACTAAGAGTCCGTGATTCTTGCCTTTCAGCCTGCGCATGAGTGTCATGATCATCATCAACATCCAATGCATCACCACTAGATGCATACCAACTGCTCATTTCATCAAAGATGACATCCCTGCTCACTCTGAACTTACATGTGACAGGGTTGTAACAGCGATACCCTTTCTGCTCTAAAGAGTATCCAATAAAGACACATTTTTCAGCCTTTGGATCCAGTTTCTTCCGCAACTCATCTGGCACATGAACATACGCAATGCAGCCAAATACTTTCAAGTGTGAAACATCAGGCTTCTTACCTGTAAAACATTCTTCGGGGGTCATACCATGAACTGCAGCTGTGGGAGTTCTGTTCATAATATAAACGCCAGTATGAACAGCCTCAGACAAAAAATGCTTAGGCATATTCTTTTCAGCCATCAAGGCGAGTGCAACTTCTGCAATATGCCTGTTTTTCCTTTTTGCAACCCCATTTTGCTGTGGGGTATACCTGCATGTGAACTGTCTCTTTATCCCATGAGACCTCAGAAAATCACTGAACTCATTTGAGAGGTACTCTCCCCCTCCATCTGACCTCAAGCATTTTACTTTCAAGCCTGTTTCTCTTTCAACTACAGCCTTGAAAGTTCTAAAGTGCTCAAACGCTTCACTCTTTTCCTTCATAAAATATACCCACAGCTTTCTAGAACAATCATCAATGAATGTGACGAAGTATGAACTACCTCCAAGAGATACATTTTGTGTAGGCCCCCAAATGTCTGTATGCACAACATCAAGGATATTTCTGCTTACATCTTTGTCATGTGAAAAGGGTTGTGTTGCCTGCTTACCAAACTAACATGCTTCACATACCTTCTAAAATTCTGCAACTTTAAATGTAGGCAAACCTGTAACCAACCCTTTGGACTGCATTAATTTCAGCCTTTGTACATTTGCATGTCCAATGCGTTTGTGCCAAATTTCAATGTCTGCAACAACACCTTTTCCTTTGGCATACATAGCCGCATTCGTAGTAGGAATTCCAGTATCTAGAGTGAACATACGTTCAACTCTACTTCCCTTTGCTACCAACTTGCACTTGTCATTGAAGTCTTCTACAAAGCAGCCCTTTGCATTAAATCTGACTTGCAGCCCTTGCTCTACCATTTGACCAACTGACACCAAGTTCTTTGTAATAGATGGCACATGTAATACATCTGAAAGACTCTTTGTCTTGCCATCATGCAAGGACAAGGGAACTTTTCCAATGTGTGAAATTGGGTGGCATGAGTCATCACCCGTCTACACATAACCTGCATTCTGCAAATCCTGCATCTCTCCAAACCATTCTGCATGGCTGGTCATATGATTGGATGCACCTGAATCAACATACCAAACATTTTCATGTGTTCCCTTTCCTATAACAGCATTCAGCATATGCTGCATAACGAACAAACGTTCATTTTTGTCTTCATTCTGTCGTGAAGACGATGCATAGTTTCCTTGCTGCAACTTACCACTGCGGATATCATCTCTCTTAGCATAACATTGGGCTGCAATATGACCTGTTTTACCACAGTACTGGCATACAATACCAGAGTTGTTAGAACCTCTGTTCTGCCATCCACCTCTTCCTCTAAAGCTCCCCCTGCCTCTAAAGTTACCACGACCTCCTGAAACCTGCATATCGCCAAATTGCTGATTCAATCTGTTTTGCTGGTTGTCACTACCACGTCCTGTACCACGTCCTCTTGAAGAGAACCTGCCACGTCCCCTTCTTGAACTAGAGTAGAAAGCTTGGACCTGTTCACCACTTCTTTCAGATGTCTCACTTTGCATGTTGATCTCTTCAGTGATCATAAGGGAGACCAACTCATCGAAATCTGGAAATGGCTTTCTGACATATACAGAAGTTACAAAAGACTTCCAAGCCTTTTCATTGTTAAGTCCACCCAAGGTAGACGACACCAAATCATCATCATCGGGCATTGCATCAATCGCTGCCAATGCATCTGCAATGCTTCTTACCTTCAGTGCATACTCATTGATAGACATCTTCCCTTTCTTTAATGTATTCAACTCTTGCTTGAGTTGAATCTTTTGTGCCTTTATATTTACAGAAAACATACTTTCAAGTATGGTCCAAGCTGCATATGAATTCTCTGCATTTCTAATGTGTCCCAGCATATTATTGTCAATTACTGCAGACAACCAATACATGACCTTTTTATCCTTTGCATTCCATTCCTTCCGTGCCTTTGTCTCTTCTGCAGTTGGAGGATCACTCATCTCCGGTTCCTTTTCTTCACTTGAAACAAACTCGTAGAGGCCTTTTCCAATAAGGAAGTTCGTGACACGGAACTTCCATGAAGGGTAGTTGTTCTTGTTGAGCTTCTCAATGATAGGGCTTCCACTGTTCTCTGCCATTATCACAAAATTAATACCAACAGCAAGTAAATCTTCTGCAACCCTGGACCTGTAGTGCACAACAATACACCAGACAGCCTTTTTAACTGTCTGCTCAACAATACATGCAATCTGCAACCTGTTTGCAGATAAACCTTGTGTTTACTCACTGGTAAACACCTTTGAACTTACAGATTTGAAATCTGTAACCTGCGCACCCACTTTCGGTCAATACAGTCGAAGTCATAGCGTACCCTGACACTGCTGTTCGCAACCTTGTGGCTCTAAAACGGGCCCTGAAACGGCCTCAGATGCCCAAAATAACTGCGGAAAAGCCCTAAAGGGCCTATCTGCAGAATACACAGTGCTCTTCGTGCACACCAAATCTCACTGCAATCTGAGATTTTTGCTTTGCCCTGCTTCCAGTGCCTCCACAGGCACTATCGAAGAGAAAGAGTTGAAGGATGGGAGAGCTTCTTACCCGTGGCTTGCTTGCTCGAACCTTGCTTCTTCTCCTTTGCTTCAACCTTCAAAATCAGCCTCTCTCAATGGCGCGGCTCTGATACCATGTCAAGAATCGCGTGGTGGAGGGGGTTGCTCAAGATGTTGTGCCGAACACACATAGAATGCCCAAGGAGAAGCTCACTCAAGAGACAAGAAGAGAGATGGAGGCCAAAACGTTTTCTTGCTGATTTCTTCTTCTTCTTCCACACTCTTTACAATGTACTCAAAGTATAGATAAGATACAACATAAAAGGAAAGTGGCCTACTAAGTCAAACAATGCATAACCGACTACACTAGTCGACTGGCGCTATAACTATGCCAACTGTAAATAGGTGTAACAACTTGAATATAATAAGTAATGAGTCAGTGGCCATGTGAGAGTCATAATGACCACCGACGTGCTAAGTGTAGACGTGTGAACCCATCTAACCAGGCGGTCCATCATCAATGTCCGCATGTGTTGAGCTTGTCATCTCAACAAACGGGACTACATTTTTTCTTTTTAAAGATTAGTGATCCGAGTTATGGTTCAAAAGATATGAGCAGTTTTCTATAGGTTGGTCCCATAGTAGGACAACAAAATGGAAGTCCAGCAAAATGGTAGTCCTACTTGAACAACTCATCTTGCTACTGCTTTATTAAGCTTCAAGATAGCTCTATAGTTTTTAACTCTCCAGCAAGCATGAGGTTGAGAAAGAGAAACTCTGCTGTTTGGAGCAATTCAAGAATAGGAACTTCTTCAAGGTTACAACTATTGATGATCTAGTTATTAGAAGGCTTGTTATGTAATATACCAAATCACGCTTGAACCACCTATTAAGGTTAATGGAAAAAAAAAATTCTTCTTATCCTCCCGTCGGCGATGGTCATGCAGGAGGGGGAAGAGGGGAATGGAAGGGCCAGCAAGCTCCTCGCTGGAGCTTGTTCAGCCTTAAGGCCATGCATGCTGACACGAAGGAGAGGGAGGATCCCTCCCCTCCCCTATCTAACCAAGGGGGAAGGTCGCCACAACAGAGGGCAGGGTTGCTACCATGGGAGAGAGAATCTTTGCTTGTGCCGCTTGAAGGGAGAGAGGAGGATTGCCACGGTGCTGCTGAAGGAGGAGACATCGTCAAAGCCATTGCCTCTGTTGTCAGTCCGCATCTGCCGCTGCCGTCTGATTGTATCGTCGACTGATGGCCTTATTACCCCCCCCCCCACGTGGAAAGTCTGGAAGCTCAGAAGCTTCCAAGGGGGGGCTCTCTTAAGCCCCTTTCACCCCCCTTCTTGTGCCTTTCCAAAACCTTGTCACACCCCCCCCCCCCCCCGTGTTTTATCTATTAAGCCTTTCCCTTAGGCTTAAAAACCCTTTTTCTCCCCGGTTGTAACCCCCTATAAGCCCCTTTTCCTTGGGCTTCAAAACTACTCACCCCCCCTCCCCCGTGTTTAAAGCATTATATGCCCCTTCCCATAGTTGGAACCCAACCCCCGTGTTTTTTAATTTTCCTTTAGCCCTTCCTCATTGGCCTCGGAATCATTTCCCCCCCTCCGTGTGTAAACCCTCATAAGCCCCTTTTCTCCTAATTTGCCTAAGGGTCCTTAGACCATTACTGATAACCTTTACGGTTATTATTTTCCCTTGGAGCTCTCCCACACCTTGTGTCTTTTCCACACCTTTCTATTCCCGTTCATGCGAGTTTACAAAGGCCATTAAGCCTTCCCCATGGCTTCAATGGGTCTTAGTCGTGAGAAATTTTTAAGAACCCCCTTCCGAAATCTCTACTTCAAGGAGGGAGCCCTCAAAAACTACTTTCGATGGACAGTGCGAGGAGCGACGGTGGAATTCCAAAGAGGAGTTGTAAAGTTGCTTCCACGTCCAAAAGACTACAATTGCGATGCCTCCTAAGAAAGTCCAAGCCGCAGCCACGGGAGGGTCGTCTCCCAGCATCCATGTGGATATCTCACCCCAAACCCATGTTTTCCTTCCTAATTTTTATTTGATATTGTTGTAATTCAATCATGCAAGGTTAATCGTTAGAAATAGGATATATTTTTGTCCTAAATGCTTACAAAGAAGGAACTTAGTCATCAATACTTTTAAATGAAACATGAAAATTAAGAAAGCATAAACACATTTCTAGCAAATAGCTTATGCATTGAAATGAATTATAAGACTAGATTATTATCCATTAAAATAGTATACTTCGTTTAAACCTAGAAGTATAAACTGCATCTCGTACTATTAATCCATATCCTCTTTGCAATGAATCGTCATGGAAAGTGCAAGCATGAAATGATTCTTACGAAGCATAAACTCTAGGAAAATATCGTTTGTCAACTGCATAAATTATCAAGAAAAAGGTTGCTTGTTTAGCATGAAATTTGGTTCGCAAAGTGTAGGAAGATTATTTGGAATTAACCTAACCTCAAATCGATAAAGTTTAGGGTTGAAAAATCAATTTATGCATTGACAACAAGTCATGTAGAAATGATCCTGTAATTATTTTCTAGAGTTAAACAAATTGGCATAAACCTAAAACACCGAAACTGCGGAGTACTCATTTGTAATGAGTTAAATTCCAAGAAACACCTATACCTTAAATACTTGCCCACATTCACTGAATGTAGGGACAATGAATTGTAATCGTAAAGTGAATGAGGTTTTATCTCTGAGAATCTTACAAAGATGAAACTTGGAAACCCTAGGTCTAATGATGCCAGCCTAAAGAACCTGAAACAGATTGTTTCGTAACTCCATAGTCTCATAGTTCGATGCAGCACTTGAGCAGCAAGTGCGGAGTCATATGATCTTGTGATTGGATCACAAGAGAATGGCCAAATTCTCACAATGAGGTTGGGGGATCCTTACACAAGTTATCTTGCAAGAGGATGAATACTTTAGTATCCTTCTTGAGTAAGGAAGATTGATTGGAAACTAAAGACTAGCCGATAAACTGAAGTAACCAATGAATTTAAGGTTTGACTAAGTTGGGTTAATAGGGTACGCCCTAACCCAGGATATAGGGAATCTTGCTAAGTTGCAAGTCATCCCGGATCGAGTGTTGGATGCATTCGAAAGGAAGGATTCATTCCTTAGCAGTTTGCCAACAAAAACAATCAATGGAAATGTTTGTGCTTGCTACAGATTTTAGAGCACGGTTTGGCTTTATTTGATCAATGAATTAAAAGATAAATGGATATCTATACTTCAGGTTGAAGTCCTGAAGGGAGAGGCAGCTTCAGTTACCCCCGGCTACCTTCCTGACCCTAACCAAGGGGATTGTTAACCGCGCCGAGGAAGTGGACCGAACCTGCTACGAGAGGTCTCTCCGTTGAGCACTGCTTGGAGCAGGAGGACGCTTGGGTGCCAGTGTTGAGATATCGAGCTCCACTCGTGATACGCCAGGGTGACCGTTGTATATTTATGTCACCGACTTGTCAGTTGCAGACGCGGTTGGTACACCGCCCATGAATAATAGCTACATGATAGCTATCCTTATCTACTCTAGTTCGTGGCTCAGTTAGTATGCCACCTTAGTTAGTTGAGTTTGGTTTGAGACCCATATATAGGGTTCTTCTATTTCTTTGTACTTGAGTTCTTTTGGCTTACACAACTAAGAAGAGGAAAACTGTTTTCAGCCTCCACCCTTGTGTGTCTTCCCCCATTGTGCAAGCAAGAAAGCTTCAAGCGAGACTCCTTCCTTCTCTCCCACAATCTTGACATGGTATCAGAGCCTTGTTCGTGGTAAGGAGCTCAAGAAAGCAAGCCAAGCTCGCGGTGGTCTGGTAAGAGGAGCAGTGTTGCTTTCATTTCCTGTTTTGGGAGCAGATCTCTGCAGGTAGCACAGCCGGAAATTGCAGGAGTGCATTGTCTCAGGTTGAGACGCCCTTCGCGGTGAAGCAAGAGGGCAGTATATGCTGCGGGAGAGGGCTTTAGCCCATGGCGACCTTGTTTTTTTGATTTGAGGCCATTTCGGGGCCTGTTTTGCAGACGGAAGTTTTCTGCACGCACTCAAGAAAAGGCTCAGTTTTATGCTGTGCGACCACTGTTCTACAGGTCGGTGAAAAGTTACTGTAGAAATTGCATCGTATGCTTGTGCGCAGAGACATTGGGAGTTTCAGAATCATCCTTGGTTCCTGTTTATGCAAAATCGTCACTAGGAAGTGACTGTGTGGTCAAATACCACTTTCGCCAGTTTTGCAGATTTGCCCTTGTGAGGGTGAAGCTGTGTTTTTTGCAGTGACAGAATTTCTTGCAGTATTCTGTAATGGCGTATGATTCTCTTTCACAGATTGTCACTGAAAAGCTTGACAAGAACAACTTCCAGGCATGGAAGTTTAGAATGACGAATTTCCTTATGGGAAAAGGATATTGGGAATTTGTTGCAGGAAATGAAGAAGAACCAGTTCTTCCTGATGTTCCCAATCAACAACAAATGCAGGCATTTAAAACATGGCATGAGAGAGCCAGGAAAGTTATGTATTGGCTGTCTATCAGTATTTCAGACTCTATGATTGTGCATATTCAGGATGCAAGTACGCCAAAGGAGGCATGGGATACTTTGTCAAAAATGTATAGCACAAATACGCAAGCCAGGAAAATGCAGCTCAAGCAAGAGTTGCATAATGTGCAAAGAGAAAGTATGAGCATCAACGACTACCACATGAAGGTGAAGAAGATTGCAGATGCACTTGCTTCCATTGGGTCGCCAGTGGAAGATGATGATTTAGTTTCCGTGACCTTGAATGGTCTAGGAAAGGATTATGCACAGTTTCGGACATCCATTTCAGTTCGTGAAAGATTTCCTGATTTTGAGGAGTTGATTGCTCTTCTAATTTCTGAGGAACAGAGAAATGGTGGTGCATCTTCTTCAGGAGGAACTTCAAAAGAAGCTGTCTTCTACTCAAATGCTGGAAGAGGTAGAGGCAGAGGTAGAGGAGGCCGATTTGGAGGCCGTGGCAGAAATCAGAATATGCAGCAAACTCAAGAAAACCAGTCCTATGGAGGAGGACGTGGTAACTCTAGAGGCAGGGGGAGCCAAAGAGGTCGTGGTGGATGGCAAAGAGGCCAAAATGCAAACAGTAATGTTGAATGCTACTACTGTGGTAAAATGGGTCATATGGCTAAAGACTGCTATAAAAAGCAGAATGACATCATGAATGGAAAACTGCAACAAGGGAATTATGCATCTTCTAGTAGACAGGGTGATGACAGAAATGAGCATTTGTTCATGGTGCAGCACATGAACAATTCTATGACAAGTGCAGAAGAAAGCAATGATGTATGGTATGTTGACTCAGGTGCATCAAACCACATGACAGGTCATGCAGAATGGATGGAGGATGCAAGGAAAATGGAAAAACCAGGATTTGTGGAGACTGGTGATGATACTGCACATCCTATTGTGCAGATTGGAAAAATTCCCTTGTCTATGCAGGGTGGGAAAAAGAAATACCTGTCCGATGTATTTCATGTCCCGAATATCACCAAGAATCTGGTTTCAGTTGGTCAAATGGTTGAACAGGGCTTGCAGGTCAGATTTAATCCTCATGGATGCTTTGTTGAGGATATGAAAAATAAAGGTCGCTTGATAGCAAAAGGAAAGAAGAAGGGCAGAATGTTTACATTGGATGCAGACATGTCTGAATTGAGTGCAGCAATGTTTGCACATGGGACCGGTGTAGTTGCAGATATTGATATCTGGCATAAACGCATTGGTCATGTTAATGTACAGCGACTTAAATCAATGCAGGCCCAAAATATTGTTGCAGGATTGCCCAAATTCAAGGTTGCAGAAATGCATAAGGTATGTGAAGCCTGTCAGTTTGGAAAACATGCAAGGAAACCATTTCCTAGACATGTTCAAGAGAGTGAGAAGCCATTGGAATTAATTCACTCTGATGTGTGGACAACTAAAGCTGCATCTCTTGGAGGTTGTCATTATTTTGTCAGTTTTATTGATGACTATAGCAGAAAAGTTTGGGTGTATTTTATGAAAAAGAAAAGTGAAGCTTTTGGGCATTTCAAAACTCTTAAAGCTATGGTTGAAAAAGAAACAGGCTTGCAGATAAAATGCCTAAGGTCAGATGGAGGGGGAGAGTACCTCTCAAATGAGTTTGCAAAGTTCTTGCAGGAGCATGGCATAAAGCAGCAATATTCATGCAGTTATACCCCACAACAAAATGGAATTGCAGAAAGGAAAAACAGGCATATTGGAGAGGTATCTCGTGCCATGCTCAATGAAAAAGACTTGCCAGATTTTTATTGGGCTGAAGCAGTTGCTACAGCAGTCTACATAATGAACAGGACTCCCACTGCAGCAATACATGGAATGACTCCGGAGGAGAGGTATACTGGTAGGAAACCAGATATTTCTCATTTGAAAATTTTTGGTTGCATTGCCTATGTACATGTGCCAGATGAGCTGAGATCCAAGTTGGATCCAAAAGCTGAGAAGTGCATCTTTATTGGTTACTCTCTGCAGCAAAAAGGGTATAGATGCTATAACCCTTCTACTCGTAAGTTTACAGTGAGCAGAGATGTTGTTTTTGATGAGATGAGTAGCTGGTATAAACCAGTAAATGTGATTGATGATGAAGATGCACAAAATGGTAATGCTACACAGAATTCACAGCAGCAGTCACAAAATATTAGTGGACCTGGAGCGTCCTCTAGCAGTGGCTCACATTCTTCGCCATGGACAGGCAGATTGAGATCAGGAGAATCTTCTCAAAGCAATGCAGATAGTGGTATGCAGGTATCACGAAAAGGAAAAGAGAAGGTTGATCAGCCCATGTTTGATGTGAATGCAGGTCACTCTTATGTGGATGGTGAATCCAGTGGCTCAGAACAGAGCATTGATGATGAGTTGGGTATTCCTTCTATTGTTACACCTGGAGTAAGGAAGACCAGGGATGTTTTGAGAGCACCTGGGAGTGAACCTACTTTGCGCAGGTCTACAAGAGCTAGGTATCCTGTGGATAGGCTGAAATATGATGGATTTACAGCCATTCACTATGCATATATGGTCAAAGTGATACAGGAACCAGAACCCACATCTTTTGAGCAAGCCATGGGAAAAGAAAAATGGGAGAAAGCCATGGATGAAGAAATGGATGCCTTGGAAGCAAATGCTACATGGGAGTTAGTACCTTTGCCTAAAGGTAAGAATGCAATTGGCTGTAAGTGGGTTTATAAGGTGAAGCACAATGCTGATGGTTCTGTGAACAGATACAAGGCAAGATTAGTAGTCAAGGGGTATGCACAAACATATGGCATTGACTATGAAGAAACATTTAGTCCGGTTGCAAGGATGGCAACCGTAAGAGCAGTCATTGCTATGGCTGCATCAAAGGGATGGTCTTTACATCAGATGGATGTAAAGAATGCCTTCTTGCATGGTGATTTGCAAGAAGAGGTCTATATGGAGCAGCCACCAGGTTATGTGCATGCTGTTCATCCTGAGTTTGTTTGCAGGTTGAAGAAAGCCTTGTATGGCTTGAAGCAAGCACCTAGAGCATGGTCTGACAAGATAGGACAGTATCTTGTCACTATTGGCTTTCAGATTTCCAAGGCAGATTTCTCACTTTATGTGAGAAAAACAGAGAAAGGTATTATGCTGCTTGTCATTTATGTTGATGATTTGATTATGACAGGTGACAGTGATGAAGATATCCTTCATGTGAAAATGCTATTGAAGCAGAAGTTTGAGATGAAGGATTTGGGAGAGCTGCGTTATTTCTTGGGCATTGAGGTGATTAGATCACCAAGTGGGATACAGCTCTTGCAGAGGCAGTATGGATTGGACATGCTGTCCAAATATGGGATGACAGGCTGTAAGCCTATTTCAGTTCCTTTGGAGCAAAATGTGAAGCTGAGCACAGATGCAGGTGAGCTTCTAGAAGACCCTACTATGTACAGACGCATAGTAGGAAATTTGATTTATATGACTATTACCAGGCCAGATTTGAGCTATGCTGTTGGATTGGTAAGTCAGTTTATGCAGGCTCCAAGGAAACCACATTTGGATGCGGCTAGACGCATACTTAGGTATGTGAAGTCCACATTGCAGTATGGACTATTTTATGAGACTGGGGTTCAGATACAGTTGCATGGATACACTGATGCTGATTGGGCTGGTAGTATTTCTGATAGACGATCTACCAGTGGATATGTATTCTCTTTTGGGAGTGCTGCAGTCACTTGGAGCAGCAAGAAACAGCCTACAGTTGCCTTGTCGAGCACAGAGGCTGAGTACAGGGGTGCAGCAATGGCTGCATGTGAGGTAGCTTGGTTGCATAAGCTACTTTATGATATGCATCAGTCTACAGATGGGCCAGTTGTCATTTATTGTGACAACATGAGTAGTATACACTTGGCAAATAACCCAGTCTATCATGCTAGAACAAAGCACATTGAGGTGCATTATCACTATGTGCGAGAGAGGGTTTTACTAGGTCTTATTGATCTAGTTTATGTCAGCACAGAGGATCAGGTAGCTGACATATTCACGAAGGCATTGGGCGCAGAGAAGCTGCGCAAGTTCAGAGACCTGCTTGGTGTGCAGGAATTGGGATTGAGCTCGAGGGGGAGTGTTGAGATATCGAGCTCCACTCGTGATACGCCAGGGTGACCGTTGTATATTTATGTCACCGACTTGTCAGTTGCAGACGCGGTTGGTACACCGCCCATGAATAATAGCTACATGATAGCTATCCTTATCTACTCTAGTTCGTGGCTCAGTTAGTATGCCACCTTAGTTAGTTGAGTTTGGTTTGAGACCCATATATAGGGTTCTTCTATTTCTTTGTACTTGAGTTCTTTTGGCTTACACAACTAAGAAGAGGAAAACTGTTTTCAGCCTCCACCCTTGTGTGTCTTCCCCCATTGTGCAAGCAAGAAAGCTTCAAGCGAGACTCCTTCCTTCTCTCCCACAATCTTGACAGCCAGGGGGGGCTCTGGCCGTAAATCCCTCGCCTTCCGGGCCTTTGCAGAAGAGGCTAATGTAACTCGGGATTGGATCTCGAGGCCCGCATACTAGTTTACAGGCAGAAACTTGGATTAGTGATCCCTATGGATTGCTGGATAGCCTTCGGGTTGATTGTGGATAAGCCTACGGGCTGGACTCTTTGTATTTCAAAGATAAATATGATAACTTGTTAATAAGGAACTTGTCTGATATTGTTTTTCTATGTCAAGTGATAAGATTTTGTGAAGGAACCAGTGCCTAATAGGTTAATTAAGGAAGCTGGTTGTTACATGTCCAACTAATGTGTTAGGTAATTAAGTAACTAAAACAACCCGAGGAAAAGGCGAAGGATGGGCCATAGGTCCATCCTACGAATGGGTTGTCTCGGTTGGCCGGGAACTTTTCTCAAATCACGATGGATAGTAGGAAGATCGTCAAAGAACAGGAACAACAAAAGCATTGACCTAGAGTTATGATTAAACCCGAATTACGCTGTTTTAGGGGAACGGAATGGGACTATGCCTTACGGTAGAGAGGTTGAGCTTGGCATCCCTCTCGTTTCCCATTCTCCTTGAACCAAGTGCAGCGTGAATCCACTTCAGACCTGGCGTTTATGCGTAAAGTAGTTCACTTGGGTCCGACGCTAGTTGCCGTTAGGAAATGACCAATAAGGAAAACCCTAATTCAGGTCGATCCTAAGTGGGAACGGCCGGAATACTTCCGCTACGTGGCAGACATGGAAAGCCCTAGATCACAAACCGCATAGCATTCCATGGGAGTGCCAAGCGGAGCTTTCTAGACATCCTTTCCGATGGACTGCTAAGACGTGTCCTAGAAGATACAAGTTGACACGTTACAATTGGTATCAGAGCTGACCAACAACGGAATTGTTTTTATGAAATCTTAATAAACTGAAGTAAAGCAAATGTTACTATCCAAACATTTCCTTACCTTCAATGCTATCTTGCAGAATTACGAAGCGTGGAACAAGTTCTTGGTATTTTGAGTCATGTTTATGACTGCAATGCATTCTCTGTATTATCGACAAAGGGTTGAGATAATGAACATCCTAGAGTAAATCTATAATCCATCACCCTTGCACATAGAAGGAAGATGGACGGGTGCCTCAGGAATCTACTATAAAAGTTGCCCATTGGTTTGCTTACCTATAAACCAACTTAAAAAGGATTAAGTGGTTGGAAGATCTGAAAGTCATGAAGCTGTTCATTTTTGTGGAAGCTCACGTAAACTCAACTTTACATATTCGAGGTCAGAGGGTTGAGATGAACTCATATGTATATGAGGAAGTAACCTGTGTAATCCCCGCTGACAGGATTAAAGTGTTGGGCCGCCATGAGATGAATGGATTCCAATGGAAAGGATATCCTAAACTTCCAATGATCTAGCGATTCCTGAAAATCCATGACCCAAAACCATACTACTATACAGTTCCTCTAGATAAATGTAATACAACGTTGTTCTCCCCAAACTAAATGTAACAGTTGGCTTATCATCACAAGAAATGTTGTATTCTGAAAGGGCTATGCCCATATAAATACAAATAAGACTTCTTTTTTATCAATGTCTGATTGTGTATGAGAATTGATAAAAAGTTAAGTAGCTACATTGCTTACGTGATAGAAGAATTGAAGATGTAATATAAATCAATAATGATTATCGTATAATAATGTTAAGAAACCTTTATCCAGGCACAACCCCAGGTACAGGTTCCTAATTCGCCTCCTACATCAAGTACTGTTGTAATCCAGGAGAAGAAGTTCCTTCTCAAGCAGATTAAGCCACCCGAGTTTGACGGGAGAGGCAGGTCCATCCAAGCGGATGCTGAAATTTGGATTGAATCCATGGAGGATTACTTCGAAGTAGCTGGTACTACACCTGCCAATCAGGCTATGCTCACCAAGTTAAAGCTCACTGGCAAAGCCACGCTTTGGTGGAAGCAATGGTGTAGGGATCAAGGGATCGCAGAGGGATCCGTTACCTGGAAGAAGCTAAAGAAAGCCGTGCAAGGAAGATATTTACCACCTGCTTATCGCACACAGAAAATGAATGAGTTCTACGAGCTAAAACAGCTGGGGCTCACGCTTGATGCATACTATTCTAAATTTGTCTCACTTCTTAAGTATGCACCGTAGATGGACATGACACAGTAGGTGTCCAAATTTTGTGCGGGTTTAAATCCACCAGTCAATATCCATCTCGAATCTATGCGTCCATCAGATCTTCAGGACACACTCATTTGAGCGGCACCTATAATTCAGGAGGTGCAATCTAGACCAAGGTGTAACAAAGCTTGATCTTATAATGACCCAAACAGAGGAGCATTCAGACCTCAAATGAAGAGAGTTCAAGGTCATAATCAGGGAAAAAGAAAGAAAGCAAGGACTAACAACGTCAACAACTTTGTTCCTACTCAAGGCAATGGCCGAAACCTCCGTTGTTTCCACTGCAAGGAGCCCGCTCACTTCAAAAGGCAATGTCCCAAGCTTGGTGGAGGACATCGCTAAGCGCCTTTCCAAGGAACAGGCCGTGGTCAAGGAGCCGCTACCCGAGGAAGAGGAAGAACCGCCTATGTTGCCAATAGGCAAATGTGCAAAGAAGAAGAAGAAGAAGATCCGACCATGGAAGCAGAGTTTGAAAGGGCGACAGTCCATTCCGCTCTAAACAAGAAAGGGCCGAATTGCCAGTTCTCAGTGATTCAGACACCGTCGGATTATCAAGGTAAAAGTTTCAAGACCTTGATTGATTGTGGCAGTACACATTCCTTTATCTCACCAGCATGTGCAAAAAGATTAGGAATATCCATAGTAGAAGCACCTACCTTGCTTATGGAATTGGCAAATGGTCATGAGGTTACGTGCACTAAGCAAACTGCTAAGATGGAATTCTTTCTGGGAGGAAAGAAGACTTCGGTCAAATTCAGAGTCATGAATTTAGGTATCCATGAGTGTCTACTCGGAATGGATTGGCTTAAGCCTAATGACATTCACATTCATTGGGGAAAGGGTCAAGTTTCCTTTCGAAACTTTGAAAGGGAATTAGTCACAACTCAAGGTGAGGCTGGAGTGCCAAGAATCCAATTGGCCAAAGTATCTCGGATCATAAAAGGAGTCAGAAAAGGATTACCTGTTTACTTGATCAAACTCAACAAGTTAGATCAGAAGCAAGAGTCTAATGAAGGACCTTCTTGGCTAAAGGAATACGCGGACGTATTCCCTGAAGAGTTGACAGAACTCCCGCCTCAAAGAGAAGTGGATCATGAGATTAGATTAGTACCAGGAGCTATGCCAATTGCAAAAAGACCTTATAGAATATCCATACCAGAAGCAATTGAGCTGAAGGAACAACTCAAGCAACTACTAGATCAGGGCTACATCCAGCCTAGCAATTCACCGTGGGGAGCTCCAGTACTATTCCAGAAAAAGAAAGATGAGACACTTCGACTATGTATTGATTACCGAGGATTGAATCAATCAACGGTCACGAACAAGTACCCTATTCGTAGAATAGATGAGCTTCTTGATCATCTTCAAGGTGCAAAGATCTTCTCCAAGATTGATCTCAGGCTAGGTTATTATCAGATAAAGATCAAGGAAGAAGATATCCCCAAGACGGCCTTCAATACAAGATATGGGCACTTTGAGTTCTTAGTTTTGTCATTTGGACTTACGAATGCACCTGCCACCTTGAACAGGTTAATGCAGGATATCTTTAGGCCATATCTTGATGATTTCGTGCTTGTCTTCTTTGGCGACACTTTAGTCTATTCCAAACAGGAAGAAGATCATGAACCCCCAATTGTCCTTGAAACAATGAGGTCACATAAGCTGTATGCTAAGATGAATAAGTGTGCATTCTTCAAGAGTCAGATTGAATATCTGGGATTCATAGTATCAGCAGAAGAAGGAATCTCAGTGGACCCAGCCAAGGTCAGAGATGTGCTAGAATGGCCAACACCAACATCTGTCAAAGAAATACACAGCTTTCTGGGATTGACAGGATGGTATAGGGTCTTCATAAAAAACTATGCTTTGATTGCAGCACCTCTGACGGACTTACTGAAGAAGAAAACTTCCATTGCATGGTCAACTCCCGAACAAAATAGCTTCGATAGATTGAAGCAAAGTTTGGTATCAAAACCCATTCTAAAACTTCCAGACCTCAATAAAGAGTTCGAGGTAGTAACTGATGCTAGCATACTTGCCTTGGGATGTGTGCTTATGCAGGAAGGTCATCCAGTAGCATACTCTTCAAGGAAATTGAAGAGTCATGAAAAGAATTATGCTACGCATGATCTGGAATTGTTAGCTGTCATCCATGCTCTAAAGCTTTGGAGACACTACCTGTTGGGTAATAAGTTTACACTAGTAACTGACCATAAGAGTCTCAAATGGATCTTTACCCAGAATGAGCTCAACATGAGGCAACATCGGTGGATTGAAGTGTTGGAGGAATATGACTTTGAAATCAAGTACCGACCAGGAAAAGAGAATGTAGTTGCTGATGCACTTAGTCGCAAGGCATTCCTTAATTCCCTAATCTTGCAGAATCCATCAATAGCCAGAACTCTAGCTACAAAAGTATCTATGCCAAACAACCCTATACTTGAGCTAGCTAGAGAGGTTGCATGCCATGATCCGGTCTACCAAAAAATGCTAAGGGAGATCTCTATCAAGGATCAGAACCAAAAGCTCCATGCTAAGTATCATGAATTTTCTATCAATAGTGGGCTTGTCTACTATAGAACAAGGTTGTGTATACCAGCAAGCCAGTCACTTAAGCAGAAGATATTGGGGGAAGCTCATGATTCCCCTTTCGCAGGACATCCTGGCTATGCCAAGACTCTTAATGCAGTTAGGAAGAGCTACCATTGGGAGAGGCTCAAAGGTGACATTCTCAAATATGTCACCGAGTGTTTGTCTTGCCAATGTATCAAAGCCGAACATGTCATGATGCCAGGGAAACTGCAACCGCTTGACATTCCCCAAATGAAATGGGAATTCATAAGTATGGATTTTGTTGTAGGCCTACCCCAAGTCCAGGTAGGATACAACTCCATCATGGTTGTGGTTGACATGCTTACTAAGGTTGCACACCTTATTCCAATAAAGACAAACTATAAAGCCTCATACATTGCAAGATTGTTTATCAAGGAGATATTCAAGATACATGGGTTACCCAGAAGAATCATTAGTGATCATGATTCTCTCTTCACATCACACTTCTAGAGAGCTATCTTTGAAGCTATTGGGACTCAACTTTGTTTTAGCACTGCTTACCATCCCCAAACGGATGGTCAAATAGAGTGAGTAAATCAAGTCATCTAGGATATGCTTAGGGCATACTGCTGTCGTGAGCTGAAGAGGTGGATTCAATACTTGCCTTTGGTTGAATTTGCCTACAATGCTTCTTACCAACAAAGCATTCAGATGACCCCTTTCCAAGCATTGTATGGTCATGACTGTTGAAGTCCCCTAAACTTCTCAGATCCAACCTTAAGGGTTGAAGCTTCAAGGCAGATGCTAGAAGAGATGGATGACCAAATAAAGTCAATAAGACAGGACATCGAAGCTGCCAAGGATAGACAGTAGGCATACACAGATTTGAAGCGTCAAGATAGAATCTTCAAAGAAGGAGACATGGTCTTAATTCGCGTACGCCCAAAGAAGAGTTCCCTATCCTTAGGAGATTGCAAGAAGCTAAGTCCAAGGTATTGTGGGCTGTACAAGATCCTCAAATGCCTAGGACATAATGCTTATAGATTGAAACTCCCTGAGAACCTAAAGGTTCACAACGTATTCCATATCTGCTTATTGAAGAAATATGTACCTAATCCTAACCATGTACTCGATGACCAACAAGTTGTAATGCCTAGTCAAGGAGTCCTTGAACTAAGGCCTGATAGGATCTTAGATGTTAGGGAGAGACAATTAAGATCCAGAACCCTGAGAGAATGCCTCGTCCAGTGGAAAGATTATCCCGAAAAAGATGCCACTTGGATAGATAAAGGCACTCTCAACCATCAATATCCCTAGTTTATCTCGATATGAGGACATCTCCATTCCTCTAAGGGGGAGAGAAATGTAATATACCAAAGCATGCTTGAACAACCTATTAAGGTTAATGGAAAAAAAAATTCTTCTTATCCTCCCGTCGGCGACGGTCATGCTGGAGGGGGAAGAGGGGAATGGAAGGGCCAGCAATCTCCTCGCTAGAGCTTGCTCAGCCTTAAGGCCATGCATGTTGACATGAAGGAGAGGGAGGATCCCTCCCCTCCCCTATTTAACCAAGGGGGAAGGTTGCCACAACAGAGGGCAGGGCTGCCGCCATAGGAGAGAGAATCTTTTCTTGTGCCGCTTGAAGGGAGAGAGGAGGATTGCCACGGTGCTGCTGAAGGAGGAGACATCGTAGAAGCCATCGCCTCTGCTGTTAATCCACGTCCGCCGCTGCCTTCTGATTGCACCGTCGACTGACGACCTTATTTACCCCCCCCCCCCCACATGGAAAGTCTGGAAACTCAGAAGCTTCCAAGGGGGGGGCTCTCTTAAGCCCCTTTCACCCCCTTTCATGTGCCTTTCCAAAACCTTATCCCCCCTCCCCCCCCCCCCCCCCCCCCGTGTTTATCCCTTAAGCCTTTAGGCTTTAAAGGTCTTATCACCCCCCCCCCCATGTTTTATCTATTAATCCTTTCCCTTAGGCTCAAAAACCCTTTTTCTCCCGGTTGTAACCCCCTATAAGCCCCTTTTCCTTGGGCTTCAAAACTATTCACCCCCCCTCCCCCGTGTTTAAAGCATTATATGCCCCTTCCCATAGTTGGAACCCAACCCCCCTATTTTTTAATTTTCCTTTAGCCCTTCCTCATTGGCCTCAGAATCATTTCCCCCCCTCCGTATGTAAACCCTCATAAGCCCATTTTCTCCTAATTTGCCCAAGGGTCCTTAGACCCTTACTTATAACCTTTACGGTTATTATTTTCCCTTGGAGCTCTCCCGCACCTTGTGTCTTTTCCACACTTTTCTATTCCCATTCATGTGAGTTTACAAAGGCCATTAAGCCTTCCCCATGGCTTCAATGGGTCTTAGTTGTGAGAAATTTTGAAGAACCCCCTTCCGAAATCTCTACTTCAAGGAGGGAGCCCTCAAAAACTACTTTTGACGGACGGTGCAAGGAGCGACGGTGGAATTCCAAAAAGAAGTTGTAAAGCTGCTTCCACGTCCGAAAGACTACAATTGCGATGCCTCCTAAGAAAGTCCAAGCCGCAGCCACGGGAGGGTCGTCTCCCAGCATCCACGTGGATATCTCACCCCCAACCGAGGTTTTCCTTCCTAATTTTTATTTGGTATTGTTGTAATTCAATCATGCAAGGTTAATCGTTAGAAATAGGATATATTTTTTTCCTAAATTCTCATGATGAAGGAACTTAGTCATCAATACTTTTAAATGAAATATGCAAATTAAGAAAGCATAAATGCATTTCTAGCAAATAGCTTATGCATTGAAATGAATTATAAGACTAGATTATTATCCATTAAAATAATATACTTCGTTTAAACCTAGAAGTATAAACTGCATCTCGTACTATTAATCCATATCCTCTTTGCAATGAATCGTCATGGAAAGTGCAAGCATGAAATGATTCTTAGGAAGCATAAACTCTAGGAAAATATCATTTGTCAATTGCATAAATTATCAAGAAAAAGGTTGCTTGTTTAGCAGGAAATTTGGTTCGCAAAGTCTAGGAAGATTATTTGGAATTAACCTAACCTCAAATCGATAAATTTTAGGGTTGAAAAATCAATTTACGCATTGACAACAAGTCATGTAGAAATGATCCCGTAATTATTTTCTAGAGTTAAACAAATTGGCATAAACCTGAAACACCTAAACCGCAGAGTACTAGTTTGTAATGAGTTAAATTCCAAGAAACACCTATACCTTAAATACTTTCCCACATTCACTGAATGTAGGGACAGTGAATTGTAATCGTAAAGTGAACTAGATTTTGCCCCTGAGAATCTTACAAAGATGAAACTTGGAAACCCTCGGTCTAACGACGTCAGCCTGAAGAACCTGAGATAGATTGTTTCGTAACTCCATAGTCTCATAGTTCGATGTAGCACTTGAGCAGCAAGTGTGGAGTCATATGATCTTATGATTGGATCACAAGAGAATGGCCAAATTCTCACAATGAGGTTGGGGGATCCTTACACAAGTTATCTTGCAAGAGGATGAATACTTTAGTATCCTTCTTGAGTAAGGAAGATTGATTGGAAACTAAAGACTAGCCGATAAACTGAAGTAACCAATGAATTTAAGGTTTGACCAAGTTGGGTTAATAGGGTATGCCCTAACCTAGGATATAGGGAATCTTGCCAATTTGCAAGTCATCCCGGATCGAGTGTTGGATGTATTCAAAAGGAATGATTCATTCCTTAGCAGTTTGCCAACAAAAACAATCAATGGAAATGTTTGTGCTTGCTACAGATTTTAGAGCACTGTTTGGCTTTATTTGACCAATGAATTAAAAGATAAATGGATATCTATACTTCAGGTTGAAGTCCTGAAGGGAGAGGCAGCTTTAGTTACCCACGACTGCCTACCTGACCCTAACCAAGGGGGTTGTTAACTGCGTTGGGAAAGTGGACCGAACCCACTGGGAGAGATCTCTCCGTTGAGCGCTGCTTGGAGCAGGAGGATGCTTGGGTGCCAGGGGGGCTCTGGCCGTAAATCCCTCGCCTTCCGGGCCCTGCACAGGAGGCTAACGTGACTCGGGATTGGATCTCGAGGCCCGCATACTAGTCTACGGGCGAAAACTTGGATTAGTGATCCCTGTGGATTGCTGAATAGTCTTCGGGCAGATTGTGGATAAGCCTATGGCCTGGACTCTTTGTATTTCAAAGATAAATATGATAACCTGTTAATAAGGAACTTGTATGATATTGTTTTTCTATGTCAAGTGATAAGATTTCGTGAAGGAACCAGTCCCTAACGGGTTAATTAAGGAAGCTGGTTGTTACATGTCCAACTAATGTGTTAGGTAATTAAATAACTAAAACAACCCGAGGAAAGTGCGAAGGATGGGCCATAGGTCCATCCTATAGATGGGTGGTCCCGGTTGGCTAGGAACTTTTCTCAAATCACGATGGACAGCAGGAAGATTTTCAAAGAACACGAACAACAAAAGCGTTGACCTAGAGTTATGATTAAACCCGATTTACGCTGTTTTAGGGAAACGGAATGGGACTATGCCTTATGGTAGAGAGGTTGAGCTTTGCATCCCTCTCGTTTCCCATTCTCCTTGAACCAAGTGCAGAGTGAATTCACTTCGGACCTGTCCTTTCTGCATAAAGTAGTTCGCTTGGGTCCGACGCTAGTTGCCGTTAGGAAATGACCAATAAGGAAAACCCTAATTCAGGTCGATCCTAAGTGGGAACGGCCGGAATACTTCCGCTACGTGGTAGACACGGAAAGCCCTAGATTGCAAACCCCGTAACATTCCATGGGAGTGCCGGGCGGAGCTTTCTAGACATCCTTTACAATGGACTGCTAAGACGTGTGCTAGAAGATACAAGTGGACACGTTACATGTTAGCAATGACAAGGCTACTATCTTGCCATGGACTCAATTTTGTCCACCTTAATGTGTGCTCCAAGATCTGTGTATTCCTAGGACATTGCTATGCAAAGGGTGGGAAACAAACTTTTCTTTGACAATTTCTAGAGATCAAACAAGAGTACATTGATCCAATGGACCCTTCATACTCGTTGGATAGTCTCAAAGGGATTTATGTCTATATATGGTCTGAAAGCATATTGGCAGTTGTGTATTGAGTATGTCAGTGGTCTACATGCGAGATTGTGGAACAAGTTTTAGAAGGCACTACAGTGGATTGCATGTACGAGAACTAACAAGTGTTGATCATGCTATATTAGGAAAGGACTTAAGTAAGTCAAGAAGTGGAGTTTGCATGCATGAGACTAGAATTAGATGGACAAGTGGGACTTAACTAAGGCTCAATAGCCTAACTTTGGACAAAAAACAATAAGTTTTATTTGAACGAGAGTAGCATATTCAAAAAAAAAAAGGACACTGCCATTGTGGGAGGAGCAAGCAATCTTGGATATCTTGGGGAGAACCCTCTCATGATAAATTGAACCTGAAATGATCAATCTGCTACATTTCCATCATCTCATGCACATGATGTTGAAGACATGTTTTGCTCACCCATATGTTGAACATATGTATATACTTCGTGATAGATTGATTTATGGTCTTGAGAGACTCCCATTGAATGCTATTGATGCTCTATGGTCGATAGATGATTGCCAAAACCAATGCACATGCTTTGGAGTGATTTTTTGGGCACCACATGTATGTTTTAATGCTGCTGTAACACACACACATTTAGTTGGACATGTATCAATCAGCTTCCTTAATTAGCCTATTAGGCATTGGTTCCTTCACGTAATCATAGCACTTGACATAGAAAAGCAATGTCAAACAAGTTCCTTTTCAACGGGTTATCATATTTATCTTTGAAATACATAAATTCCAGCTCGTAGGCTTATCCATAATCTGGCGGAAGGCTATCCAGCATCCACAAGGAGTACTAATCCAAGATTCCGCCCGTAGACTAGTATGCGGGCCTCGAGATCCAATCCCGAGTCACGTTGGCCTCTTGTGCAGGGCCCGGAAGGCGAGGGATTTACGGCCAGAGCCCCCCCTGGCACCCAAGCGTCCTCCTGCTCCAAGTAGAGCTCAACGAAGAGACCTCTCGTGGCAGGTTCGGTCCACCTTCCCAGCACGATTAACAACCCCCTTGGTTAGGGTCAATCAGGCAGTCGGGGGTAACTGAAGCTACCTCTCCCTTCAGACCTTCAACCTGAAGCATTAGATATCTTTTCATCCCTTAATTCTTTGAGCAAACAAAGAAAAACAGTGCTCTTAAAACTGTTACAAGCACAATCATTTCCATTGGTTGTTATTTTTGGCCAATTGCTAAGGAGTGAATCCTTCCTTTTTGAATGCATCCAGCACTCGATCCGAGATCGATCACAACTTGGCAAGATCCCCAAGGATTTGTTTGTTAACCCTATATCATTGGGTTAGGGCCGTACCCTATTAACCTGACCTAAACAAAATCTTAAGTTCTATTAGTAGTGAATATGTTATTCCAATTAACTGATTGGTCTTTTGCTTCAAGAAAATATCTAATCCCTGTATTCTTGGTCACTTTACCCAAGACAGGTACTATATCATGACAATTATTCATCCTCTTGCAAGATAAACTTGTGTAAGAATCTGCCAATCTCATTCCGAAGAATTGGCCATTCCCTTGTGATCAAATCACAAGATCATGCGAATTTGTAACCTGTGCATAAGTGTCGCATCAAACTATGGGACTATTCTACCCTTCAACGGTGTCTTCTAATCACGGTATCATGATTAGATATAACAATCCGTTCCTGATTATATTAGGCCGACATTGTCGGTCCTAGGGTTCCGGGGTTCATCTTTTTAGCGAGAGATTCTTAGGAAAAACCCTAGATCACTTCTCGCAAGTATGTTCCAATGTCCCTACATTGCGTGAATGTAGGCAAGTCTTTTAGGGTATAGGAGTTTCAGCTTTGGTAATATGAGCGACTAGGTAATGTCCCCAACGTGTTAAATTCTAGTTAGCTCTTAGGGATATATTGAATTAACCCTTCCTAAACGAGTACCTCTCGGTTTTAGGTGTTTAGGTTTAAACCAATTTATCTTGACTATTCTTGAAGATAATTACGCTATCTAACCACATGATTCATTAACGACGTATAAGTTGATTTACAACCCCTAACTTTTCGGGTTAAGGTCAAAGCATAGGTCAGGTTATAGCATAAATCCAATTGATCATCCTATATCATGCAAACAAGATTCATGCTACTAGGCTTTAGGATTTTAAGGTTTAAACATGCAACCTTTTTCTACTTTCATTTCCAAATGAATTTGTCGTATGCTGAACTTACACACCCTTTCATTGATTTAAGTTTTTAGGCCACTTGCCTAGAGTTAAATCTTCTTCATGCAGCCCTAGCAATTTCCTATGGTTGCTAGCAACTTCATTTAAGAATCATTTCGAAAACGATGTTCAATAATGCAATATGCGGTTTTATTCCTTCCATGCTTAATCGAAAGTGTATTATCATAATTCCGTTTTGTAAGGATGGGCATTAATTAATCTAATTAATGCATAAAGCCACTTGCTAGACATGCATAGAAATCTTATGCTTGCTTTATTTTGTTCGTTTTATTAAAAAATACTAATGACCGAATTCTTCCATCGTGAGCTCTTTCCTTTAAATTAGTCAAAGTATTTAAATCGAAAGATGCATCCTATCTCCAAAAATGATCCATGCACGATTGGATTATAACGACGTAAATCAAAATTAGGAAGAAAAAACCTGGACTTGTGGTGAAATGTCCACATGGATGTTAGGAGACGATCCTCCTGCAGTTGCACTTTGTGCTTTCTTAGGAGCCATTGCGAATGCGGCCTTTCCATCTTGGATGCAGATTTATGATGTTGGCCATCTCCTTTGCATGCGAAACTCCCTTTGTAATTCCACCGTCCTTTATGAATTTTTTTCCTTCCTTTCATAGAAGCTCCGGTGCAAATTGTACACATGGAAAGGGGCTTAGCACTTGGGCTAATTGGGAGATTCTAGGAAATCCAAGAGGGAAAAAGGACTGGACGAGGCTTTTTAAAGGCATCAGATAGGATTCCACGGAAATGGGGGTGCTATAACGGACTTTGGCGGATTGGAAAAAGGGGGCAAAGGGTGAAAAATACGTTAAAGAAGAATTTTTTGAAGGGGGGAGGAACCCACGGGAATGGGTTTAAATCCTGGGGAGGGGGTTTTAAAATCTTTCGAGGGTAAGGCTTAGTAAAGCTACGGGAAAGGGCTTAATGGCCTTTTAAAGACCCACAGGAAAGGGGGAAAAAAGGTGTAAAAGACCCTTACGAGGGGATTTTGTATGGGGGGGGAAAAAAAAGGGTATGAAAGACCCTTAAGAGGGGATTTTGTGTGGGGGGAAAAAAGGGTATGAAAGGGGGCTTAGGAGGCCCACCCTTAGAAGCTTCCAAGAAGCTTCTAAAGCTTCTGGAGACTATGAAGCCCACGTGGATGGAGGCCAAATGGGATTCGATTGGTGGCAGTGGCAGTGTTTTGCATGATGGCAGCTGGCGATCCTCAGCGTTTTGATGCCTCCTCTTCTCTCAATGGCAGCGACAACAGAGACTCGGCTCCTTCCTCCAGCCTTCCCCCTCTAGCCTATGGCAATGACGATGCGGCCCCTTTTTCCTGGCTATCTCGGCAATGACGATGTGGCCCCTTTTTCCTGGCTATCTCCAATACCACTTATATAGGTGAGGAGAGGGGGATCCTCCCTCCCCCACGCGGCATCTCGCATGCCTTCGCCCCCTCCATGGCACCCAGCAGGGATGCTTAATCATCCCGATTTCCCTCCCTCTCCCCCAGCACAACAGTCGGCTAGGGGGGAAAGGAGGGAATTAAAAAATTTTGCCATTATCCAATTAACTATCCTCATGACTTATCCTTTTGGCGTCGCCTTCTAGAGGCGGTTCATGTGTGTTTTTAGAAAATCAGAATATTACAATTGAGTTTTGTTTTTGAGGCCCTACATGTTCTTGACTTGGGCTTCTCTTTTCTCTCAATTCATGGTCTTCCTAGTCTCGGGACTCGTATTGTCTACATCCAGCTAGCTATCTTTGTTTTGCGGATTCTTCTATAGGAGCCAATTTCATGCAATACTTTACATCCATTAGATTTAGTTTGATCTTATCTAGAAAACTGTCCTATATGACCACCCTACAGAAAATTTCTCATATATTTTGAACCATAATTCAGATTGACAAGCTTTAAAAAGTAAAAATGTAGCTTCATGATCTACAACTTATCTGAAGACACTTGGACCAAATTTGGAATATTTCAGCCCCTAAAATTTTCTGCGCAACCTGCAACTGTTCATTACAACATGTAGTCCTAGCTAGACATCGACATTCGTGACTCTGTAACTCTTGCATACAAACTCGGATGTTAGCCAAACTTTGTAGGACCCTTCCCAAGGTATAAAATCCCATTTTGGATGTGTTGATCACCATTAATCCTCTCCCAATCAAAACATTTTTAGACATCTTCAGTTCAGCCCTGCATGTCCATTGTAGTCTCCTACTTGGTCAAACATCCATTGGATAGTTGACCAAGAAGACACACATACATGCAAGACATCCCCTTTGGCTTTAAATAACTTGTATATCACATGGAATATGCCAAGATCAAAGATCCACATCATTAACCTATGGTCAATCACATTGGACATACAAAGATTGAAGTCTACTTCCATACACCCCCCTCTCCCAAAGAGGGTTGGTTCATTGTATGCTAAACATCCTTAATCTAGGCTTGTTAGGTTTTGGAGAACTCGCTAGTTGGGCAGAGAGGGTGTAGAAGGAGGGTGGCTCACCTTAGCTACAGCCTACTAACTTATTAGCCTCATCGAATTGCAGTCCCTTTTTGTGTTGTAATCCACAATCAGCCCCTTTAGTAGCCTTAACATGTGTCATTGTCATGAAAGACTTCTTTGCCTATAGCACCCATCAAATTCTATCTAATAACATTAGGCAAGTCTTGTAGATTCTGGCACCAACAAGTGAAGTGGTTTACATATTAATCAGTATTGTGAATTTTCTTACTTGTTTGGTGGCTGGACAAACTAGTACATTTGTTAATTTTGTTAAGGTAGTGTACATGTATCAGACCTCGAAATCTTAGCATGGCCAATTCTAGACCTTTTTCTTATTGAAAAGTGTTCCCATTCTCCCTCTTCAAAGAACTTTGGACTATATCTTTACACAGGTTGTTTCCATAGAACCCTTTTGTTTCAATTGTATAGACATCATCTCTAATCCTACAAATAGGAGTTTTCTCTAGTAGTCCATCTGTGAGGCAAAGAATCATGGCTTAGACAAGAGAGAGGACGATGTTGGCTGATAATTCAACCCTCTTGTCTATTTTTTGAAATACATAAGCAAATAACTCTTTTTGTTGAGAAAACTCAGTACTCAACCCTCTTTGTTGCATAAAATCAACAATCTCATGGTATATATCTAGGGAATGTACTTCCACAAAATTGGAATCACTTTGCACCTATATTTTCAACATATCTTCAATCTCTATAATAGTATTTGCATAAAACAACCCATCATACATCCCATCAATGCACTCCTCATCTTGCAATAAACTTGCTCTTCTCAACCCTTTTTCCTTTCTTCATGCATATTGCTTGGCAGCTCTAGACATCTTTGCAACTTTGTGAAAACAAACATAACTCTCAGCTAAAAGATCAATAAATCTTGAAGAAAAAGAATCACTGCCAGGAGGTGAGAGCTTTTATCTCCTTGTACCATCGTCATCTTGTAGGAAAGAGGAACCTAGTGAAAATTTGACTCTTTTGCGGGTAGAGAAGAATCCTGCAATGTATCTTTGTTTCATGGGTGATTTACACAGACTGTTATAAATTTCTCAGCTCTTTTCCCATCTTTGCTTCAAATCCACATGCATGTAGATCTGTCATCTATAACCTTTTCTTCCATCTGTGCTTCATAATAAAGGGCTGACCCAAAATGACATCATAAGAACATGAATCCTACATTAAGAAACGACAATCACCCTGAACATTCCCTATGGACACCCTCATATTTGGACATGTTGCATATAGCTCTCTTGCAATATTACTGGTGGCTCTCATCTGTCAACCATGTTCTACATCTACATGCCGCTTTCCGCTCTCATACAAACATCAAACTATAACATTTATCTTTAAGCCATGATATAGCAAGGCAACACATGATGTCTCCATCTCTCCAATCTTAAGCACTGTCTCAGTGGTTGCTTGTGCCCAATGACTTTTAGAAAAATGCCTGCAGGTAATCATTACAGGTGCATGATCCTCTGCATTGTGCACTGGTTGTATACTCTTCACAATCTTTGGATATACTGCAACACTCTCAATAAGAATTTCATCATCACTCTCCTTAGTCAGCTCCTCAATTGTGATACCCTACATGACATGCTCTCCTATAGTCTAAATCACATGTTTCTTTCTCTTTATGATGTCTATAATTTCTTCATGAGACTCTCTCTTCACAATTTCCAAAATATCTCCTAAGGTAAATTCAATATTGCTATTCAAGATTTCTTTGGTCTAGCATCTTGTTTCTTCTACTTCTTTTGTGCATCCTCTTTATTCTATTCAGGCCGTGGTCTAGGAGGTGGTGCTTTAGGCTCACCCCCTGTAGTCTTCTTGGAAGTATCATTCCTTTTTCTCTTTTCCTTAACAATCACTTATGTACCTAGGCTCTTTGTTAGATAGATATAAACTGATTATTTATCAATTGGAGATCCCTACCCAATCATGTTGTGATGCTCTTCCTTGCACCAGATAAATATGCTTGCTACACTTAGTCCTTATTTGTAGTCTATAAAGCAAAAGTCCATAACATTGACTTACACTTTAGTTTCTTTTCAATTTGAACACCATAAGCCAAAGCATCTTTGTGGCTACATAATATGTCCGAGTAGACATATCCTCAAAAAGCTTCTTCATTCCACCCTTATAAAAAATTATAGCAATATAATTATCAAACTTGGTTGCACATATCTTTCTATCCAGCCAAAAAATATTTTTTTTTACATAACATTCTTAAATGATCCACAATCTCTATGCTCATGCTTAGGGCTATTACACCATATGCATCTACACACGAAATTATTCCTAGGCGGAGCTTGTGAATGGCCAATTTTCCCAAAATCTTCCTACTTAGCCAATTTAATTTTCAAATCCTCCATAGTTTTTCACCAACTTATTAATGACATCCTCTTTCCTTGACACTTTAAACCTTTTATTACTTTATTATTTTCATAAAAAATATTTGCCAACTGACTATAGGATATCTCTAGTTTAGAGAACAAGTCGCCACACTTTCGAAAGTCTAAAATACAAGTTTCGCTGTCAAGAATCACGTGGTGGGGGGACTTCTTACTAGTTTCTTCTTCTTCTTCCACACACTTTACGATGTACACAAAGTATAGATAAGATACAACATAAAGGAAAGTGGCCTAGTAAGTCAAACAATGCATGATCAACTACACTAGTCGACTGGCATTATAACTATGCCAGCTGTAAATAGGTGTAACAACCTGAATATAATAAGTAATGAGTCAGTGGCCATGTGAGAGTCATAACGACCACTGACGTGCTAAGTGTAGAAGTGTGGACCCATCTAACCAGGCGGTCCATCATTAATGTCCGCATGTGTTGAGCTTGTCATCTCAACACTCCCCCTCAAGCTCAACTACATCTCTGCAACTCCAAGTAAGCTTCGAAACTTTTGAAGCTTCTCTGTACCCAATGCCTTCGTAAAGATGTCAGCTATCTGATCTTGTATGCTGACATTCACCAAGTCAATCTCACCTGCTAGTACCTTCTCTCTCACAAAGTGGTAGTGCATCTCAATATGTTTTGTCCTAGCATGGAACACATGGTTCCTAGCCAACTGTATACTGCTCATGTTGTCACAATAAATGACAACTGGACCTTCCATCTGCACATCTAAATCAGCCAATAACTTTTGCAGCTATATTACCTCACATGCTGCAACAGCAGCACCTCTATACTCAACCTCTGTACTTGACAAAGCAACTGTAGATTGCTTTTGTTGCTCCAAGTAACTGCTGCACTGCCAAGAGGGAACATGTATCCGCTGGTAGATCTTCTATCTGACGTACTACCAACCCAATCTGCATCTGTGTATCCAAACACCTGTACATCTATACCTGCCTCATAGAAAAGTCCATAATGTAATGTGGACTTCACATATCTCAATATGCGTCTGACTGCATCCAAATGTGGCTTTCTAGGTACTTGCATAAACTAACTCACAAGACCAAAAGCGTAGCTCAAGTCTGGCCTTGTAATGGTCATGTAGATCAAACTCCCCACTATCCTCCTGAACATAGTAGGGTCTTCTATCTCATCCCCAACATCAGCACTCAACTTTACATTCTGCTCCAACAGGACTGAAAGTGGTTTTCATGCTGTCATACCATACTTGGACAACATATCCAAGCCATACTGTCTTTGGGACAGCCATATACCATCATCACATCTGATCACCTCAATTCCAAGGAAGTACCTTAGCTCACCTAAATCCTTCATCTCAAAATTCTTCTTCAAAAAGTCCTTGACTTCAGCAATCCCACTATCACTATCACTTGTAATAATCAAGTCATCCACATAGATGACTATGATCACAAAAGCTGAATCTCCCTTTCTCACATAAAGTGAGTGATCAGCATCAGAAACATAAAAACCAATATTGACAACATACTCTCTGATCTTGTCAGACCATGCTCTAGGTGCTTGCTTGATCCCATAGAGCACCTTCTTCAACCTACACACATACGTGGGATGCTCTAAATCTTCATAACCTGCTGGCTGATCCATATACACGTCTTCCTGCAAATCACCATGCAAGAAGGCATTCTTCACATCCATTTGCTGCAACCTCCAACCTTTGGCTGTTGCCAAAGCAATCACACATCTAACAGTTGCCATCCTAGCAACTGAACTGAAGGTTTCTTCATAATCTATGCCATATATCTGGGCATAGCCTTTTGCAACCAGCCTAGCTTTGTACCTACTAATAGAATCATCTGCATTGTGCTTAATCTTATAAACCCACTTACATCCAATAGCTTTCTTGCCCTTTGGAAATGATACTAGATCCCAAGTCTTATTGGCCTCTAATGCAGCCATCTCCTCATCCATTGCTGCATCCCAATGAGTATGACCAATAGCATTCTCAAAGCAAGTGGGCTCAACATCCTCAACTAGTTTCACCATATAAGCATAATGGTGAGCTGTATAACCTTCAAAACCAAATCTTTTAATAGGGTATTTGACCCTACTAGATCTGTGTACCATCGGATCACTCAATGGAGCCTTTACATTACTATGAGCTCTCTATACACCTGGTGTCCTGATAGAAGGAATACCAAGCTCATCATCTAAGCTCTCTGAGCCACTGGAGTCTCCATCAAGAACTGCATCAATGACATCTGACACTTTATTCTTTCCTTTGTCTTTACATGTAGTGCTCCTAGATGCACCTGAAGATGTAGAGCTACTCCTTAGGTCTCCTAGACCAATGACTACCAGATGATTTCTCTGGTCCACTAAGAGTCCGTGATTCTTGCTTTTCAGCCTGCACATGAGTGTCATCATCATCATCATCATGCAATGCATCACTAGTAGATGCATACCAATTGCTCATTTCATCAAATATGACATCCTTGCTCACTCTAAAGTTACATGTGACAGGGTTATAACAGCGATACCATTTTTGCTCTAAAGAGTATCCAATAAAGATACATTTTTCTGCCTTTGGATCAAGCTTCTTCCATAGCTCATCTGGCACATGAACATATGTAACACAACCAAATACCTTCAAGTGTGATACATCAGGCTTCTTGCCAGTAAAGCATTCTTCAGGAGTCATCCCATGAACTGCAGTTGTGGGAGTTCTATTCATAATGTAGACAGCAGTATGGACAGCCTCAGACCAAAAATGTTTGGGCATATTCTTTTCAGCCATTAATGCCCGTGCAACTTCTGCAATATGCCTGTTTTTTCTTTCTGCAACACCATTTTGTTGTGGGGTATACCTGCATGTGAACTATCTCTTTATCCCATGAGACCTTAGAAAATCACTGAACTCATTCCAGAGGTACTCTCCCCCTCCAATTGACCTCAAGCACTTTACTTTTAAGCATGTTTCTCTTTCAACTACAACCTTGAAAGTTCTAAAGTGCTCAAACGCTTCACTCTCTTTCTTCGTAAAATATACCCACAGCTTTCTAGAACAATCATCAATGAATGTGACAAAGTAGAAACTGCCTCCAAGAAATACATTTTGTGTAGGCCCCCAAATATCTGTATGCACAACATCAAGGATATTTCTGCTTACATCTCTGTCATGTGAAAAGGGTTGTCTTGCCTGCTTACCAAACTAACATGCTTTGCATACCTCATGAAATTCTACAATTCTAAATCTAGGCAAACCTGTAACCAACCCTTTGGACTGCATTAATTTCAGCCTTTGTACATTTGCATGTCCAATGCGTTTGTGCCAAATTTCAATATCTGCAACAACACCTTTTCCTTTAGCATACATAACAGCATTCATAGTAGGAATTCCAGTATCTAGAGTAAACATACGTCCAACTCTACTTCCCTTTGCAACCAACCTGCACTTGTCATTGAAGTCTTCTACAAAGCAGCCCTTTGCATTAAATCTGACTTGCAGCCCTTGCTCTACCATCTGACCGACTGACACCAAGTTCTTTGTAATAGATGGCACATGTAATACATCTGAAAGACTCTTTGTCTTACCATCATGTAAGGACAAGGAAAATTTTCCAATGTGTGAAATTGGGTGGCATGAATCATCACCCGTCTGCACATAACCTCTATTTTGCAAATCCTACATCTCTCCAAACCATTCTGCATGGCTGGTCATATGATTGGATGCACCTGAATCAACATACCAAACATCATCATGTGTTCGCTTTCTTGTAACAACATTCAGCATATGCTGCATAACAAACAGACGTTCATTTTTGTCTTCATTTTGTCGTGAAGACGATGCATAGTTTCCTTGCTACAACTTACCACTGCAAATATCATCTTTCTTAGCATGACATTGGGCTGCAATATGACCTGTTTTGCCACAGTAGTGACACACAATACCAAAGTTGTTAGAACCTCTATTCTGCCATCCACCTCTTTCTCTAAAGCTCCCCCTGCCTCTAAAGTTACCACGACCTCCTGAAACCTGCATATCGCCAAATTGTTGATTCAATCTGTTTTGCTGGTTGTCACTACCACGCTGTACCACGACCCCTTCAAGAGGACCTGCCACGTCCCCTTCCTGAATTGGAGTAGAAAGCTTGGACCTATTCACCACTTTTTTCAGATTTCTCACTCTGCATGTTGATCTCTTTAGTGATCATAAGGGAGACCAACTCATCGAAATTTGGAAATGGCTTTTTGACATACACGGAAGTTACAAAAGACTTCCAAGCCTTTTCATTGTTAAGTCCACCCAAGGTAGACGACACTAAATCATCATCATCAAGCATTGCATCAATCACTGCGAACGCATCTACAATGCTCCTTACCTTCTGTTTTTCTGGTTGTCACTACCACATCGTCCTGTACCATGGCCCTTGAAGAGGTTTGCCATGTCCCCTTCCTGAACTAGAGTAGAAAGCTTGGACCTATTCACCACTTTTTTCAGATGTCTCACTCTGCATATTGATCTCTTCAGTGATCATAAGGGAGATCAACTCATCAAAACCTGGAAATGGCTTTCTGACATATACGGAAGTTATAACAGACTTCCAAGCCTTTTCATTGTTAAGTCCACCCAAGGTAGACGACACCAAATCATCATCATCGGGCATTGTATCAATCGCTGCCAAGGCATCTGCAATGGTCCTTACCTTCAATGCATACTCATTGATAGACATCTTCCCTTTCTTCAATGTATTCAACTCTTGCTTGAGCTGAATCTTTCATGCCTTTGTATTTACGGAAAACATACTTTCAAGTATGGTCCAAGCTACATATGAATTTCTGCATTTCTAATATGTCCCAGCATATTATTGTAAATTACTGCAGACAGCCAATACATGACCTTTTTGTCTTTTGCATTCTATTCCTTCCGTGCCTTTGTCTCTTTTGTAGTTGAAGGATCACTCACCTCCTGCTCCTTTTCTTCACCTGAAACAAACTCGTAGAGGCCTTTTCCAATAAGGAAGTTCGTGACACGGAACTTCCATGAAGGGTAGTTGTTATTGTCAAGCTTCTTAATGATGGGGTTTCCACTATTCTTTGCTATTATCACAAAACTAATACCAAACAGCAAGCAAATCTTCTGCAACCCTCAACCTATAGTGCACAGCAATACACCAGACAGTCTTTTTCACTGTCTGCTCAACAATACATGCAATCTGCAATCAGTTTGCAGATAAACCTTGTGTTTATTCACTGCTAAACACCTTTAAACTTACAGATCTGAAATCTGTAACCTGTGTTTATCTGCAGAATACACAACGCTCTTTGTGTACACCAAATCTCAGTGCAATCTGAGATTTTTGCTCGACCCTACTTCCGGTGCCTCCACAGGCACTATCCAAGAGAGAGAGTGGAAGAATGGGAGAGCTTCTTACCCGTGGCTTGCTTGCTCGGACCTTGCTTCTTCTCCTTCGCTTTAGCCTTTGAAATCAGCCTCTCTCAGTGGCGCCGCTCTGATACCATGTCAAGAATCGTGTGGTGGGAGGACTTGCTCAAGATGCTGCGCCGAACACACACAGAATGCACAAGGAGAAGCTCACTCAAGAGACAAGAAGAGAGATGGAGGCAAAAAAATTTTCTTGCTGGTTTCTTCTTCTTCTTCCACACCCTTTTCAATGTACACAAAGTATAGATAAGATACAACATAAAGGAAAGTGGCCTACTAAGTCAAACAATGCATAACCGACTACACTAGTCGACTGGCGCTATAACTATGACAGCTATAAATAGGTGTAACAACCTGCATATAATAAGTAATGAGTTAGTGGCCATGTGAGAGTCATAATGACCATCGACGTGCTAAGTGTAGACGTGTGGGCCCATCTAACCAAGCGGTCCATCATTAATGTCCACATGTGTTGAGCTTGTCATCTCAACATTTGCCGCATATTCTATAACATGAAAGTATACGTAGGCTCTTAAAATCATCTATGGTAGACTCCCATTGGAGTAACGAAGTCATGGGGTGGTTGAAGCTTTATCGGAGATACCGTAACTGATGCACACACACACACACACACACATACACACACACACATAAATGAAATCTAAGATAAGATGAAGTGTGCACACACAAACACACACACACACACACACACACACACACACACACACACATACACACACACACATAAATGAAATCTAAGATAAGATGAAGTGTGCACACACAAACACACACACACACACACACACACACACACACACACACACACACACACACACACACAATATAGAAAAAAGATAATCAATCTCATAGACAGTGGACCATAAGAGTCTCCTAGTCATGGTTCTATTAATAAAGCTTAGAGTGGCAGATTGAGATCATAGGCTACTCCACCAAGTATATCAAAAGTATCAAGAAAATGTAAATAAAAAGTTGTGAACTCACCTATTATGATAGATATATCATCAGGTTTCTCTCATGTTTATGCTGACATGGATGGCTTTGAGTAGAGCTTGGATAAAGAGTTTGGGATTCCATCTATTAAAACACCTAGTGTCCCAATCGAAATGATGTGCAGCAATCGTCCTCATTAGGATAGAACAGATGATGCAATTGGTAACTTTGACTTGGCTATTGGTTCTAGGATAGTAGGGTGTGGACTTGTGATGGCAAATCTTGTAAAGATTTGACAGCTCTTCCATGACCTTATTTAGAAAGTTAGTGTCTCTATCACTGACCAAATCTAAGGGATTGCTAAAATGGTGATGATATTCTCGTACAAAAACACAGCGAGGTTGTTATCATCATCCTGTTCTTTGGCTTTACACTACTTTGTCACATAATCTATACATACCAAGTTGTATTGATTCTCCTTTCTTTTGTTTGGAGGGTGGATTTGGCCCACAAAACTGATAACCCACTTCTCAAATGGCTTCAAGGGAAGGAAGGGTTTTAGTGGCATAGTAGTAGTTTTGGTAGGCTTTTCCATCCACTTATAAGCATCACAACATTTGCAATAGTTGTAGGCATCCTTGTGGAGGGTTGGCCAACAGTAACCTATGAGAAAAGCCTTTCTGGTTGTCATTTCTACCACAAAGTATCTGCCACAAGGCTTGTCATGGCATGCTCTTAGTACAATATTGATTTCATCTCCTGCAACACATCTCCACAACACTTCATCTTTGCCTCTCTTATACAAGGCACTGTCTAGCAAGATGTTGGAGAGACTGATTTCAATACAAACTTCTTCTTCTTTGTGCTAGAGGTACTAGGGGATACTCTTGTGTGGCCAAGAGATTAGCAATGTTTGCATACCCTGGGGTTGGTGTTTCAACCGAAAATAGGAAAATATCAAGGAGATCTAGATCATCCTGCTTCTCTTCTTCAATCTAACGGATCTACGATAGATGATCAGCCAAAACATGGGATTGGCCAAGTTTTGTAACCACTTCAAAATCAAACTCCCAGAATAGGAGTAACCTTCTCATCATTCTACCTTTCACGTCTATCACATTCATCAGGAAGGATACTACCTCATAATCCACATAAAACTTGAAGTGTATCGATAGTAGGTAGTGTCAAAACTTCTCTAAGACAAACACCATCACCAGACACTCTATCTCGGTCATCATGTAGTTCCTCTCCTAATTAGTGACCTTATGGCTAATGTAGTAGATAGTAGACTGAGCCAACTTGGAGGAGCCTTTCTAGTATAAGACTGTACCTTATCCTTCTATAGATGCATTAGTATGCACATGAAAATCCTTTGTCCAATCAGGAGGTTTTAGGATGGGTGCTTCAATGAGACATTGCATCAAAGTGTTGAAGGCATCTTCACAATCATCTATCCAAATGAACTCTGCATCTTTTCATAGGATCTTGACATGCAGGAGGGGAGACGTCTTTGTTACAAAATGTGTGATGAATTGCCTATAGTATGCCACATGACCGAGAAATTTCCTTAATTGTTTGCGGTTGGTTGGTGCTATTAGAGCTACAATCCTCTCAATCTTAGCGAGATTAGTTGCTATTTCTTGTGCAGAGACAATGTGACCCAACCAAAATCTAAAAGAGACTCTAAAGATGCATTTTTTGGGATTAAGGGAAATTGCATACTCCCGACATCAATCAAAGCATTGCTCAAAGTATCCCCAATGCTCACAAATTGGGCCATAAATACAAAAGTAATCCAGGTATACCTCAATGAAATCATATAGGTGATTTTGGAATGAGGCCATCATCACTCTTTGAAAGCTAGCAAGGGTGTTAGAGAGCCCAAATGGCATCAATTGGTAAGCACAGGTTCCCCATTCGACTATAAAGGTTGTCTTATATTAGTCCTTTTCTCTACTACTTGGACTTGGTTATATCCACCACTGAATCTATCCAATAGGGAATAGAGATCATGTCCAACCATTGTATCCAATAGTTGGTTTGTGAAAGGAATAGAGAAACGATTCATTCTTTATCTTAGAGTTCAACTTGCGAAAGTCCAGACATATTCGTAGCTTTTCATTCTTCTTGGGTACTACCACAATGGGTAAAACCCATTCACTATTGGCCTCCATTAGATAAATGAACTTAGCTTCTAAGAGCTTCAATAACTCTACTTTCACTGAATCTGAGTAATTTGTATTCATGTGCCTTTGTTGTTGCCTTACAAGCTTAGTATCAAGCATGATGCCAATGTGATGCTAATGCACCGTGGGATCAATCCCCTTAAGATCTTTATATGACCATGCAAACACATTTAAGTTCTCCTTCATTAGGTCATGCAGGACCAAAAACTCCTCTTTTGCGAGAGTCCTACCTATCTTCAAGTGATGTTCAATACCATCTACATCCACAAAAGTTAATTTCTTTTTACCTTCCACTTTGCAAATGAAGGTCCCATGGACCGCTTCTAGGTATAGATCTAACTCCTTCAAGGGAGTGGCCTCCTCGTCCTGATACTCCACTGAAAGCAGCTTCTTCCTTCAACGGTGGCTTGTGTGGCTCTTTGGGATACTGAAATGGTATCATGGTTATTTCAAATTTTGTGGGAGAGTTAATTACTTATTGACTCTAGGACTCATCTTCTAAGAACGTCTCCAGGAATGTCACATAATAGGAACCAACTGAGTTTTGTATAGGTTGCAAAATTGATTTTTCTTGGCAAGGTACATCATCATCATCCTTTCTTTAAAAGGGTAAATTAGGGCGACAAGATCCACTACTAAAGGAATGCTTATTTTGCTCAATCAATTTCTTATAGAGGTTTTGTGTATGATGAAATTCATTTAATAATCCAAAGGATACCAAGAGCCATTTCATCCAACAACATGGGATATTCAACTCTTCTAAAGCCTTTGAGACTTCCTCTTCATTTCTATCCTCTTATGATTGAATAGATTCCTTCACCTTGCTTTCATAATCTTCATCTTGACTTTCACCATCATCCTCTCTAGACTCTAGCTTTGCCTCTGTTAGCAATTATGTAGGAGAAAAAGAGGTTGTTTGTTGCATTTTCTACTTGTCCTCTGTTAGCAATTATGTAGGAGAAAAAGAGGTTGTTTGTTGCATTTTCTACTTGTGCTTTTGTATTTGCTTCTACTTCTATCTCACTATGAAAGGTAATTTTGAAAGTCATTCTTGGTTTGGGTAGGAGGTATTCACCAATCGACAAGGACTTTGCTTGTTTTGGGAGTTGGCCTATAGTGTCCACTGTTAAGGATTGTGTATTTTTTTTCTTGGGGAAGATCTATTTGATAGCTTCTTCATCCTACTGATGTACCCTCTGTAACTTGTTGGAGAAGTCAGTTAAGACTTCAATAGAGGTGGATCCATTACCTTTTGGCAAGCCATAAAACTTCACTACCACCTTGTTGGATCCTCTACCTAAGGTCAGCCTTGAATCAATATATGTGTGCTCTTGCTTCAAAAATCCATAGTCTTTCTAGGAGTAGAGGATACGAGGTCCCGTAGGAATTTGGTTTCACTACCACGTAGGTTAGAAAATATTCTCTTTCTTCTAGGCTTTTCTTTACATATGGAAGAATGCCCAAAGGATTAATTTTGCTATGGTCTACTAGTTTGATAAGCCACTGTGTAGGCTATTGAGATATTTGCAATCACACCTAATATAGCCTCTTTGTATGATAAGCCACTGTGTAGGCTGTTGAGATATTTGCAATCACACCTAATATAGCCTCTTTGTATGAGGCAGTATGGGCTTAGGACATGTAGGCTGCAATAATCCCATATGCACAGAGAGGGAAGATTGCTACCCATTCAACAACTATAAAGCATTGTACTTGACTACCACTTTTCATATAGAATGAATACAATGTCATGATGCTTTGTACTTTCAGTTAAGTGTCTTGTCATTATCAGTCATACACAAGATTGTGTTTATGAGTTCAAGATTCCATCTTGGAATCTAATTCACTTGTGTAACAAACAGTGTCTTTGTTTCTATCATCATGAGTTTTCTCTCTAGTTTCCAACCTCCATAGCTTCCGCCTCTGCCATGCTCTAGATCTCGTGTTTCTCAACATGGTATCAGAGCCTAGTCGGGCATGGCATAACTCTCTTATTTTCTCTCTTAGTTCCTCTTAACCTCAGGTCAGCTCAAGCCCAGCTCATGGTTCCATTTCTCACCTCCATCTCTACTTGACCTTCCTTGGCGGCCATAGCTAGACTGCACCCTCTCTATTTTTAACTCCTGGATCTCTCTCCACAGGTACATGGACATAAAGACTGATGCAACTATTGCAAGAAAAGTAAATGAAGAAGCAGATCAAGAGGACCAAAAGAACAAGAATAAGAAGACGAAGCATAAAAATCATGAAGACCTTGAAGTGGCAAACAAAGTGAAGTACAAGTACAAGAAGCTAAACAAGAAGACCTACAATGAATTGAAGATCTATGTCAAAAGTAATACTGAAAACTGCAAGGGCCTACCGGTCCTTGATCCTATTTTCTACTGAATTTTTTAGATTTGTATTGCCTAGCCCAAATGTCTTTATCATAAGCTTGTAAAATTCCTCATGTAGCCTTGTACTACAGTCTCTGTAAGGCCCCTGTTACAGCCTCTGGATGACCATCATGTTTGTGGTACCCACACTTAGCCTTTTCTGCAAAAGCCTCTAGTGTTTTGCCATATTTATGGTGTGCCCACACTTAGCAGGTGTTACTTTCACTAAAGCCTCTACTTACTTTGTACTTTTTGGTTGTGATTGAGGAGGAGTGTTGAGATATTTGCAATCACACCTAATATAGCCTCTTTGTATGAGGCAGTCTGGGCTTAGGGACATGCAAGCTGCAGTAATCCCATATGCACAAAGAGGGAATATTGCTACCCATCCAACAACTATAAAGCATTGTACTTGACTACCACTTTTCAGATAGAATGAATACAATGTCATGATGCTTTGTACTTTCAATTAAGTGTCTTGTCATTGTCAGTCATACACAAGATTATATTTATGAGTCCAAGATTCCATCTTGGAACCTAATTCACTTGTGTAACAAACAGTGTCTTTGTTTCTATCATCATGAGTGTTCTCTCTACTTTCCAACCTCCATAGCTTCCGCCTCTGCCATGCTCTAGATCCCATGTTTCTCAACATAGGCTGCATACATTGCAAGCCTAGATCCTTTATTTTCGCATCCATCATTATGTTCACTCATGAGCCGCCATCAATCAATGCATTTGCAATTAAACATCCTTCAATCCAAACGTCAATCTTGAGGGTGCCTGGATCTAAGAAGATCTTAGCCACATCTACTTCTTTCATAGGCTTTGGGGACCTATTAGACTTAGTGGTAGTTGAGGGAGAAATCCTTAGGCCATGTCTTCTCATTATAGTAGGATTTTCAAAAAACTTTTGGAAGCTGGGGGACAAGATCATCAATTGTTAGAACGTTAGGTTTGGTTTGAAGATGTTTAGGTCTTTGACCAAGTCATACTCATTAATAGGGTCCACAAGCTTCTCCAATCGACTAGGAAATGGGGCAACACCCATTTTTGTCTCTCCTCTTTCTTCTAGAAGTAGCAACATCTAAAATTTTATTATTATTGGAGGTACTTCTACATCATCTATCTCCTGGACCATTGGTCCTACTTATGTAACTCTCTATGTGTCCTTTCGTGGCACTAGACTACTCTGTACTATACTATTTTATTTCTCTATTGGAAGATTGAACTTTACAATTTTGAAAAGATGATTATTTTCTTTTTGGACAAGTGGCTTTTTTTTTAAAGCACGGTGATTTGTGACAACTTCCAATTCCACCAAGTTGGAGGTAGGTTCTTGGACTTTGGCGTGACTTTCAGCAACATTGGCCTTCACAGGGGACAATCTTTTACATTGTGGCCTTCTCCTTTACATCAAGTGCATAAGGGCTTGTAGTCCATGGACCGCCGTGTAGGGTTTGGAAAATTTGGTGAGATATGTCTCTTTTCTCTGCATCTCTAACACTCCATTTATAATCTTTGGCTACCACCAAACTATCTTTCTTTGTAACTTTGGATAGGGAACCTCCTTGGTCTGAAATTAGGACCTAAGTCTCTAGGCTTTGGTTTGATATCTTGGGTTGTCATCTTATATTCTAACAATTTGAATCTTGCTTGTTTGTCTTTCTTCCTTTTGTCATGCATCTCCTTCAAAGAGCAAATATCTTCTCTATGATTATTTCTCAGACATTATGAATAAAAGACTCCTGGCACAGTTCATTTTTTAGTACATTCAATGGCTAAATGTTCCATCTGATGACACTTTTTGCACCATGTGTTCGATCGCATCATATCTTTTCCACCTCCTACAATATTGAATATGCTGGCAGTATTGAAATGTCCTACTTGATGGAACTTTTTGCACCATGTTTTTTATCACATCGCATCTCTTCCACCTCCTATAGTATTGAATATGCTGTCGGTATTTACCTTCAGTGTTTGTAGCTATTTGTAATCACATCCATTAGCTCTTTCTTGATGCTTGCAACTAAATTGGACAAATAGTTCTTCAAATTTTCTCATTTTGGAGTACTCAGAGCAGGGTCTTGGGAAGTCACCATAATCATTACATATAGACTGGTTAGGTTGGTCTAGAGGATCCTCTATTTTGATTTTGATTCGAAGCTCTTGTTGAGATTGTTGGTTGTTGGTTCCAATTGGTAGGATTCCACTATGATCGTTGGTCTCTAGAATATTTTCAATAGGTGGTAATATTACCTTCTTGATTCCTTCATCCAAGCGATCGTTGGTACATCTCTTTAGTATGGATTCCATTCTAGAGACACATACTTCCATCCATTCACCAAAGAAATGACTTAAGTTCATGAACTCCTCCCTATCTTCTCTTCAAAACCTTCAGGTCTAAATTTGGTGAGAAAAGCCACCTTCAGGTTATCTCATGTGCCAAAAGTTCCTATTAGTTGTCTCTCATATCACTAAAATGCAACACCTTTGAAAGTGGGGGAGAATATTACCACCTAATGTTCTTGGGTTCTAGCATTATTGGCTACATATGCTACTATGAACTACATGAAGATCAAGGTTTTCATTATACTCTTCCTTAAAGATTAACAATGAGACTACACTTGTTGGCCTATTGTCAACATTTCCAAGATGGATATGACTTGAAAGGGGACCTTGGGTTGCCATTGGTACTTCTCTAAAGAGTGCCGCAAGGGCATCAAAGGAGACTTCTACTGTTGTGAGCTAGTTCTTGGCTTTGATTTTTTCCTTCTCTCTTCTCAGATACCTTTCGATTCATTCTAGTTCTTGCCTCTTGATCGCATCATTCATCAGTGAGTTGGCTCCACCTAGTTTGTTTGTACTTAATAGAAGGGAATCAAAAGGTCTTCAGTCTCTAGAGGACTCTCTCGCTAACATTTCTTCAATTTCCTTATTTTTAATATCTCTGAATTCGGCTATCATCCCATTGTAAAGGGGAAGATATTTGATTTTAAAGGTATCAAAATTCATTCTTGTAAGGATCACCATAGTGGCATTATCTTGATAATACCAACTTTGGAGGGTTTAAATAGCATAGGTTATGAAGAACACTCTATCTACTGGCTTCCACTGAGTTTCCAATTGGACAAACAAAAGGTAATGCACTTCAATTGGACAAACAGAAGATAATTTTTAACTCTTTTCCTTCTTATTCTTATGAACCTCAACTAATTATGACTCTTGATGCTTCTTCACAATATCCCATAGTTGATGATGTCTAAAAATTCTTCAATGAAGGCCAAATCCTCCATGGATGGTCATCCTCTCTATTTCTACTTTGCTCTTTAGTTTTGTGAAACACAAATGGCTATAGTGGTACAACTTTCTATAACTTCAGAAGACATCATGATCAATCTCTCACAGAGAGCCTTTATCAAGATAGTGACATGTTTTCACCATTGAGGAATGCATTTCTTGTAGAGAGTGACATTGTCAATCAAGATCAAATTTTCAATAGTAGTAGGAATTTATAATCTTCCATTGCTTTTCTTTCTCTTCAATAGTGCCTTTTCTTCCATTTTTAGTCTTTGCAAGTGCTTGTTGATGGTAGTTTTCATCGACTACGCAACAAAAATATGGAGCCGTAGTAGGAACACCAAGAAAATGGGAAAACTACTGCAAGAGTACAATCTATCATGTCACGCCAACAAGGATGTTTTTCATACTTTAATCAACCATAAGAAGAAAAAGAATAGCAATCTTCACATGGCATCGCATAGCGATTCTTCCATGGATTTATCATAACAAATATTCAACATATCCTTTATAATCTTCATAGAAACCATCAAAGAACCAAAATGACACAAAGAAGAGATCAACTTTGAATGTGATTCATCACATAGTACTCATATTGCATTATCTTTATAGTCTTTCTCTCCATATCTCTCTCATAGTATCACTCATAAATACATTGTTTTTCAAAAAAGTTGGCTCTCTCACATATTCGCTCCCTCTCAATTGTGCATTTGAATAACAAAGAATAACTCTCAATAATCCTCTATTGGTCGTGATACTCCTCCCACAAGTGGTATGTCTGATATGAAGAGTCACCAAAACCATTACAGTGTCCTTTGAGAGCTCATCAATGTCACTGTTACTTCAATGAAACCATTATAGTGTCCTTTGAGAGCTCATCAATGTCACTGTTACTTCAATATTCGGTTCAAGTCTTCTTTAGCTACTTCTTTGAGCTATTTTGAGCTTTTATTCTTCCTCTTTCGAGATCACAAAACATTTTCCAAGCTAAAAATCCATCAGAACACATAAAAAAGTAAATAGAGGCTTACAGACCAGATATAGAAGCTCTAGAGAATATTACAGAAGATCTACAAAAGGCATAAAAAACATATAGCTCAAACCAAAACCACTTCAAACAATCAAAAACCATTCAACACACTCTCAATAATTCCTCAAAAAACTCATTCACAATCTCAACCTCACAAATAGAAAAAAAAAACCAAAATAAAGGCAAAACAAACCCTATCAGAACCAAAGAGACACATCACTGAACCTATCCAAATATAATATCTCAATCAAAAACCATCATGAGATTCTCAAACCTATTCAACCCATCCCAACACATTCCAAAACACTTTCAAACTCAACAAAAATGAATCAATGCAAAAAAAGTCAACCATTTAGCTCACAAACAACAAAAATCAACCCAAAAAAACAAGGCAATTGAGTCGTGAACATCCACATGGAAAATTAAGTACCATCTTCTTCATTCTAGCATTTACATCATACAAATATTCTTAGCATGTACCATTCCTTATGTTTTAGACTCTACTATATGCATGGCTTGAGCTAGATTCTAAGCAGTATGTGAAGGTAGCAATAGGTAGAGAGAGAGAGAGAGAGAGAGAGAGAGAGAGAGAGAGAGAGAGAGAGAGAGAGAGAGATTCCTAAATTCACTATTTCAAGGGAAAGAGGGCCTTGGATGCAGTGCATATAAATTTTGTATAAGCTAACTAAGCATTTTGATCAAGAAATATTTAAATTAGGTTTGGGAGATGAGTGACTCATAGAAAACATGGGAGAGACATGTTACAACAAATATGATGCCTTCTAAGGAGCATTGTTTGGTATATATTATATACTTATGTCCTATTAAAATATGGAATCTAAATGCATCCTCAAGGCTTTGAAAAGCCTCCCAAGACTCATTGTATAACTTTTTATTTGTGATGTGGTACTGATTTTAGACAAAGATAAATGATGTAGCACAATCAACAAGGGAGAAGGAGATGTGAAACAGTTAGATAATGAGTGAGATTGTAATGTCACGTACCAATTATGATAGGGGAAGGGAAAAATAGTGGCTAGGAGGAGGGCATTGGTGGAGAGAGGTGACATAGTTACAAGAAGGAGGGTAGGAATATGAAGGAATTGTTGAGGTTACCTTGATCCCTAGGTTGCAGTTAGGCCTTAACACATCACGCTCTCAAAGATTCAAAACTTGTGTGTGGGGTGAAATTCTTGACCGTCAAAGCCCTTGCACCCATCCTCAAAAAAATTTATGATGGGCATTTTTTTAAAATGCATTTCAAATGACAGATGATAGATAATTTATGCTAGTCCAATGACAAGAAAAATATGCAAATGAAAAGTAGGATAAAAAGGCTCAATTAAGATAAGTAAAACTTTTTAAAGCTCATAGGACATAACATAAAACGGACAATCGAATTTAAATCGCATAACTATATAGCTTACGATTAATAATTCAATAACAATATAGACATTAGATGATTGAGACTTTTAAATGAACACGATTGCATAAGTAGCAATAACACGAATCCATTCAATCATTCTAACAGCATTGCCCTCCTATTCTTTTCTCCCATCCAAATGTCTCAAACACCTTTCCAGTCAATTTGAGAGCTATTGCATGCATCAATGGATAGTAGCATTAAGGGATCCAAAGTGTCAAGGCATAAGCTACACATTGAGTTACTTTTTACTAGATTTTGCCATGAAAATCCACGCTCCCATGAAGCTACGCTTGCTAGGATAACCGTGCTAGTCTGCCATAGATGCATCATACATGGATATAAGTCCCATCATGTCTTTGTAGTGCTGCATACTTCCCAAGCATCATACATACCTCTATTTCGATAAACTTGATATAACACATCGATGAAATCCTCCTGTTCATTCATACACCTTTTAATGTCAATTGTCTGACTATCAACATTAAGTTTGTTGATAAGTCTTTCTAACCGGAAGAAGATCATGAACCCCAACTTTAGATTGTCCTCGAGACAATGAGGTCACATAATCTGTATGCTAAAATGAAGAAGTGTGCATTCTTCAAGCATCAGATTGAATATCTAGGATTCATAGTATTAGTCGAAGGAATCTCAGTGGACCTAGCCAAGGTCAGAGATGTGCTAGAATGGCCAATACCAACATCTGTCAAAGAAATACGCAGCTTTCTTGGATTGACAGGATGGTATAGGGTCTTCATCAAAAACTATGCTTTGATTGCAATACCTCTGACGGACTTACTGAAGAAGCAAACTTCCATTGCATGGTCAACTCCCGAACAAACTAGCTTTGATAGGTTGAAGCAAAGTTTGGTATTAGCACCTATCCTAAAACTTCCAGACCTCAGTAAGGAGTTCGAGGTAGTAACTGATGCTAGCGCACTTGCCTTGGGATGTGTGCTCATGCAGGAAGGTCATCCTGTAGCCTACTCTTCAAGGAAATTGAAGAGTCATGAGAAGAATTATCCTACCCATGATCTCGAATTATTAGCTGTCATCCATGCTCTAAAAATTTGGAGATACTACCTGTTGGGTAACAAGTTTACTCTAGTGACTGATCATAAGAGTCTCAAGTGGATCTTTACCCAGAACGAGCTCAACATGAGGCAACGTCGGTGGATTGAAGTGCTGGAGGAGTATGACTTTGAAATCAAGTACCGACTAGGAAAAGAGAATGTAGTTGCCGATGCACTTAGTCGCAAGGCATTCCTAAATTCTCTAATCTTACAAAATCCATCAACAACTAGATCTCTAGCCACAAAGGTATCTATGCCAAACAATCCAATACTTGAGTTAGCTAGAGAGGATGCATACCATGATCCAGCCTACCAAACGATGCTAAGGAAGATATCTATCAAGGATCAGAACCAAAATCTGTAGGCTAAGTATCATGAATTCTCTATCAATAGTGGACTTGTCTACTATAGAACGAGGATGTGTATACCAGCAAGTCAGTCACTTAAGTAGAAGATATTGTGGGAAGCTCATGATTCCCCTTTCTCAAGACATCCTGGCTATGCCAAGTCTCTCAATGCAGTTAGGAAGAGCTACCATTGGAAGAGGCTTAAAGGTGACGTTCTCAAATATGTCACCGAGTGTTTGTCTTGTCAACGTATCAAAGCCAAACATGTCAAGATGCTAGGGAAGCTGCAACTGCTTGACATTCCCCAAATGAAATGGGAATTCATCAGTATGGACTTTTTTGTTGGCCTACCCCAAGTTCAGGGAGGATACAACTCCATCATGGTTGTGGTTGACATACTAACTAAGGTTGCACACCTTATTCTAGTAAAGACAAACTATAAAGCCTTAGACATTGCAAGATTGTTTATCAAGGAGATATTCAAGATACATGGGCTACCCAGAAGAATCATTAGTGATCGTGATTCTCTCTTCACATCACACTTCTGGAAAGCTATCTTTGAAGCCATTGGGACTCAACTTTGTTTTAGCACAGCTTACCATCCCCAAACAGATGGCCAAACAGAACGAGTCAATCAAGTCATCGAGGACATGCTTAGGGCACAGTGCTGTCGCGAACCAAAAAGGTGGCTTTGCTTCAAGAGAAATCTTTCTCTCATCAAGTCTCTAGGTCAAGGCACTGTGTTGAGTACTTGGTGTCTAGTATAAAGACAATCCCTAAGCCTCGTCTTCAAGTGGTGAGAGGGGGAGTTACACATCAATGGTGTGCGGTATTGGTGAGAGGCTAAATGTGGTGATGCGCTTCAACTACTACTAGCAAGAAGGCTTAAAGTAATTGAGAAGGTAGTTATCGAAGCCTATGAACTTTACAAGGCTGATGATGGTCACACCAAAGCTAGGCTAATCACTAGTGAACAAATCCTTCGCATCTCTCAAATGGTGGGATCTAAGAGGCCAGAGATTCAACAATACACTTCATGAAAGTTTGTAGTGGAAATTTGTAGTTAATTCATAAATGAATAATCATGTTTTTTACAACTTTCAATCAGTTTAAAACATTAGAATGGATGTGTGCATTAGTAGAAAGATACATTTTCAACAAAGTTTGGTCTTCTATTTTGGAGCTGAGAGCTTGAGAGAGATCTTGTTGTCCCCTGATTCTATAATATTCTCTATTTTGGATTATAACATCTCCTTTAATGTGCATATATTCATTTTACTCTAAGTGCATCCCATGAACCATAGTGATTTGAACGGACATATTCGTCTTCTTGCTAGGAAAACTATGCACACAATAGTTAGTACAAAGCATTGGTTTAAAAATATCATAAGGGACTTATTGGGCCATCGTCAACTTGCTTAAATTAAAGCATCTGTGAATCCATTTATTCTACCCTTAATAAGATATGGCTTGGGCCTAGATGTGTTCATCTTTGTTTTGTATTGAGCTAGATCAACATCTTCCTATCATGGCTTTTCCAAGATTTTTTGGGCACAAAGGGGAGAAAGCTCTTAATTTCTAGATGACTTAGAAATTGCATTTCTAGTCACAGGCCGGGATGATGGAGCAACCAAAGTACGGGTCTTCTCTTTAATTCTAAAGGGTGATACTCAAGTATGGTATCAAGCTTTCCTGGAGGCTACAAGAGGTAATTGGGAGGATCTCAAGATTGTCAAGAATCCCATGGTGGGGGGACTTGCTTGAGCTGCGGTGCCAAACACACACTGTATACACAAGAGGAAGCTCACTCAAGAACACAAGAAGAGAGATGGAGGCCAAGATGTTTTCTTGCTGGTTTTTTTTCTTCTTCTTCCACACACTATACAATATACACAAAGTATAGATAAGATAAAACATAAAGGAAAGTGGCCTACTAAGTCAAACATTGCATAACCGACTACACTAATCGACTGGCGCTATGTCTTTGCCAGCTGTAGGTAGGTGTAACAAATTAAATATAATAAGTGAGAAGTTAGTGACCATTTGAGTATCATAATGACCACCAACGTGCTAAGTGTATACGCGTGGACCCATGTAGCCAGGCGGTCCATCATCAATGTTCGCACATGTTGAGCTTGCAATCTCAACAAAGATTGCATTCTTGCACAAGTACCAAGATAGAGAGCCTCCTGAAGATCTTTGGAGACAAGTCCTAGATCTTTGCCAAACCTTACTAGGAGAGTACCAAGCATATGAAGGCATGTTTATAAAATTATGGGATAAATGGACAGCCTCCTTAACCAAGGGAGAGGATGTACCTGATTTCCTTAAGAAATATTGTTTTCTAGCCGGACTTCACCCTCTACTAAGAGAGAAGGTCAAAGGCAGGTTTCCCACATCCTATGAAGAATCAGTAACTTATGCTAGGGAGAAAGATAGAAAACTAAAGTATCAAGCCCAGTTGAAGGGAGAAGTTGAGCCCATGCAGGTTTTACCAACCATGCTAAGGCCTAGAGAAATAGTAGAGGCCCAACCTGAACCAAAGATGCCATATCAAGAGCTCCTACAATGCATTACTAATCAACTTGAAAGCCTTTCATTGAATTTAGTGCAAGGAGTACGGCCCTCTCCCCTCGCAAATGAAGGCAATTCTGGCCCAAGGAGACAAGAAAGAGAGTATGTTTGCTATAATTGTGGGGAGACCTATCATGGTATGTAATTTTTCTCTCATCCCAGGTGTCTACCAGGAAATGGGTTCCAACCAAGAACGAGAGGACAACAAGTGACACCACCTAAGGAGAGGCTTGTTCCACCGAATCCTGGGCCTTCACTTCTAGTTCAAGTTCTCCAGCATCCTCAGCCACTTGCAGAGATGCCACCCTTGCCTATCCAGCCACTAGTGAATCGTGATGAATAGATGATCATTTGGGATAAGAGTGATATCAAAGGGAATGCCAAAACAGTAAATGTTGAAGCAATGTTGGTAAAGAACGCTCGCAGAATTGAGAGGATGTAACCTACACCACCAGAGAAGGTTGAAAATATGGCAGAAGAGGCAGAGTCCTTAAGGGTTGCAAAGACATGCAGTAGTAAAAAGAGGAGGGCTCGCTCACGCCGACGCATTGAGCTAGATGATTTTTCCTTGGGCAAAGGTACTAGAGCTTATAATTTTCTTGTTGATGTGAGGGATCAAGGGCTAAAAATTTATTGGCCACAATTACTACATCTATCTCTAATAGTGGAGCAACAATGGTCAAAGATGGTAAGCATTAGACCCATGAACAATAGACACATGAATACAATCAAGGCTAGAAAGACGAAAGATATTGTGCCTCTAGCGGAAGCCAAAATCAATGGGCGGAGAGTATGAGAGATATATGTGGATGGAGATGTAGAGATTTGTGTCATGACAAAAAAGTTGATGCATTGTCTGGGATTAGAGGTAAGTGAAACTACTGAATTTGGGGCCAAAATGGCTAACAATGTAGTAGTAAATTGTTTGGGAGTTATAAATAAAGTCAAGGTAGTAGTAAATTGTTTGGGAGTTATAAAGTGTGTGGAGTGCAATTGGAGCTTGACATGTATGTGATGCTAGTGAAGGGGGATAGCTATCCACTCATTCTTGGGTGAACATGGCTAATGGGAATGAAAGCCATACAAGATTGGGAGACAAAGGCCTAGGAGCAAAGGCCACAGAAGGGGATGTAGAAAAAATGGAAGAGCACTATCTACAACATGAAGAAGGGCCGACCGGAGGATCTTGAGATAGAGACCACCGTTGATGAATGGAGTTCCAGTGAGGATTGGTCATCTATGATAGAGGGTGAGTCTCCTAATGAGGAGAAAAAAATCTCTTTAGAAGTGATGGGGATTACATTGAGAGGGCCTTCTAGTAGTGAAATTCCTCAGCAGCTTCTAAAGGTCGAGAAGGAGGGGTTAGAAAAAATGTTGGCTAAGGATCTATCAGCTAAGGAGAAGGTAGGCTACATCAATGTGGTGATAAAACACTCCGCACTTTTTATTTTTTATTACGAACACATCACAGGTGTGATGGCAGTACAACATCACATTAATCTAAGAGATGGAGGAAGGCCAGTAGTGCAGCGGCTACGACGGTTGGAAGTAGTTCAACAAAACGCTCTACTCATTGAGGTGCGGCGACTTTTGAAGGCCGATTTCATCTATCCAATAGGGATCTCAAAGTAGGTTTTACCTATATTAGTGACACCCAAGAAGAATGACAAATGGCAAATTTGTGTAGACTACAAGCCGCTAAATGCTACAACAAAGAGAGATCACTTTCCTCTTCCCTTTCAGGATGAAATACTCAATGAGTTGGCCAGAATGAGAGATACACTATTTGCGATGGATATTCAGGTTATTTTCAGATCCAAATAGTTGAGGAGGATCAACAGAAGACCACCTTCATCACACCTTGGGGTTATTTTACTTACAAAGTAATGTCATTTGGATTAACAAATGCCCCAGTTGCCTTCTAGTTATTCATGAATTATGTCTTTCAATCATATTTTGGTAAGTCCATCAGGATCTTTATTGATGATTTTGTATTTATAGTTCTAACGCTCTACATCTAGGGAAGGTGGATAAAGGTTTCAATTGCCTTGCACAATTGGGAGGGTAGCTCAACCACGAGAAGTGTTGTATTGGCGAAAGAAGTGTAACTTTGTTAGGGCATGTCGTAAGTGAGAGGGGCATTGAAGTGGATCCAAACAAAATTAAGGCCCTATTGGTGGTGCCGTCACCATCTTCTATGAAGCAACTAACCTCTTTCATTCAGAAGGTCCGATATATGGGGGGGATTCATTCATCTCTTCTTCCAATTAGTGTTTCCACTGTAATAGTTGACCCACTCTAAGGAGCTCCTGTGGAGTGATGAAAGCGAAAGGTGCTTTCACAAGGTGAAGAAGGCTCTCAACACCCTTCCCATAAGTTTACAACCTTGCTGGGATCAACAAATTTTTTTCAACCCGAGTTTTGGGGAAGATGCTCTAGGTTCAACACTAATACAAAAGGATACTAAAGATGGCCTAATGAGGCCGGTTTACTTTTCTAGTAGAGTAACAACAGCATCAGAATGAGGGTACACGATGGTGGAGGTGATGGTTTTATCTCTAATGTTTGCAGTAAGGAAGTCTCCTCCTTATCTTCTCCCTAGGCCGTTCACAGTGATCACGACAAAAGAGCATTTTCCCTATGCCTTATAGCACATGGATGTTTCAGCTAGAATTGCTAAGTGGGTGATACAACTCTAAGAGTTTGACTATACCTTCAAGGTGGAGGACTCTACTAGGGCATGCCTAGCTGATTTGTTGACACATAGATGCTATCAAAAGAAGGAAAAAGAGAAGGAAAAGGTAAAAGAGGAGACACCTCCTCTTGAGGATCCACCACGGGTGGAGAATGCCCATGCTCTCTATTCCGATGGGGCCTACAAGTATATTAAAGACAAAGCGGCAGTAGTAATAGTGATGTTCAGTCCCGAAGGTGACAAACTTTATGAAGAAGGTATCAATCTAGAGGATGTCCATTCCAACAATGAGGTAGAATATCAAGGCTTGCTTTTAGATTTGAGGTAGTGTCTCTTACATGGTGTCACTCGACTTAATATTTTTGCGGATTCTATGCTAATTATTAAGCAAATGAAAGGAATTTGGGCTTCTAAAAATGATACCTTAGTAGTGAAAATGAGAGAATCTAAAACTCTCATGAGGAAGCTACAAAAAGCCCAAACCTATTTTGTGTACCAAGGCGCACAAACGACAACGCAAATGCTTAGCAACTGAAACATTGAAAGAGGTAATGGTGGGCATCATTCAGTAAAGCTCCCCTTATTTCAGGTAAGTTTCAACTACAAGATGTGCTTTATTTTCTTGAGCATGGTGAGGCACCTACACATATAAGTAAGAGTGAGAAAAGGTGGTTGGCTACTAAGGCCACTAAATATTGCTTGATAAATTATGTATTGTATTGCAAAGGAAAGGATGTAGTGCTTAGAAGGGTGCCAGAAACAACATAGATTATGGATGTGATTAAGAGCTGCCATGAGGGGGTTCATGGTAGACATTTTGCTCAAGAAAGAGCCAGCAGGAAGATTCTCCAAGCCAGTTTTGTGTGGCCTAGTCTGCATCGAGATGTGCAACATTGGTGATGCACTTGTGATGCTTACCAAAAGGCCAAACCAAGGAAGCTAGTGCATGAGCAACAAAATCCCATAACAACATATGGCCCATTTGAGAAATGGGGGATTGATGCAATAAGGCCACTCCCACGAACTCAGTCTAGCAACGAATACATCATAATGCATGTGGACTACATGACGAGGTGGACAGAGGCTTCAGGAACTAGTAGGATCACAACCAAAGAAGTGTGGACTACATGACATGGTGGGTAGAGGCTTCAACAACTAGTAGGATCACAACCCAAGCAGTGGGAAAATTTGTGTTTGAAAACATTTGTTGCAAGTTTGATACACCTTTAGAAATTATCTCTGACCGGGGTCTTGATTTTAGAGCTAATCGAGTAGGGGAGCTAATGGAAAGGCTAAAAGTCAAGTGCATGCATTCTACTCCCTACTATCCATAGTGTAATGGTTTGGTCGAAAAGGTGAATGGGCTGATTTGTAAGATAATTACCAACCAAGTACACATGCACCCCAAGCACTGAGATAAAAAATTGAGTGCAAATTTTTGGGCCTATGGGACTGCATTCAAAACCTCACTTGGCTATACTCCATTTCACCTCATTTATGGCCAAGAGGCTTTGCTTCCTATAGAGGTGGAATTGGCCAGCTTACATGTTTTAGTAGTCGGTCAAGAGAAGAATCAAGATAAGAAGTTAGAGGAAAGGATCTTGGATCTAGAGAGGCTAGAGTTAGACAGAGAAGCAACAGCCCAACACTATTCCATGCAGACTAAAGAGAGGAAGAAGACATTTAATTAGAGGCTGGCTAGCAAACACATAAGGGAAGGATCACTTATACTACACTATGATAACCGCTTTGATAACAGAAATGATGCTAAACTTGTGCTCAAGTGGGAAGGGCCATTCACGGTCATAAGTATATATCCAAATGGCAGTTATAAGCTAGGTGACATAAGGAGATATCCAAATGGCAGTTATAAGCTAGGTGACATAATTGGGAGGGTTCACAAGGCAAGGGTAAATTGATGGAAACTCAAGCCTTATTTTCAAAGAATTAGGGACACTTTGGAGCAGTCATTCAAGGAAGAGCAACCAATGAGGGGATGCAGTCCTCCCTGCTCTATTGGACCATCATTAGTAAGCTAGCCTCCAACTTTTTTCAAATTCTTCATCGATTTGAAGTTAGGAAGGCGCAAATTACTGGATGCATGAAAATTTCTTCTCTCTTTCACCCTTATGACATCAACTTTTCATTTTATCCTTCTTGTAAATATATTATAATAATGTGCTTTGGGCACCCACGTTTTGTAATCTAGCTCCCTTTCTCTAACTTGTCTACCACCACCCTTGGCTTCTTGCATGATGACTAAGATGGGAATTTATCATATCCACTATTCTCTATATTTTCAAAGATACCATACATAATCTAGGATTATGTTAATTAAGAAGATTAGCTTAATCTAATCCCTCATGGAGGCTATATAAGGTGTCCATGGAGATGTAAAGAAACACAATGACAAGCATATGAGAGCATTCTAGAATAGCTTCATGCTAATCCATCTCTTTGAGATAAGCTATGATTGTGTCTCTTTTATTATGTAGCATTCCATAAATACATAACCAAAAGCTTCCTCTACCTCTTCTCCTCTTGTCTCCCTCTCTCTCTCTCTCTCATATCTTAATATGGTGTCTAGATCATATGTACTCTCTTTTAATTCTCCCTCTATATTTATACTTAAAATTATTAAGTAAGACTTGACATATGCTCTATTGATGGGGAATCCTTGCTTTTTGATGTTATATATATGTTCATGGGAGAATTAGGAGCCATCACCTCTCTTAACCTTCCATCATCTTCATTTCCCTAAAGATGGACTATAAATTCTCTATCGTAAAGTTGTATTTTGGTTCTTTCCATTATCTTTGAGGAAAGGGATGTCCTAGCCCATCCTCCCTTTGGCTAGGTGGTGCCATTCTTTAGCTCTCTTAGTAAGGATTGAAGGATGGGTGGGTAAGAGGCAACCCACTCATCTTGTAAGCTCTCATTTTTTGTGTGCCTGTTGAGGACTTCTCAAGTTACGTTCTACAATTTCTATGAAGGAAGAAACATCTAAGGAGTTGTTCTCTTCTTCAACGAGTATTTGTCGAGGAATCACTAAATAGAAATCTTTATTAAAACCCTATTGAAAGAATTCATTACATTAAGAGTATCACTATGGCCTCCAAAAGACGCTTAAGAGAAGAAGAATCGTTATCGGTAAACCGCGTGTATGCAGGTAAAGTAGGTTAATTACACACACCCTTCTTTCCTTCAAGAAAAATCTTGCTCTCATCAAGTCTCTAGGTCAAGGAAATGTGTTGAGTGCTTGGTGTCTTGTGTAAAGACACTCCCTAAGGAGCCTTGTCTTCAAGTGGTGAAGGCGCTTTAAAATTCGAGGACCAACAAGTTTTTGGAGGGCGAGTTACATATCAATGGTGAGCTATATTGGTGAGAGGCTACATATGGTGATGTGCTTCAACTAATACTAGCAAGAAGGCTTAAAGTAATTGAGAAGGTAGTTATCGAAGTCTATAAACTTTACAAGGTTGATGATGGTCACACAAAGATAGGCTAATCACTGGGATCAAATCCTTTGCATCTCTCAAATGACGCGATCTAAGAGGCGAGAGCTTCAGTAACATGCTTCATGAAAGTTTGTAGTGGAATTTTGCAATTAATGCATAAATGAATAATCCTATTTTCTAGAGCTTTCAATCAGCTCAAAACATTAGGGTGGATGTGTGCACTAGTAGAAAGATACATTTTCAGCAAAGGTTGGTCTTCTATTTTGAAGCTGAGAGGTTGAGAGAGATCTTGTTGTCCCCTGATTCCATAATATTCTCTATTTTGGATTATAACATCTCCTATAATGTGCACATATTCATTCTACTCTAAGTGCATCCCATCAACCATAGGGATTTGTACGGACCTATCTATCCTCTTGCTAGACAAAGCGTAGACATAATAGTTAGCACAAAGCTTAGGCTCCAAAATATCATAAGGGGCTTATCGGACCCTCGTCGTCTTACTGAAATTAATGCATCTATAAATCCATTTTTTCTACCCTTAATAAGATATGACTTGGGCCTAGACGTGTTCATCTTTGTTTTGTATTGAGCTAGATCAACATCTTCCTATCATGGCTTTTCCAAGCCTTTTTGGGTACAAAGGGGAGAAAGCTCTAGACTTTCTAGATGACTTAGAAATGGCCTTCCTAGTCATAGGCCGAGATGATGAAGCAACCAAAGTATGGGCCTTCTCTTTACTTCTAAAGGGTGATGCTCGAGTGTGGTATCAAGCTCTCCCGAAGGCTACAAGGGGTAAATTGGAGGATCTTAAGATTGCATTCTTGCACAAGTATCAAGATATAGAGCCTCCTGAAGATCATTGGAGATAACTCCTAGATCTTTGTCAAACCTTACCAGGGGAGTACCAAGCATAGGAAGGCATGTTTATAAAATTGTGGGATACATGGACAGCCTGCTTAGCCGAGGGAGAGAGAGTACCTGCTTGCCTTAGGAAACATTTTTTTCTGACCAAACTTTACCCTCTACTAAGGGAGAAGATCCAAGGCAAGTTTCCCACATCCTATGAAGAATCAATAACTTATGCTAGACAAAAAGATAGAAAAATGAAGTATCAAGCCCAGTTGAAGGGGGGAGTGGAGCCCATGTAGGTTATGAAGAATCAGTAACTTATGCTAGGCAAAAAGATAGAAAAATGAAGTATCAAGCCCAGTTGAAGGGGGGAGTTGAGAGCCCATGTAGGTTTTACCAACCATGCAAGGCCTAGAGAAATAGCAGAGGCCCCACCAAAACCAGTGATGCCACAGCAAGAGCTCCTACAATGCATTACTAATCTACTTGAAAGCATTTCATTGAATTTAGTGCAAGGAGTACAGCCCCCTCCCCTCGCAAATGAAGGCAAACACGGCCCAAGGAGACAAAAAAGAGAGTATGTTTGCTATAATTGTGGGGAGACTCGCCATAGTATGTACTTTTGCCCTCATCCTAGGCATTTTCTAGGAAATGGGTTCCAACCAAGGAGGGGACAACAAGTGACACCACCTAGGAAGAGCCTTGTTCCACCGAATCCAGGGCCTTCATTGCCGGTTCAAGTTCTCCAGCATCCTCGATCACTTGCAGAGGTGTCACCCTTGCCTATCTAGCCGACAGAGAATCGTGACATTAGGATGATCAATTTGGATGAGAGTGATATCAAAGGGAAGGACAAAGTACCAAATGTTGAAGCAATGCTGGTGAAGAAAGCCCATAGAATTGAGAGGATAGAGCCTACACTACCAAAGGAGGTTGAAAATATGAAATAAGAGGCAGAGGCTTGAAGGGCTACAAAGACACGCGATAGTAAAAAGAGGAGGGCTCGCTCACACCGATGCATTGAGCCAGATCATTTTGCACGTGGGTAAAGGTACTAGAGCTTATGATTTTCTTGTTGATGTGAGGGATCAAGGGCCGAAAATTTCTTGGCCACAATTACTGCATCTTTCTCCAATAGTGTTGCAACAATGGTCAAAGATGGTAAGCATCAGACCCATGAAGACACGTGAATCCAATCAAGGCTAAAAAGATGAAAGATATTGTGCCGCTCGTGGAAGCCAAAATCAATAGGCACAAAGTATGAAAGACATATGTGGATGGAGGTGCAGAGATTTGTGTCATGTTGGAAAAGCTGATGCATCATTTGGGATTAGGGATAAGTGAAACTACTAAATTTGGGGCCAAAACGGCTAACAATGTAGTAGTAAATTGTTTGGGAGTTATAAAGAAAGTCAAGGTAAAAGTGTGTGGAGTGCAATTGGAGCTTGACATGTATGTGATGCGAGTGAAGAGGGACTACTATCCACTCATTCTTAGGCGACCATGGCTAATGGGAATGAAATCCATATAAGATAGGGAGATAGGGGCCTAGGAGCTAAGGCCACACAAGGGGCTGTAGAAAAAATGGAAGAGCACTATCTACAATATGAAGGAGGGCTAATAGGAGGATCTTGTGTTAGAGACCATCGTTGATGAATGGAGTTCTAGCGAGGATTGGCCATCTATGATAGAGGGCGAGACTTCTAATGAGGAGGAAGAAAGCTCTCTGGAAGTGATGGGGATAACATTGAGAGGTCCTTCTAGTAGTGAAATTTCACAGTAGCTTCCAAAGGTCGAGAAGGAGGGGTTAGAAAAAATGTTGGCTAAGGATCTATCAGCTAAGGAGAAGGCAAGCTACATCAAAGTGGTGATAAAATACTCTACACTTTTTATTTTTGATTATGAACACATCACAGGTGTGACAGCAGTACAACATCACATTAATCTAAAAGATAGAGGAAGGCTAGTAGTGTAGCGGCTACGATGGTTGGTAGTAGTTCAACAAAATGCTCTACTCATTGAGGTGCAGTGAATTTTGAAGGCCGGTTTCATCTATCTAGTAGGGACTTAGAGTGGGTTTCACCTGTACTGGTGACACCCGAGAAGAATGATAAATGGCGGATTTGTGTGGACTACAAGCCGCTAAATGATGCAAGAAAGAGAGATCACTTTTCTCTTCCCTTTCAGGATGAAATACTCAATGAGGTGGTCGGGCATGAGAGATACACTATTTGTGATAGGTATTCAGGTTTCTTCCATATCCGAATAGTTGAGGAGGATCAACAGAAGATCACCTTCATCACACCTGGGGGGTGTTTTTCTTATGAAGTAATGCAATTTGGATTAACAAATGCCCCAGCTATCTTCCAACGTTTCATGAATTATATGTTTTAGTCATATTTTGGTAATTCCATTAGGGTCTTTATTGATGATTTTTGTATTTATAGTTCTAAGACTCTACATCTAGGAAAGGTGAATGAAGGTTTCAACCGCCTCACACAATTGGGATGATAACTAAACCATCAAAAGTATCGTATTGGCGAAAGTAGTGTAGCTTTGATAGGGCATGTCGTAAGTGAGAGGGGCACTGAAGCGAATCCAAACAAAATTAAGGCCCTATTGGTGGTGCCATCACCATCTTTTGTGAAGAAACTAACCTCTTTCATTTGGAAGGTTCGATATATGGGGCAGTTCATTCATCTTCTCTCCCAATTAGTGTTTCCATTGCAACAATTCACCCACTTTGAGGAGCTCCCATGGAGTGACAAAAGCGAAAGGTGCTTTTACTAGGTGAAGAGGGCTCTTAGAACCCTTCCCATAATTTTACAACCTTGCTGGGATCAAGAGTTTTTTGTCAACCCAAGTTTTGGGGAAGATTCTCTAGGGGCAGGACTAATACAAAAGGATGCTAAAACTTTCCTGATGAGGCCGATTTACTTTTCTAGCAGAGTAATGACAACATCATAGGGTACAAGATGGTGGAGGTGATGGTTTTGTCTCTAATGTTTGCTCTAAGAAAGTTTTGTCCTTATCTTCTCCCTAGGGCATTCACAGTGGTCACAACAAAAGAGAATTTTTCCTATGCCTTAAAGCACATGGATGTTTCATCTAGAATCACTAACTCTATGATACATCATAAGAGTTTGACTATACCTTCAAGGTGGAGGACTCTACTCGGGCCTGCCTAGCTGATTTGTTGACCCATATATGCCATCAAAAGAAGGAAAAAGAGAAGGGAAAGGTAAAAGAGGGGACAGCTCCTCTTGAGGACCTGCCATGGGTGGAGAATGCCCATGCCCTCTACTTTGATGGGGCCTACAAGCGTATTAAAGACTGAGCGACAGCAGGAATAGTGGTGCTCAGTCCCAAAGGTGACAAAATTTATGAAGAAGATATCAACCTTTGATGTCCATTCTAACAATGAGGCACAATATCAAGCCTTGCTTTTAGGTTTGAGGTGTTATCTCTCACATGGTGTCACTCGACTTAATGTTTTTGGGGATTCTATGCTAATCGTTAAGAAAATGAAAGAAATCTAGGCTTGTAAAAATGATAACTTAGTAGTGAAAATGAGGGAATCTAAAAATCTCATGAGGAAGCTAGTAGAGAAATCCCAAATCTATTTTGTGCCAAGATGCACAAACAACGACGCTAATGCTCTAGTAGTTGAAAATTTGAAAGCGATAATGGTGGGCATCATTGTAGTAAAGCTCCTCTTGTTTCAGGGTAAGTTTCAACTACAAGATATGCTTTATTTTCTTTAGCATGGTGAGGCACCTGCAGATATGAGTAAGAGTGAGAAAAGGTGGTTGGCTACCAAGGCCACTAAATACCGCTTGATAAATGATGTGTTGTATTGCAAAGGAAAGGATGCAGTGCTTAGAATGGTGCCTCATAATGGGTGTGGACTACATGACAAGGTGGGCAGAGGCTTCAACAACTAGTAGGATCACAGCCCAAGAAGTGGGAAAATTTGTGTTTGAAAATATTTGTTGCAGGTTTGGCACACCTTTAGAAATTATCTCTGATCGGGGTCCTGGTTTTAGGGCTAATGGAAAGGCTAAAAGTCAAGCGCAAACATTCTACTCCCTATTACCCATAATGTAATGGTTTGGTCGAAAAGGTGAATGGGTGGATTTGTAAGATTATTACGAAGCAAGTACACATGCACCCCAAGCACTTGGATAAAAAATTGAGTGCAGCTCTTTGGGCCTATAGGACTTTGTTCAGAACCTCACTTGGCTATACTCCACTTAATTCACCTCATTTATGGCCAAGAGGCTTTGCTTCCTATAGAGGTGGAACTAACCAGCTTATGTGTTTTAGTAGTCGATCGATAGAAGAATCAAGATAAGAAGCTAGAGGAAAGGATCTTGGATCTAGAGAGGCAGGAGTTAGACAGAGATACAACAGTCCAACACTATTCCATGCAGGCTAAAGAGAGGAGAAAGACATTTAATAAGAAGCTGGCTAGCAAACACATAAGGAAATGATCACTTGTGCTATGCTATGATAACCAGTTTGATAATAGAAAGTATGCTAAACTTGTGTTCAAGTGGGAAGGGCCACTCATGGTCATAAGGAGATATCTGAATGGTAGCTATAAGGTAGGTAACATGGATGGGAGGGCTCACAAGACAAGGGTAAATGGATGGAGACTCAAGCCTTATTTTCAAAGAATTAGGGACACTTTGGAGCAGTCATTTGACAAAGAGCCACCAATGAGGGGGTGCAGTCCTCCCTGCTCTATTGGACCATTATTACTAAGCTAGAGACATGAATGTGCCTAGCCTAAGGGTAGGCTAATGATTCGGATTTTTTATAAACCGAATTTCTACCACAAAATTTGGCCAAAACCCCTATCAAGACCCTTACCCATAGCTTAAATGCTACATCTAATCACTTTGGGTTTACTCTTCAAGCACTAGGTATGCTACATTGCTTCTCGGTTATGATAACTCTAGAAAGTGGAGAAACAAGCTCTTAGGAGGGATGTCAATGTAAAGGGTAAAAGGGATGGGTTATCTTAGTGAAGGTGAAAATGGATTACACCTAGGGGATGAGTGAGTACATAGATTTTTTCAAAGGACTAGCCTCCAACTACACGTGGGTTCCACCTACATCACCAAGATTTTGGATCTATCACCATCATTAGACAACACCTCACCCTTGTACACAAGTCAATGTCTACATCATGGTGTCATTTGGATCTTACATAAAAGCTTATAAGCATGGACCCCCTCTGTCATGTTATATATATGTTCATGGGAGAATTTAGGAGCCATCACCTCTCTTAACCTTCCATCATCTTCATTTCCTTTAAGATGGACTACAAATTCTCTCTCATGAAGTTTTATTTTGGTTCTTTCCATTCTCTTTGAGGAAAGGGATGTCCTAGCCCATCCTCCCTTTTGGCTAGGTGGTGCCATTCTTTAACTCTCTTAGCCAGGATTGGAGGATGGGTGGATCATAGGTAACCCAGTCATCTTTTTAGCTCTCATTTTTTGTGTGCCCGCTGAGGACTTCTCAAGTTACGCTCTACAATTTCTATGAAGGAAGAAACATCTAAGGAGTTGTTCTCATCTTGAACAAGTGTTTGTCAAGGAATCACTAAGGTCAAATCTTGATCAAACCCTATTCAATGGACTTATTGCTCAAGAGTATCACTATGGCCTTCAAAAAAAGCTCAAGAGAATAAGAATCTTTATCAACAAACTGCACGTATGCGGGTAAACCAAGTTAATTGCACACACCCTTCTTTACTTTAAGAGAAATCTTACTCTCATCAAGTCTCTAGGTCAAGGCACTGTGTTGAGTGCTTGGTGTCTAGTGTAAAGACACTCCCTAAACAGCCTCGTCTTCAAGTGGTGACGGCACTTTAAAATTCAAGGATTAACAAGTTTTTGGAGGGCGAGTTACACATCAATGGTGTGCGGTATTGGCGAGAGGCTACATATAGTGATGCGCTTTAACTATTACTAGCAAGAAGGCTCAAAGTAATTAAGAAGGTAGCTATCGAAGCCTATGAACTTTACAAGGCTGATCATGGTCACACCAAAGTTAGGCTAATCACTGATGAGCAAATCCTTTGTATCTCTGAAACGATGGGATCTAAGAGGCCATAGCTTCAACAATACGCTTCATGAAAGTTTGTAGTGAAAATTTATAGTTAATTCATAAATGGATAATCCTATTTTTTACAACCTTCAATCGGTTCAAAACATTAGGATGGATGTGTGCATTAGTAGAAAGATGCATTTTCAACAAAGTTTGGTCTTCTATTTTGGAGCTGAGAGATTGAGAGAGATCTTGTTGTCCCCTAATTCTATAACATTCTCTATTTTGGATTATAACATCTCCTTTAATGTGCATATATTCATTTTACTCTAAGTGCATCCCATGAACCATAGGGATTTGTATGGACCTGTTCGTCCTCTTGCTAGACAAATCGTGCACATAATAGTTAGCACAAAGCTCAAGTTCCAAAATATCATAAGGGGCTTATCGGGCCCTCATCGTCTTGCTGAAATTAATGCATCTATGAATCCATTTTTTCTACCCTTAATAAGATATGACTTGGGCCTAGACGTGTTCATCTTTGTTTTGTATTGAGCTAGATCAACATCTTCCTATCATGGCTTTTCCAAGATTTTTTGGACACAAAGGGTAAAAAGCCCAATACTTTTTAGATGACTTAGAAATGGCCTTCCTAGTCATAAGCTGGGATGATGAAGCAACCAAAGTACGGGTCTTTTCTTTACTTCTAAAGGGTGATGCTCGAGTGTGGTATCAAGCTTTCTTATAGGCTATAAGGGGTAACTAGGAGAATCTCAATACTGCGTTCTTACACAAGTACCAAGATACAGAGCCTCCTAAAGATATTTGGAGACAAATCCTAGATCTTCACCAAACCTTACCAGGGGAGTACAAAGCATATGAAGACATGTTTAAAAATTTGTGGGATGCATGGACACCCTCCATAGCTGAGGAAAGAGAGTACCTAATTGCCTTAAGAAAGATTGCTTTTTCTGATCGAAACTCACCCTCTACTAAGGGAGAAGGTCAAAAGCAAGTTTCGCACATCCTATGAAGAATCATTAAGTGATGCTAGGGAGAAAGATAGGAAACTGAAGTATCAAGCTCAGTCTAAGGGGGGAGTTGAGCCCATGTAGGTTTTACCAACCATTCCAAGGTCTAGAGAAATAATAGAGGTCCCACGCGAACCAGAGATGCCACAACAAGAGCTCCTACAATGCATTACTAATCAACTTGACAGCATTTCATTGAATTTATGCAAGGAGTACGGCCCCCTCCCCTCACAAATGAAGGCAATCGAGGCCCAAAGAGACTAGAAAGTGAGTATATTTGCTATAATAGTGGGGAGACTAGCCATGGTATGTACTTTTTTCCTCATCCCAGGCGTCTACTAGGAAATGGGTTCCAACCATGAAGGAGGGAAAAACAAGTGACACCACCTAGGGAGATGCTTGTTTCACCAAATCCAAGGCCTCCACCACTGGTTCAAGTTCTCCAGTATCTTGAACCACTTGCAGAGGTGCCGCCCTTGCTTGTCCAGTTGCCAGAGAATCGTGATGTCAAGATGATTAGTTTGGATGAGAGTGACTTCAAAGGGAAGGCCAAAGGAGGTTGAAAATATGGAAGAAGAGGCAGAGGCTTCAAGGACTGCAAAGACACGCGGTAGTAAAAGAGGAGAGCTCGCTCACGCCGACGCATTGAGCTAGATGATTTTTCCTTGGGTAAGGTACTAGAGCTTATGATTTGCTTGCTGATGTGAGGGATCAAGGGCCAAAAATTTCTTGGCAACAAATACTGCATCTATCTCTAATATTGCGGCGATAATGGTCAAAGATGGTAAGCATTAAACCCATGAGGAATAGATACGTAAATGCAATCAAGGCTAGAAGGACAAAAGATATTGTGCCTCTAGTGGGAGCCAAAATCCATGGGCAGAGAGTATGAAAGACATATGTGGATGGAGATGCAGATATTTGTGTCATGACGGAAAAGTTGATGCATTGTTTGGGATTAGAGATAAGTGAAACTATTGAATTTGGAGCCAAAGTGGCTAACAATGTAGTAGTAAATTGTTTGGGAGTTATAAAGAAAGTCAATGTCCACATCATGGTGTCATTTGGATCTTACACAAAAGCTTACAAGCATGGAGCCCTCTGTCACATGCTTATATGTATTTATATATATGAATAAAGTCAAAGCAGCTTTTGGAAGCCGTTTTTTATAATTTTAATAAATCCCAAGGGAAATCGAATTTCCAGAAAATTCTTGCGCTACCGAACCTGGTCTAGAAAGTTGTAGAAGAAACTTGTTTTAGATTCTTTACCGATTTGAAGTTACGAAGGTGCAGATTGCTAGATTTTTGCATTCTACTCTAAGTGCATCCCATGTTGAGAAGTGCATCCCATGTTGAGAGTGGAAAAAGACTGAATTTTTGACTGATTTTTGTTGTTTTTGAGGACTGAATGATTGATTTTTTATGGATTTAGAGTGATGTATGGTTGTAAGGGAAGTATTTGAGAGTGTTTTGGATGATATTGATTATGTTTTAGAAGTTCATGATGATTCTCAGTGGAGATATGAGGTTTTGTGATGTTCTGATAGGTTCTGATTGGTTCTGTATAGCTTCTGTTTTGTTCTGATTGTCTTCTGTATGAAGCATGGATTGATGATTGATAAAGATTGAGATCTTGTGAGAGCTTATTGAATAGTTTTTGAGAGTTTGGAATGGTTTGAGTATGAGTTAAGAGGTGCTGATGACCTTCTGTAACCTTGTGTAACCCTCTGTAGAGCCTCTGTCTCTGTACTATAACTGTATTGTAGCTGTTCTGGTACTGTACTGTGACTGTTCTGTAGGCCTTCCGTAGATGTTCTATAGAATGTATGTGTGACTTTGGGAAATTTTTTTAATCTTTGAAAAGGATGAATCTAAGTTCAAAAGAGCTAAAACAAGTGAAAGAAACAGCTGTTGAAGACTGAAGAGAAGACTAAGTAACAGTGACAGTAGTGAGCTGTGAAAAGACACTGTAGTGGCTTTGGAAACTCTTCATATCAAACATACCTCTTGGGAGGTGCATCCACGACCTAAGAAGGATTATTGAGGGTTATTATGAGAGCATTTTAGCGAGGATATGATGTACTATTGATGGAGAGAGAGAGAGAGAGAGTCAGAGATAGTCAAATCTATCAAAACAGTGTAATTGAATATGAGAGATTGAGAGAGAGAACTATGAAGACATTGAAGATGAATAATATGTGATTGATTTCCATTCAAAGATGGTGTATTACTTTGTGTTCTTTTTTGTATTGAAGAATTTTATGAAGATGTTGAAGATTATGGTTGATTCTATCAAATTCATGGAAGAAATCTACTATGATGCTGCGTGAAGAATTGCTGTTTTCTTTGTTTTGATGATCAAAAGAATGAAAGAAAAGCTTGTTGATATTACAAGATAGATTTTCTTGCAAGATAATTCCCTTTTCCTTGGTTTTCCTCTTGGGGCTCCATGTTTTTGGTGCGTAGCTGGGAAAACTTGCCATCAACAAGCACTAGAAGAGGCTGAAAATGAAGGAAATGGCATTGCCAAGAAGAAAAGAATTCAATGGATGTTTGTAAAGTTCCTTCTTCCACTGAAGAGTTGAAATTTCTCATTATCAAAGCCACTTTCCACAAGAATTTCATCCCACAATGGCAGAAACATATCGCCATCATGATGCATGCTCTATGTGGTGGACTGTTTCCTCTTCTTGTTGAAGTAGCAGAAAATAGCATCTTGGTGGCAAACTGTTTGGAAACAAACTGAAGAGCAGAAATAGAGAGAATGACCATCCATGGAAGATTTGGCATTCATTGAGAAGTTTCCAGACATCATCAAGTGGGAGATTGTGAAGAAGCTTCAGGAGTCTTGGTCTGTAGAGGTTCACAAAGACAAGAAGGAAAAAAGTTGGAATTTGTTCGTGGATGCTCAACAGCAAGATACATGGGATGCTTGGTGCACTAATAATCTTCTGTTTGTTCAATTAGCAACCCACTGGAAGTTGGTAGACAGAGTATTTTTCACAACATACACTGTTGAAACCCTCAGAAGCTGGCATTATTATAATGACACAACAACGATCCTAAGAAGAATGAGTTTTGATACTTTCAGAACAGAATACCTTTCCCTCTCTAGTGGTTTGAAAGCTGAATTCAGAGATGTTGAAAAGAGGGAAGTAGAGGAGATGTTGGCCAGAGAATCTATCAAAGACTGAAGCCCCTCTGACACTATCCTGTTGAGTCCAGACCAACTGGTTGAAGCCAACCCCCTGATGAATGACACAATAAAGAGGCAAGCATTAGAACGAGTCTAGAGGTACGTGAGAAGAGAGAAGGCAAAAATCAAAGATGAGAATGAGCTCGCAGTAGAAGCCTCCTTTGATGCCCTAAAAGCACTCTTTACAGAAGTCCCCATGGCGACTCAAGGTTCCCTTCCTAGTCAGATTCGTCCTGGAAATATTGATGACAGGCCAACAAATGTAGTCCCATTGCCAGTTTTTAAGGGAGAGTACAATGAAGACCTTGATCTTCATGTAGCAGAGTTTATGGTGGCATGTGTGGCTAACAATGCCAAAACTGAGCATTGGTTAGCAATACTCCCTGCCACTTTCAAGGACGCACCATTTCAGTGGTATGAGAGACAAGCAGCTAGAGCTTTTGGCACATGGGACGACTTGAAGTTGGTATTTCTCACTAATTCAGGCCAGAAGGTTTTGAAGAGCAGATGTGAGAGGAGTTCATGAACCTAAGTCAGTCCTCTGGAGAAAGAGTAGAAGCTTATGTCTCGCGAATGGAATCCATCCTGAAGAGATGGACTAATCATCATTTGGATGAAGGAATCTAGAAAGGAGTGTTTCTCAGGGGCCTACAACCAGAAGTTCACAAGTTCGTGGAATTGAGAAGACCAGTCAATCTGCAAGCTATAGTGGAAGGTGCAAGATTGTATGACAAAGTTGAAGCAAGGCTGTCAATGACTCCAGGAAGAGGAGTCTTACCCCTTCATATGCCTGGAATGGTATACCCATCAAATGCAGTCCCAGGGATAGTTCCCTACCCCTATCCCCAGATGCAAACAGTGCCGCAGTATAGTGCACCTAATCCTGTGTGGTCACCGCAGACGACAGTGCCTCAGATGATTGTTCGACCACAACAACAGTGGAACCCTACCAACTGGAATCAACAACCCCAAGTCTCAACAGGAGCTCTGAATCAGAGCCACAACAGAGGACCTTTTGGATCGACCCAACCAGTGTATGCAGTAATTACAGAAGCTTCCCAAAACCCTACCACAAGCACTTCAGGAGGTGAAAATCTCAGGGACTACTTATCCAACTCAGTTGCAAGTATTAAGAAAGAGCTTCTGGATGTGATTACAGAGCAGCTACAGACATTGAAGGTGAATACCGCCAATATATCCACTCTTGTGGGAGATGGAAGAGATGTGATGCGCTCTAATACATAGTGTGGAAATTGTCATCAAGCGGGACATTTAGCCACTGAATGTACTCGAAACCAACCATTGATGGAGCCTTCTGTTCTTACTGTTTGCGAAAGAACCATACAGAGGATATTTGCTCTCTAAAAGAGATGCATGAACGAAGATAGAAGGATGAAAATGCAAGATTCAACTTGCTAGAATCCAAAATGACAACACAAGATATTAGACCCAAGCCTAGAGAGTTTGGTCATAATTTAGGTCCAAGGAGGTTTCCCTCTCCAAGTTACAGAGGACGACAGTTTGGCGGTGGTTAGAGATCAGAGGTGGAATGTTATAGGTGTGGAGAAAAGGGACATATCTCCCCAAGTTGTCCAAACCCTAGATGATCTGTGGATTACAAGCCCTTATGCAGTCGATGCAAAGGAGAAGGCCACACTGCAAAGGACACTCCCAGTCCAGCTCTTGTAAAGGCCAATGCCACTGATAGCCAACAGAAGGTATAAGAGCCTGCTTCCAATTTGGTAGAGTTCGAAGTTGCTGCTGTTACGCACACCAAGAAGAAGGAACCATTGGTTTAGAATGGAAATGACTCTCCTGCCAAGACTGTGAAGTTCAACCTACCTACATAGGGACAGAGTAGTACAGAACAGAATAGTACAGTACAGAGCACTACAATGCCACAAAGGAATACAGAGACAGTCCCAAAGACAGGTCCAGAGGCCCAGGAGATAGAAGATACAAAAGCACTTCTAGAAATAGAAGAAGTGCCGATGCAGCAATTGTTAGCAGAAAAAGAAAAGATGAAAATGGGTGTAGCCCCATTTCCTAGTCGGCTGGAGAAGCCAATGGATCCTATTAAAGATTATGACTTGGTCAAGGACCTAGACACATTTAAACCAAACCTTACATTTCGGCAGTTGCTGATGCTATCTTCCAGCTGTCAAAAGAGATTCAAAAGCATCTTGACAAGAAGGCGTGGACTAAGGATCGCTCCTTCAACAACAGCCAAGACCAATAAGGCCCCGGAGCTTGTAAAGAAAGTAGATGTGGCTAATGCCTTCCTAGATCCTGGTACCCCAGAGATTAGTGTATGGATAGAAGGATGCTTTATTTCAGATGCATTGATTGATGGAGGTTCATCTGTAAATGTAATGACGGATGTCACAATGAAGAACTTAGGGTTGAGAATTCAACCTACACAGTGGCTTATCAGATTGGCATACCAAAGCAAAGTCAAACGGCATCCTCCCATATGTAAAAACAACCCTTGCAGGAAGAGACTATTGGTGTGGCTGACATATTTGGTGGTCAAACCAAATTCTTATGGGACTTCATACCCTCTACTATTGGGAAGACCTTGGCTTTTTGAAGCAAGAGCCAGGATGGACTGGTTCAAAGGAACCCTAACCCTAGGAAGAGGACCCAATAAAGCGGTATTAAAGCTGTATGGATAGCAAAAAGGCAATGGATCCACATCCATTGAAGTCATAATTGACTCCTCTAACGAGGCAACAGATGGTACATCAGGAGATGCAGAAGCTGTTAAGCAAATCTTTCCTAAGAAAATAGAGGCACAGTCCCTAACAGTGGGCACTGTAAGCCAACTGCCACGGGATGTAAAGTCCTTGTCCATGGGAGAATACCTCCTGTCTCAACTAGAATTAACTTCTGAAATCACCTCTGACAGTGAAATAGAAGCATGGATGTATTGTTCTCCCTATTACATTACAGTCGCAGAGACAGAGCAGAGTCAATACAGAGACAATACAGTTACAGAGCAGAGTCAGTACAAAGACAGAGCAGATATAGAGCAGCTACAGAACAGAGACAGAGCAGATACAGAGACAGTAACAGATACAGAGCCAGAGGCAGAGGCAGAAGCAGAGTCAAAACTGGTGACAGAAGCAAAAGCGCATGCAGAGGTAGAAGATCTGTTCTTCTCCTATAGAGCCTCTACAAAAGCAGAGACATAGCCTCCAGAGGATGAGGATGAGCTGATGAGGAAGAAAATGTAGACTGTGAAAGTGCAGATGAAGAATTCCCTTTGATAGAGGATGATCTTGTTGGTGTCCCTACAGAGACCTCAGAGGCTGAATATCTCAGGGTACTGGATGGAATGACCATGGTTCCATTTGGGTTGGTCAATGGACCACAAAGTATGCAAAATATGTATAAGCAATGGATTAAAATCATAAAAATTAAGTTCACGAGTGGCTCCTATCGCCCTGATTGTTCAGTCCAAAGAAAAGATGATGATGATGCCCCTTGCCAATAGAAGCCCAAGCCCTCAAAGTCGTGGCCTCTAGCAGGTCTGTGCTATGTGACATTTTTGGACGCATCCTCCAAAGATGAATCCCTGAGTCCTGAAGAAATTACCACTCAAACAAAAGCAAACAAAGCTCTGATACGCTTCCAGTGCCTTAAACAGACAAATGAGTCATCTGTTCAAAAGGAGGACATTGGTTCTAGTGGGACATCAGATGAGGATACGACTCTCTTGAAAGAGTCAGACCTCTACCCAGAAGTAATCCGTGGGACATTTATCCACAAAGTGAAAGGTGAAAGACAAGTAACGTTCCTGGATGCTGAGGGTACTGAACGTCACCTGAAAGTGGGTCTCAATCTTCTAGAAGAAGAATTAGTGATCCTTCGAGACCTACTAAAGGAGAACTTAGATGTGTTTGCTTGGTCTAACAAAGACCTAAAGGGGATTGATCCCACAGTATGTTAACATCACATTGATCTAGAGCCCGACGCCAAACCTGTAAGGCAAAGACAAAGACGGATGAATCCTAATTACTCTGCTCTGGTGAAGGCTGAATTATTGAAACTTCTTGAAGTAGAGTTCATCTATCCCATGGCTAACAGTGAATGGGTTTCGCCCATTGTGGTAGTACCCACGAAGAACGGGAAACTTCAAATATGTGTTGAATTTCAAAAGCTCAATTCAAAGACGAAGAATGATCATTTCCCTATCCCTTTTACAGACCAATTGTTGGACACAGTGGTGGCAGGCCATGAGCCGTATTCCCTCTTAGATGGATTCAGTGGATATAACCAAGTCCAAATCGCAAAAGAGGACCAATCCAACACAACCTTCACCACAGAATGGGGGACCTATGCCTACAGAGTGATGCCATTCGGACTCTGTAATGCTCCTGCCACCTTCCAATGAGTAATGATGACTGCCTTCCAGAATCATCTGCATGATTTCATAAAGGTGTATCTTGATGACTTCTGTGTCTATAGTTTGATCCGAGAGCACTGGGGACACCTAGAGCATTGTTTTGACAGATGCCGAGAGTATGGAATTTCTCTCAACCCCAACAAATGTGTCTTTGGCATCTCCTCGGGCGTGCTTTTAGGTCATATTGTCTCTGCACAAGGAATTGCAATAGACCCGGCAAAGATTGAGAAGATTGCCGCCTTAACAGCACCAACAAACCTCAAGCAATTGAGAGGATTTCTTGGCCATGTGGGCTATTATAGAAGATTTATTGCACATTTTGCAACCAAGGAAACCCCTCTACACAAGCTCCTAAGAAAATAAGCTGATTTCCTTTGGACGGATGTCTGTGAAGAAGCCTTTAATACCCTAAAACAGTGTCAGATTCAAGCACCTATTTTGCAGCCTCCTGATTGGACGAAGGAGTTCCATGTGCACACAGATGCATCAGTTGAAGGGCTAGGTGATGTCCTATGTCAAAAGGCCCCCTAAAAATTAGATTAGCCGATATATTATGCAAGCCAAAAGGTCACTGATAGGGAACGAAACTACACAGTGAGACAGAGCTTGAGTGCTTGGCAATGATGTTTGCACTGGAGAAGTTTCGACACTATCTATTGTCCACACATTTCAAGTTCTATGTGGATCATGAAGCCATGTCCTTCTTGATAAACAAAGTAGATGTTAAAGGACGACTGATGAGATGGTTGCTCCTATTCCAGGAGTTCGACTTTGAAGTAGTCACTAAGCCTGGCCATTCCCATGTCTTAGCCGATCATCTATCACGGATCCCTCAAATAGAAGAAGAGGAGGATGATCCAAACCTTCCTAACGCTTCCTTGTTTCTAGTTGAAACAGTTACTCCCTGGTATGCAGACATAGCCAACCTCTTGGCAACTCAACAGTATCCTCCTGGCATCTCAAGTCGTGAGTGGAAGAAGCTTCTCTTAGAATCAGTCCCCCACACTTTGCTAAGCAGTGCACTGTACAAGAAAGGCAAAGATGAAGTGCTGCAAAGATGTCTTGCAGGAGATGAAATCAGCATAGTATTGAAAGCATGCCATGACGAACCATGTGGTGGACACTTCGCAGGAGAAGCGATAGCCAGGAAGGCTCTGTTAGCAGGATACTGGTGGCCAACCCTCTACAAGGATGCATATGATTACTGCAAGAGATGTGATGCCTGTCAGCGAATGGGGAAACCCACCAAAACAAGTGCCATGCCACTTCAATCCATTCTTCCCCTAAAGCTGTTTGAGAAGTGGGGGATTGATTTTGTGGGTCCCATTGATCCACCTACTAGACGGAAGCACAACAGATACATCCTAGTATGTACGGATTATGTCACAAAGTGGTGTAAAGCTAAAGCCCTGAAGTGGGACGATGGTAATAGTGTCGCCCTGTTCATGTACGAGAATATTATCACCCGTTTTGGCAGTCCCCTCGAGCTGGTAAGTGATAGAGGTACTCATTTCCTTAACAAAATCATGGAGGAGCTGACGGAACTGTATAAGATCCGTCATCGTAAGTCCACTCCCTATTACCCCAGAGCTAACGGCCAAGTTGAAGTCACCAATCGTATCCTTTGCTCAATTCTGACAAGAATGATTGCCGCACATCATTACGATTGGGACGATCGACTTACAGAGGCCCTCTAGGCATACAGAACCTCCCATAAGGCAGCTACAGGACAAACCCCTTTCCAGCTAGTGTATGGTATAGAAGCTGTCTTTCCTGTTGAGCTGGAATTGCCCTCCTTGCGAGTGGCAGTTAAAGAACGCTTGGCAGATAGTGAGTCACTGCAACGTCGTCTCCTGCACTTGGAATGCTTGGATGAGATCCGGCGGATGGCTCTACAATGCATGGAAACCACTCAAGCCCGACGCAAGGCCTATCATGATAGTTTCATCAAGCACAAAGAGTTCAAAGAAGGTGATCTTGTTCTAGCCTATGATTCGAGATTTGGCAAGTTTCCTGGCAAGCTCCAACAACGGTGGATAGGCCCGTACCAAGTACTGCCTGTCAATCCTAATGGCTCTGTTCAGGTGCAAACCGTTGATGCCTTTGATGATCCTTTCTTGATTAATGGATATCGCCTGAAGAAGTACTTCCCTCCCTGGGGATCTTGACAATCACAATCAAGCTATCCTCTCCCTTTTGGGCGTTGCACCATCCTTTTGGTCGTGCTTCTGATAGCCTTTATGATTCTCCTCATGAGGCAGTCTCGTTTCACTACCCCCTTGACGCAAAAACATCTCAATCCGACATTGTTCTCTTCTCGTCTGATCCAACAACGGTGGCGAGGTTGGTCCTGATATGTGGTATTTCTACTATTCTCTTTCTTAATGAAAAAAAAAGGGAAAAAGAAAAGAAGAGAGAGAAAAAAAAACAAACAAACGAAACTGTTATGGGAGAAAAGGAAGAAATTCCCTGTCATAACAGGCCTCATTCCATGAAAAGGTGGAAACACCCTTGGGCGAGAAGCTTACTGTGGAAAAGGTGATAACACCCCGCAGTTCAGGATAGGTGACTCACCAGTAGAACCTCTTTAGCAAGTAATTCAAAGCACCCTCCCTTGGTGCGCTGTCTCTACAATATAAGCCCCCTTTTCCCCCTTCCAAAAAGGTTTATCCTTAAAGGCTTTCTTTTCCCCATATTTTTAAACTCCCCTAAGGGCCCCCTTAGGCCCCCTTCCCTATAGCCTTTACGGCTACCTTTTTCCCCCCTAGGAATTTCCCCGTTAGGGCTCTTTAAACCCCTTTTCCCCCCAAATTCTCCTTGGAGGGCCTTTAAGAGGTCTTTAAGCCCCTTTCCCCCCCAAAAAAATCTTTAACCTTAAAAGCCCTTATTCCCCCCCCCCCCCCCCCCCGTATCGCAAATCCCCCCAAGGGCCCCTTAGCCCCTTTTTTTTTCCCCATGCAAAGACAACGACAGTGGACGTGCCATCGACAGTCAACCTTGATTCTCGACAACATGGGCCAAGTTTTTCTAACCCTACACCTTCTGTTGTCAGTGACGGTCATGTTTTAAGTGTGGGGACGTTAGCGTTAGTCTGTTGTGTGGTACTAGGTCCCTGTTGCTCGGTCAACCCTATCCGTTAAGATTTTAAGTGTGGGGACGCGCCCCTGCGCATCTACATTGCATACCCCTCTGCATTTGCCTTAACTTGATAATGCATCTATACCTGCCCTGCTTTTACCCTGATGGGGTTCCTTCCCCACCCACCCGTCCATTTTCAACCCACCCTTGGGGCTGTTCCCTTGCAATTTTCCTTTCTTCCCTGATTTTGCTGTCCTTCCATGTGAATGCACCCTATGTTCACCGAAATTCCAATCCGAACTTATAGCCCTCTTCATCCATTTGAACTGACCATTCTTCCTTTTTACCAACCCTTGTTCCGACAGACGGTTCTAAAGATATTAATTTTTTAAGTATTTTGCGTAACTTGGTCGGTTTTCCATATGCTTGCACCTTTATTGCTTTGGAACAGCGAGCTGACGTGATAGCCCTGACCTACACCTTCCCAACACTTTTCCTTTTTACTCCCTATCATTCCAATGCACGGTTCATCCGTTATTAATTTTTACGTATTTTCGGGACCATTTTCGTACGTCTTTTTCATATTTTTTCCATGTGAACATGTCATATTTTCATCGAAATCCCTATTTGATGTGACGGCCGTGTTCGGCCCACCTTTCCTCACATTTTTCCTTCTTTCCTCCCCCTATTTTGCCCATCGGATTTTTTAGTTATTACTTTTTCCATGTGTTTTCGGGCCCTTTTTTGTGTTTTTTGCATGTGAATCCCTCTTCATTCCCCCGAAACTCAGTTTTTATGTGACAGCCTTGTGCAACCCCTTCCCTTGCCCATTTTTCCTTTTTTCTACCCTCTGTTCCGGTGAACCAATTTTTTGTTATTAATTTCCGACCTCGTTTTTGTGTGCCTTTTTTCTGTTTTTTCCATGTGAACGCATCTTATCTCAGTCAAAACTATGTTTTGAGGTGATAGGGTTGTCGGACACGTTCTTTTGCACCTTTTTCCTCCTTTCCGCCTTGCATTCCGGGGCGCGGATTTTCCACTATTAATCCCCATATGTGTTTTCGGGCTTGTTTTTTTGCATTTTTCCCATGTGAACGCCCTCATTTTCCTTCCGACACCCCGTCTTACTTTTCCCTAATTTTCCCCTCCCTCTCAGCCCATTTTTCCTTTTTTCGGATTTTCATTTCGACGAACAATTTATGAGTTATTAGTTTTTCTTTGTTTTTTTCGTGTTCTCACGTGTCTCGCCTTGCACGTGAACGCGTGCGTTTTTGTTTTTCTATGTCTCGAGACGCCCACGTCGTGTCCGCGACTTGCGTGTCGACGTCCCCGCCCCGTCAGGGCCCACCAACACAAATTGTTTTACCCCCGCCCCGCGCACGCGCGCGGGACGGGGGCGTGCCACCTTTCCCTCTCTTTTCTTTCTTCATTAATTAATTCATTTATTAATTAATTTTATTTTTTAAAACAAAACCCAACGGGACCTCCCGCGCGTTGTCGTATTGCTGCGCATTCGAGGTGTGTAAACCACCCAAAAGTTGTGCATGGGATTTGGTACTTTGTACATATTTAGTTGTTGTGATTACATTTATTTTCTGCGTATGAGTATAGTAGCGAGTATGAAGGATTGCTTTCAGTCTATGTTGAACAGGATCAAGGAGACAAGACATTACAATTATTCAAACAAATGCATGAGGAGGATATCTCTTTGGATAGTATCACAATTGTCTGCACCTTAAAAGCTTGTGGCATGGCTGGAGCTATAAACAAGGGCCAAGAAATACATGCTGAGATTGATAAGATAGGGCTATTGAAGACAAATGTGGATGTGGGCATTGCATTAATTGATATGTATGCTAAATGTGGCTGGCTGGCAGAGGCACAAGCAGTGTTTGAAATGTTTCCTTATCGAGATCTAGACACATGGAATGTCCTAATCACAGGATATGCACAACTTTTGAAAGGCCACGTTATAATTCTGTAGTGATATTTTGCTTCATCATGTCGAATGCATGAATCATGCGATGACATAGATTTTCTGAGTCAAGTATCGTATCTATGCTGCGAGAATAACTATGATGACCTTTCCCATGAAGCTTAGAATGTGGTTAAACTTGAAAAAGGGAATCACAAACAGGGCGGATCTCTGTAATTGGGAAATAGAGCTACGAAGGCTAAAGAGGGGATTTTGAAAGGCTAAAGAAGGAGGGAAAAGGAGAGCCGTGCTTTGAGGGGAAAAATGAGAAGCTTTTGGGTTATTTTTAAAAGGAGGCTTTTTGGGGGGGAAAAACAGAGAATTATGGAATGAAAATAGAGAGAATTCGAGAAGAGATAGGGAGGGAGTTGACACGTAAGGATTAAAAAAAAAAGCGCGGACTGAGAGGGAATCAGGGAGGCATGGAGCCTGGTTTTTGTCGGGAGACAGTGAATGGAGGAGCGCTCTCTATCGAACATGAAACCAGCAGTAATCATGTGAGGGGCACAGAATTCTTGAGAGAAGGAGTCGACACGCAGGGGAATCTACGAGGAGTTCAGGTAGGGAAGAAGATTAGGGAGGATGATACACGGGAAGAGCAGAGCTGAAAGGATAAGAATAGGGATTTGAGGATGATCAGCTGGAGGGTGAACTCTGCGTTCAGAACAGAGGAGGACGGCGGTTGTTAATTCGTTGCGCGTATGACGAGAGACCTTTACAGGACTAGAGAGCATTACAATACGAGAATATGGCAGTTACGATGATGTGGAGGAGCGAGCGTCATCCCGAGAAGAATTGAGAAGATCTTTCTGGATTACAAAGGCTGCGACGGCTCAGAACAATCAGGAATAGAGGGGAGGAACATAAGGGCGCTTCTGTCAATCAATCATCATGCAGAACTAGGAGGGCCAGAATGTCAACCTGTACATCCCACGGAAATGCTCCTCAACGAACAGGCTGGAAGAGGGGACTGTTCGAGGATCATCGATCTCCAACTCTTTTTAATCGATCGACATACTAGTAGTCATACTGATCCAGTAAATGCCCAGATGCAAAAAGCTCAGATCGTAGCGATGATTCTGAACCCTGCTGGTCCCTGGCTCATTACAGGAAAAGAACTTCGGACCAGAGTTTTCTGATAGTAGCCACTCCACAGATCGATTCCGCACATCCCTGAGAGATTGGAGCTTCTATAGGAGCATAAACAAATCAAAATCTCGCTAGGTTGCCTCAGTGGGTAATGAAGTGATCTCCGATTTAGTTTACTGGGGAAGCAGAATTTGCAATTCCACGGTTGTTGTTTTTTTTTGTTTTTTTTGTTCCCATTAAAAAAAAAAAAGGTCTTTGGCTGAAAATGCTCCCAAGGTCCCTTCACCAGTCCAAGGGAAGGTATCAAGTGCTCCATTACTTAGTTCTCGATTGAAGGACTGGCACAGAAGACTGACAGTAATAGCTTAGCTGGTGTATCGATCACGACAGTGATGAAGGGATTCTCATGAGAACACGTACCAGAAGCTAATAAGTATAAAAATCGTGAAGACAGAGAACCAGTTTGTGCAATCTAATCAGATACAGAAGATATAATCATCACAGGGAGGCCAGATTCCAGTAATACGAAAAGCATCATCAACATGCAATTTGAACCCCAAGTGACGCTTACAAACCTTGATACAGCGTCTTGACAATCTTGATTTATTTGGTTCTGTACTTCCTCCCATTGAAGTCATTTATACATGAAGCCAAGACGCCAAATGTGAAAGAGAAAATGCAGCTTGAGTGTGCAAACCAGGAGGGATGGATTTTGGATCCTGCTGATATTGTATGAGCTCTGTTTTGAGCTCTTGTGAAGTGGAAAAGCTTGAACTGCTTAATTGAAAAGTTCTGAATGTTGCTGTTATACAGTTACCCTTTTATGCAATCATTATTGGCTGATTGTGAGGATTGCTGAAGAATAAAGACCTTTTTGTGGAAAGACACGGAAGTGGTCAAAAAAATAAAAATAAAAAAATAAAACAGAGTTGACATCATTTTCTCATCTTGATTATTTGCTTGAATGATCTTCTAACCTGAAATTAATCAGGATCCTCTGTGGTTGCGATATTGCTTTCACAAACCCTTCGACATCTTTGGTGAACCCGACGTGAAAGCGTCGCAGAAATTTCAGGATGGGAGACACTTCAGCCTCTATTTCAGCTTCTTCTACAACTCCAGCTGTGTCTACTTCAGCTCCATCAATGACTGCTGCGTCAAGTACTTCAACGGAGGATCTAAAACAGATTTTACAGAATATGTCCATGTATATGCAGCTCCAAAATCAGCAAACACAAATGTATATGCAGCAGCAACAACAACTGCATCAATAGCAGTTGTCTCAGCAAAGGCAACTCTATTCAGAGCAGGAGAATGCAAACAGCGCGACTAAGGCTATTGAAGCAGTTGAGAGTGAGAAGAAGCTATTTGACGGGCGTAATGTTTCAGCATATTTGAAGACATATGAGATCAAGATGGGGGTTTTTGGAGTTCCTGCTGGACTTATGAGTAAGTACTTCCTTCGTCTTGTCACACCTGCTTTGAGGACAAAAGTGACTGATCTTTTTATTCAAAATACACATTGGCAAGATTTTAAGAAGGCTCTAAAAGAAGAATACTTCCTTGAGGACTTTGGTATGGCTACTCGGCGGTCATTCCGAGAGTGGGTCTACATGCCAAACAAAGGTCTTGCTGCTTCGGAGTTGATTCGAGAATTGGAAGAGAGGTATAGTCAGCTTGATGCCATTGAACAAAGAGCATTGGATGTTGAAAAAGTTGAGCTTTTCTTGCAAGCTGCAGATCCTGCTCTTCAAGAAGAATTGGGTGAGCTTCTTGAAGATCGCACGAAGCCTATGGGTCTTAAAACTGATTGGCAGGATGCTCAGGATGTAGTCTCGACATTGACCAAGAGGAGGATATGGAAGACTCGCCTACAGAATGGTTCCATGACACCTACACCATCATCTGCTCCTATGCCTACTTCTATCCCTGTTATTTCTTCTCCTCCTCAGCCAGTTTCTTGGTCTATGCCAGTGCCTGCTATTTCTACTCCACCTATTCCTCCTGTTCCACGACCGATGCCTACACCTTCTGCTCCAAAACCATCCGCTCCATCGGTGCCTACCTCTATTGATGATATAATCAAAGGCATCACAGATTTGACACTTGAGTCAGTCAAAGCGGAGTTGGTGGGTAAGTTGAAGGAGCAGTTTGCTTCGACTGTGCCTACTACTTCTTCCAGTGCTCCTACTGCACCTAGGAGTGCTCCTAGTGCTCCTAGGAGAGATCGGAGATGTATTTGGTGTGATAGTACGGAGCATCAGCATTGCAGGAATTGTGACTCTTTCCAGGATGCAAGGAGGCAGAATTTGGTATATTGGGGGCAAGATGGTAAGATTTGGTTGACTGAGACAGGAGCTCCACTTGCTACCAACTTTGGTAAAGGTGGAATGAAGAAGTTAGTGGAGGACATGTCTGCGTGTACTTCTTATGTGACAGCTAGAGGTGATGCTTCCGCATATGGAGTACAGATTGAGAAGGGATCAGAGACTCAGTCCGCACTATGGACTTATGCTATGGAGACCGCAAACAAGGGGAAAATTCAGCAAACTGTTTTGACTAATGCAGGCTCTAGCATCAGATCAGAGACAGGTTGGGACTCGTGACAGGTATTCTATTTATGCTTATTTGGCTAAATCTCATGGTGCAGATGTATTTGTTGAGGAGAAGCATAAGAGGGATGAAGAAAATCCAAGTGTAGCTAAGAAGACTAGAGGGGGTGAGTTTGTTACTCCACCTATTGCAGGACCATCTTCAAGACCAGGGCCAGATCGACAGATGGAGGATGCTCAAAAGAGAGAAAAGAGGCAAGAGCCTAGAGAGAGAAAGCAGCCAAGATTCAGATTGATGTCCGATATTGAGACATCTACAGACATGAAGAAAATCTTTAATGATAAGATACTTGGCAGTGAGGTGACTTTCACTATTTCCGAGATTTTGGGCATCTCAAAAAGAGAGTTTCAGGATCAGTTTCAGGAGGTCCTGAAGAGGAAAAGACATGCATTGTCTACCACTGATGCACAGGGAGTTTTGATTGGAGAATTGGATGAGGATGATGATGAGGTTATGGTTGATAATGCTTCAGTTTTGCCACAAGTAGAGAAGAGGGTTCAGCCTATGCATTATGCTGAAATTGATGAGCCTGTTTTGATACCGCGTAGTCACTTTTCGCGGAGCCATTGGGCTAGGGCAACTACAGAGACGATGGTAAAGGTTGGAGAGAAACAGGTGCCTTATGTTGCATTGGTTGATCATGGTTCAGAGATTAATCTCATTGTTCGTGGAGTTTATGAGAGTAACAGATGGCCTATGGATGTAGAGCATGGGTGGCGTATGAGAGCCGCCAATAACACTGCAGGTGATTTATATGCTGCTTGCCCTAGTGTCAGGGTTTCTATTGGTGATGTAGAGGAGGATTTTCATTTCTTTGTGCAGGATTCATGCTCTTATCCCATAATTCTTGGTCAGCCATTCATTACAGAGATGCGTATGGAAACAAAGGTTATGGATGATGGATCTGCTTATGCACGGATTCGCAGTAAAGATGGTATGAGAGCAGTTCAGTTTATGACTGTATGTGTGAACCATGTTAGAAACAGGGATACTCTCAGAGATGCACCCTTACCCACTGTGAGGGATTCGGGTTTTCATTAGGTACTGCCGTTTCGCGAGACGACGGTGGTACAGAGGAGAGGAGATTGGAGATCTCGCCTCCTGGCAGCAGTGTTTTCTCCTCCGGTTATGTTGGGATTTCAGCAAACAGTTCGATGAGCTATCAGAAGACTTCTAGATTGTCTAGAGCTGCCAGGCAGTATATATGCAGGAAGGAGAAAAATTTGAAAAATGCAGGAATTTTGGAGGATAATGAGCATATAGATGGTATGTATGACAGTGTGATTTGTACAGATACAATGACAGAGATGGGAGATATGCTGAAAACTGATATGCTGAATTGTCATGGTAATGTATTAGTGCAGTCCCTGGACATGTTTCATGAAATTGCAGATTTTATGTCACAGATTGAGTCAGAGGCTGAGGTAACTCAGCAAAGAGTGTTGAGTGCTGAAGAAATTCAGCGAACAGAGTTTCCAGCTGGTTATGATCAGCTTTCAGAGAGATAGAGGGCTGAAAATTTTCAGCCAACAGAGTTTACTGCTGAAATATTTCAGCATTCAGAGTTTGGGGCTGTTTCTATGCAGTCCATAGAGCAGAGGGCTGAGAATATTCAGCCATTGGAGTGCAGAATTGCTGATTTACAGCAAGGTTTATGTAATGCAGAAGAGCATAATGAAGCCAGGGTTGACACGAAATACAAAACTGTGGATAAGAAGGTGAAGCCGGTTGCTGTACCGCTTCCACCTGACAGTGATCAGCAAATAGAAAGGGCTGCTAAACAGCAAATTTTGAGGAAACCGGAGCATATTGGTCATAAATTTTCAGCAGAGACACTTGCTGAATTGAAAATTGGAAATGGTGATTTTTTGTTACCCATGGAGAAGCAATGCTTTCAGGAGATGCTTGAGCGTCATGGAAGGGGATTTGCTTTTGTCCCACATGAGATTGGATGTGTGAATCCTGATATTGTTGCTCCTATGGTTATTTTTACTATTCCTCATATTCCATGGAATCTCCGACCTATTCCAGTGCCTAAAGCACACTTGCCAAAGCTGATTGATTTATTGAATGAGAAAATCAGGATGGGAATCCTTGAGCCTTCATCTGCACCATACTCAAACAGGTGGTTTACAGTTCCAAAGAAGAATGGTACTCTTCGATTTATTCAGGACATGCAGCCAGTGAACAGAGTTACTATCAGGAATGTTGGTATAGGTCCAGTTGTGGATGAGTTTGCAGAGGCATTTGCTGGACGTGCCATCTATTCTTTGGGTGATTTGTATTCAGGTTATGATCAGTTTCAGCTGGCTTTGGAAAGCAGGGACATAACCACCATGAGAACTCCTATTGGGCTTGTCAGGATGTGTACCTTGCCTCAAGGTGCCACTAATTCTGTTGCGCATATGATGAATGCCATGCATAAGGTCCTTCGGGATTATATACCTCAGCTTACTATGCCTTTCTTGGATGATGTGCCCATTAAGGGGTGTGCAGAAGAAGAGAAGAATGAGAGCCTAAATGAGCAGGGATGCAGGTACTTTGTGGCTGATCATATTTCAGCATGTGAGAAGATTTTGGCCAGGTTAGAAGAAGTGAACTTGACACTTTCAGGGCAAAAATCTGTTTTTGGAGTGAATGAGGTTGTCATTGTTGGGCATATGTGTGGATATTATGGCAGGAAACCCTCACCTGATAAGGTGAATGCTATAGGCAAGATTGCAGAGTATTGTTCTACCACTTCTGAGGTACGGAGATTCATTGGTGCTTGCGTGTTTTATATGATTTGGATACCTCATTTTGCACACATTGCAGATTGTTTGTATCAGTTGCTTCGAAAGGGGCAGAAATTTTATTGGGATGAGAGCCACACTAGAGCCATGCGGAAATTGAAGAAGTTATTGCAGAATGCTCCTACTCTCAGGAAAGCGGATTATAATTGTGATAGGCCTATTGTATTGATAGTTGACACTAGTCCAATTGGCATAGGTTGGGTTGTGGGTCAAGATGATGCAGATGGAAATAGGTATGCTATTCGGTTTGGGGCGAAAGTCCTAAACGAGAGACAGAGAAGATATCCGCAAATCAAGAGGGAGTTATTGGGGATTGTCACGGCTCTCAAATGTGACAAGGAGTACTTTATTGGAGCTTCAGTTGTGGTAGAGACAGATTGCTTGCCATTGATTGGTATGATCACGAGTTGCTCTACTCCGGATATAGCTATGTTGAGATGGATTGCATACATCAAGTCATTAAATCCAGAATTTAAACACATAGCAGGGAAGGATAATCCAGTGGCAGATATGTTATCTAGAGCCAGATATGATGATGAGGAGACTCTACTTGCAGAAGAGGATGATGCAGAAATTTCAGCCACTATGGTTGATCATGTTTGTCATGTCTATGATATTGTGGCTTTCACAGAAGAGCTCTATGTTGGAGATTGGTTGCAGATTGGCAGGTACCTTAGTACACTAAGCAAAAGAGATGAATGGACAGATGAAGAGTTCAGGAAGATCAGAAGGAAAGCCTATGGTTATTTTCTCAAGGACGGATTTCTTTGGAAACATCCGAAGAAAAGAGGCGGATTACCTTTGCGGGTTTTCTGCGATAGAGAGACACAGTTACAGGTGATGAGGGAGTTTCATGAGAGTCCTTGGGCTGGTGATAGAGGAGTATGGGCTACTTATGAGAAAATCAGGGAGAAATATTGGTGGAAAGGCATGTACATAGATGTTTCTCACTTTGTTGAGACTTGCAGAGACTGCCAGATGTATTCAGTAGTGCGTCATAGAGATGAGCTTCATCCGACCTATCCGCTATGCATTCATTATAAGTGGGTAGTTGATTTGGTTACCATGCCTATGGGTCTATGGCAGATGAGATACATTGTTTTGGCTAGAGAGGATCTTACTAATCATGTTGAGGGCAGATCTTTGAGAACGAAGACCACTAGTGCAGTGTGTAAGTTCTTATTGGAGGAAATTTTCTGCAGGTATGGTTGTGTGGGTAAGATTACTGCGGATCGTGGTGAATTGGATGCAGATGAACCTAGGGAGTTTTTCTCTCAGCTAGGAATCAAATTGGCTCTAACCACAGCATACAATCCAGAGGGAAATGGGAAGAGTGAAAGAGGGCATCCGCCAATAGTGAAAGCATTAGCTAAAGCATGCAGAGGACGGATTGGAGAATGGCCGAGACTTCTACCATTTGCTTTGTGGGCTGATCGTACGACCCATAGTGTTACCACAGGATATATGCCTGCAGAGTTGATGTATGGTCAGAAACCTGTTATGCCGATTGAGACTTGTGCTTTGACTTGGTCAGTTTTACCTTGGCAGGAGGATTTGACGAGAGAGGAGCTCTTAGCTCTTCGGATTCGACAGTTGGAGAGGAGACCTGAGGATATTCAGCTAGCTATTGACAGGTTGAAAGTTGCTAGATAAGGAACAAGGACAGGTTTGATAGCAGGCATCGCTTGCGGCCTAGAGCAATAGAAGAGGGAGATTGGGTATTGGTCTTTGATAGCAGCCTTGAAAATCAGCATACTGCACTTCGAAAGATGGTGAAAAGATGGTTTGGGCCGTACATAGTCAGACATGTCTTTGATAATGCAACATATGAGCTGACTGAATTGGACGGGACAGTGCTTAGAGTGCCTATTGCTGGAAAAAGAATCAAGATTTTCAAGAAAAGAGATGATGAGGATTATGCATTGGAAGAATTTTCAAGAGAAGAGCAACGACAAGAAACTCCAATGGAAGAGACAGATGATATGGCTGATAATCTTGTTGCTCTACCGGAAATGCATAACGAAGAGATTGAATTGTTTGTGGATCTTGATGATAATGATCATGGGTAGTTGGCCCATCCGGAGGATGCGCAGGATTAGAGGGGGTGGATGTCGTATTGCTGCGCATTCGAGGTGTGTAAACCACCCAAAAGTTGTGCATGGGATTTGGTACTTTGTACATATTTAGTTGTTGTGATTACATTTATTTTTTGCGTATGAGTATAGTAGCGAGTATGAAGGATTGCTTTCAGTCTATGTTGAACAGGATCAAGGAGACAAGACATTACAATTATTCAAACAAATGCATGAGGAGGATATCTCTTTGGATAGTATCACAATTGTCTGCACCTTAAAAGCTTGTGGCATGGCTGGAGCTATAAACAAGGGCCAAGAAATACATGCTGAGATTGATAAGATAGGGCTATTGAAGACAAATGTGGATGTGGGCATTGCATTAATTGATATGTATGCTAAATGTGGCTGGCTGGCAGAGGCACAAGCAGTGTTTGAAATGTTTCCTTATCGAGATCTAGACACATGGAATGTCCTAATCACAGGATATGCACAACTTTTGAAAGGCCACGTTATAATTCTGTAGTGATATTTTGCTTCATCATGTCGAATGCATGAATCATGCGATGACATAGATTTTCTGAGTCAAGTATCGTATCTATGCTGCGAGAATAACTATGATGACCTTTCCCATGAAGCTTAGAATGTGGTTAAACTTGAAAAAGGGAATCACAAACAGGGCGGATCTCTGTAATTGGGAAATAGAGCTACGAAGGCTAAAGAGGGGATTTTGAAAGGCTAAAGAAGGAGGGAAAAGGAGAGCCGTGCTTTGAGGGGAAAAAGGAGAAGCTTTTGGGCTATTTTTAAAAGGAGGCTTTTTGGGGGGAAAAAACAGAGAATTATGGAATGAAAATAGAGAGAATTCGAGAAGAGATAGGGAGGGAGTTGACACGTAAGGATTTAAAAAAAAAAGCGCGGACTGAGAGGGAATCAGGGAGGCATGGAGCCTGGTTTTTTTCGGGAGACAGTGAATGGAGGAGCGCTCTCTATCGAACATGAAACCAGCAGTAATCATGTGAGGGGCACAGAATTCTTGAGAGAAGGAGTCGACACGCAGGGGAATCTACGAGGAGTTCAGGTAGGGAAGAAGATCAGGGAGGATGATACACGGGAAGAGCAGAGCTGAAAGGATAAGAACAGGGATTTGAGGATGATCAGCTGGAGGGTGAACTCTGTGTTCAGAACAGAGGAGGACGGCGGTTGTTAATTCGTTGCGCGTATGACGAGAGACCTTTACAGGACTAGAGAGCATTACAATACGAGAATATGGCAGTTACGATGATGTGGAGGAGCGAGCGTCATCCCGAGAAGAATTGAGAAGATCTTTCTGGATTACAAAGGCTGCGACGGCTCAGAACAATCAGGAATAGAGGGGAGGAACATAAGGGCGCTTCTGTCAATCAATCATCATGCAGAACGAGGAGGGCCAGAATGTCGACCTGTACATCCCACGGAAATGCTCCTCAACGAACAGGCTGGAAGAGGGGACTGTTCGAGGATCATCGATCTCCAACTCTTTTTAATCGATCGACATACTAGTAGTGATACTGATCCAGTAAATGCCCAGATGCAAAAAGCTCAGATCGTAGCGATGATTCTGAACCCTGCTGGTCCCTGGCTCATTACAGGAAAAGAACTTCGGACCAGAGTTTTCTGATAGTAGCCACTCCACAGATCGATTCCGCACATCCCTGAGAGATTGGAGCTTCTATAGGAGCATAAACAAATCAAAATCTCGCTAGGTTGCCTCAGTGGGTAATGAAGTGATCTCCGATTTAGTTTACTGGGGAAGCAGAATTTGCAATTCCACGGTTGTTGTTTTTTTTTGTTTTTTTTGTTCCCATAAAAAAAAAAAAAGTCTTTGGCTGAAAATGCTCCCAAGGTCCCTTCACCAGTCCAAGGGAAGGTATCAAGTGCTCCATTACTTAGTTCTCGATTGAAGGACTGGCACAGAAGACTGACAGTAATAGCTTAGCTGGTGTATCGATCACGACAGTGATGAAGGGATTCTCATGAGAACACATACCAGAAGCTAATAAGTATAAAAATCGTGAAGACAGAGAACCAGTTTGTGCAATCTAATCAGATATAGAAGATATAATCATCACAGGGAGGCCAGATTCCAGTAATACGAAAAGCATCATCAACATGCAATTTTAACCCCAAGTGACGCTTACAAACCTTGATACAGCGTCTTGACAATCTTGATTTATTTGGTTCTGTACTTCCTCCCATTGAAGTCATTTATACATGAAGCCAAGACGCCAAATGTGAAAGAGAAAATGCAGCTTGAGTGTGCAAACCAGGAGGGATGGATTTTGGATCCTGCTGATATTGTACGAGCTCTGTTTTGAGCTCTTGTGAAGTGGAAAAGCTTGAACTGCTTAATTGAAAAGTTCTGAATGTTGCTGTTATACAGTTACCCTTTTATGCAATCATTATTGGCTGATTGTCAGGATTGCTGAAGAATAAAGACCTTTTTGTGGAAAGACACGGAAGTGGTCAAAAAAATAAAAATAAAAAAATAAAACAGAGTTGACATCATTTTCTCATCTTGATTATTTGCTTGAATGATCTTCTAACCTGAAATTAATCAGGATCCTCTGTGGTTGCGACATTGCTTTCACAAACCCTTCGACAGCGTCCCAACCAAACCCCCCCCTCTCTCTCTTCTTCTTCTTCTTCTTCTTCTTCTTTCTTCTTTCTTCTTTCTCTCTCCTACCCCTCTTTCTCCCTCCACCCCCCCCATTCCTCCTCCTCCTGCACCCCCCCCATTCCTCCTCCTCTCCACCCCCCATCCTCCTCCTACGCCCTCTCCCTACTCGACGGTCTCACGGCGCCCCTCTCCCTGCTGGGCAACACCGTCGCTTCTCCGCTCCGCGCCGCTCGCCGCCGCCCTCGACATCACCTCTCGCCGGCCTCGCTGCCGCCCTCGACGTCACCTCCCGCCGGCCGCGCCGCCCCTCAGCGGCATCTCCTCCTCCTCCCGCTACTCCTCCTCCTCCTCACTGTGACTACAGGTTAGTTAACTAACCCTATTTAAGTTAATTAACTTTAATTTAGTTAGGTTAACCCTAATTTAGTTACGTTAACTTTAGTTTAGTTAGGTTAACCCTAATTTAGTTAGGTTAACTTTAGTTTAGTTAGGTTAACCCTAGTTTAGTTAGGTTAACTTTAATTTAGTTAGGTTAACCCTAGTTGAGTTAGGTTAACCCTAGTTTAGTTAGTTAACCCTACTCTAGTTAACTAACCTTAATGTACCTAATCTACCTCAGGTTAGTCCCCACAGACTTGACTTAATCTACCTACCTAACTTAGACTAACCCAGACTAACCTGACTTGCCTTGACTTAGCTTACTTAACTGACCTATACTCACCCAGAGTAACCTAGTCCCCCTTGACTAACCTGACTAGACTTAGTCTGACTTACCTGATTTACCCAGACTAACATGACTTAGCTAACTTAATTTGACTCTACTTACCCAACTAACCTGATTTTCCTGATTTAATTGATTTAATTAATTTATAAATTCATTTCAACTCAGAAAAATTTCAAAAAATTTTCTAAATTTTTCTTTAGATTTTTGAAAGTTTTTGGACATTTGTCAGCTGGAAATTTCCACCACCAAAATTCTAGATAATTAAATATTTGACAATTTCTTCACAATTACCTAAAAAATGCAAAAAATTCATTTAAAATTAGTAAAAAATACTGAAAATTTTCTAAAAAATTCTAGAAAATTCCACCCATCCCCCTTTAACTTTTTTCATTCATTTTTATCTTTAAAATATTTTAATACAAGGCACCAATATTTTAACAAAAAAAACAACCAAAACAAATTAAACATAAAAGTCCAACTCTTATTTTCCTAACATAAATTGTGGATATTTACTAATTGGCTGAAATTTTATTTTTCCTTCATCACATATCCATATTTAATTATTATTTCTTTTGAAAATTAATTTAAAAAAAAAACAAACAACCATATACAATTTATTGAAAAACAAATCCAAAAACACACACATAACTCCAACCCCCACACATAACACCCCTAAACTATCAAACACAAAAAATATAAAATTCAAAAATATAAAAAAATCATAATAAATCATAATAAAAATAAATAATAATAATAATACAAATCGACACATCCACTAAGGTGTTGTCTTTGTGGTTCAGTCAGTGGTCTTTGATTTTCTTTGACTGGATTCATTGCTTTTGGGAGACTCTTTTGTGCGCCTTCAGGCCATTGCATATATACCCCTTCCAGGTATTTATTTTGTGCGCTTTATTTATTTTCATTACCCCCTTAATCACCAATTAATTGCTAAAATGAACTATTTATTCACCCACATTTTCCACGTGCATTCGCACTAAACACACAATTTCATAATAAAAATCAACCAGTCGTTCACTTTGCACGTGCTACGTGCGCTTCAAAGGCACTTTAATTTATAATAAAAATGAACCAACTGTCACAAGAGCACGCACTGGCAAAAAAGTGCTCCACATCACTCTTAATTTTTAATTAAGGAATTTGGATTTAGAGACCTAGTCTGGGAATCGTAGTCTGGGTTGCGCTAAAGTACCGTTTCAACTTAATAATTTGTAATTCAAATTTTAAGAAGGAACCGCTGTTTTCTTATTAAGGTTTATCACCTAATAAAATGCCACCCATTGTTAATAATTTATTAAAATAAACCCTTCATTCAAGTAATTCCCCCTCACTGCACTTTTTTTCCCTTTTTAATAAACTCGCTTCGTGGGATGGGCGCGTAAAAGTCTATTAGTTGACACTGATGGTCCGAGTTATGGTCAAGTCTTGATGTACATTTTTATGGTAGTCTAATTTGTCTATGTGTTACGATTAGGGGTACGGTGTGTAGTTTTTTCTTTCTTGCCTGATACGGGGATTTGGGTGCTTGAATGTTGCATCGTATGAAGCTTTCGATCGCATATGTGTAGAGGTCATGCCGAAATTTTTCTAGGCTGTGTATTGTCCGGGGTGGTACTTGGGTTAGTTACGTCTATGATTGTTTGTGTGTCCTTCTTTTTGGATTGATTCCTTTTTTATCGCCCTTTGGTTGTTTTGTAGGCATTCTTTGTGATTGTCTGTGTTGTGGTATGTGTATTTACCATCTGAATGGCACCTCACACTTCTCCCCCTATCCAGTATGTCCCACTGGTCAGTAGGGATTACTCTTCCCTACTCACTTTTGAGCCTCTTACGAAGGCGGGACTTGCAACTTTCGTGGCTGCCTCCTTTCCATTGATTCCCGAAGATCCATCCATGTGTGATGAGTTCCTGGCTTCATACAGTAAGAAGTCGAGACTGGTCCATGGTACTTCCATGACATTGATACCTCGAGGGTTAGGGAAGGCTCTGTCTCTTCCCTACAAAGGTGAACCCTTTGTTACAGCTCGATAGCTCTTCTCTAACAATGAGATTTTAAAGCTGTTACAAAAACAAACCAAGGAAATTCTAGATGTCAAGAAGGTGATCAACACTTCAGGAGTCTCCTTTTCCATGATCTCACTGATCATGTGTGGAAGTTGGTCTGCCAGTTTCTCCAAGATAGGTTTATGCCTGCCAAGACGACATCCCATTACTTGTCAAAAGAGCTCTTTACAGCTTCAAGGATGGTGTTAAAAGGAGTGGCTATTGATTGGAGAACTTACCTACTCACTAAGATGGATCAACATTTCGTTAAAGTAACTAGGGGCAATGTTACCAATGTCACCTATGGATCCTACTTGTCTGCCTTCTTGACCTACTCACGTTTAAAGAAGAGTGTGCCTTCGCCTCCTCCATCTGATCCAATACCCCCTCCACTTTCAGATGAGTCAGAACCAATTGATATAGAGGATCTGGATTCTCCTCCTCCCCTGGTCATACAGCACAAACGCTTGAAGCAGGTAGCAGATAAAGCTCCTTCAGTTCTTCCTTCAATGCCAATTCCTACTACATCTAGCAGTGATCTCCCTGCTTATCCCATATGTAACAACCTGTTTAGAGCACATAGAGAAGGTTCCTTGGACATATCAGTCCCTTCATTGAACAGTCTAGTCTCGGGAGATGCCATTCCATTCCTATGTAAAGACATTTTGAGTTCAATTGAACTATCAGTGACAGCCTGTGTTCAACAGCTGTATGCTTCCTTTTATGAAGAACTGATGCAGTCTAAAGACCAGTTGCATAAGGCAACATCCGAGTTAGCCTCTTCTAAGGACACACTAGCAGATCTATTTAAGCAGATGGGGCAACAAACCCAACTGATTGAAACCCAACGAGATGAGATATCTTCTTTGAAGATTCAACTAACAGAGGCTCAATTAGAGGTTACTAGAATCTCAGAGGCGAAGGAGAGGATGTCCAAAGAAGCGCAAGAGTTTCAAACTCTCTTAGATGTAAAACTTTCAGCCTTACAGACTGCTAATGACACAGTGGAATCACAAGCTTCCCAAATCAAAACAGTTGCAAGACCAGCTGGCAAAGTCACGGTCTGTTCCTCCAAGCCCTAATGTTCCCTTGATCCCTTCTCTCTCACAGCAGGACTTGGCAGTTCTTCAGAGACAGGCTACCTTGTGTTCTCTCTTCCAAGATAAAGTGGAAAGATTGTAGTCCAGGATGGATCTGCTATGGTCTACATTTGAGCAATTCCAGGAATATGTTCCTTCGGACCATTCTTTCTTTGTCCATTATCAACTACACAAGTTGGCCTTTTACATGAAGCTTTCAACGATGGATCTTCCTCTTCCAGAGGATGGTTGGAGTGGGGCTTGGTCTCCTGAGTTGCTGACAGAAGTGGTCCGTATGGTGTTTGAAGATTCTGTTACGACAGATACCATGTTGCTATCATATATGTATCTACAGGGAGACTTGTTGATTCCAGATGAAGTGGATATGGCCTGGTATGTGGGAGATGTGGTTTTACAAGCTGTTTTGTATGTCAACTATTTGGAGTTGCGAATAGATGACATGTTCCAGAGTTACTCTTCAAAAGTGGATACTTGCCCTGATAATTCTTGGCACTCCATGATTGATTCTGTGGTCCTGAATCAACGACAGAACACAGCTTCTACCTATGTACAGAGCACTAGAGAAGATCTATCTTAGGCCCCTCTGTTCCTAGCCTAGTATATTACCAACAAATGGCTCACCATTATGATACCTATCTTTCCCTCTATCAAACCAATTCAACAGCCATCTTACCCCTTCTTTTCCAACCTCAATATTTTCCTTAAATTCCCATATTTACATATTGCTCTTTTATTGAAGATAGAGTATTTTTTCCTTCTCCACCATGTCCTTCTCCATCCATTCATGTACCTTCTATCTTTTCTATTTATCAATTAACACCCTTCCTAACTGATTCCCTAAAATTTTCAGCCACTCCTTTAACCTATTCCTCCTTTTATGATTTTTCCTACCCATCTCTTCATCCACTTTTACTTATTTCACTTCCATCTCCTGCCACTTCTATCTCTCAACCCCCTCAGTTGGTTAGTGAATATGAAGGGTTTGATCAGCAGATTCCTAGAAGAAGAGGATGGAGCTCGAGTGATTCTCTTACAGGACCTCAGATTAACTGGCCAATTATTCTAAGGGATTGGACAACTGCCAGTCAAGCATACCAGAACTACATTCATTTTGCTCACCAATATTCACAATCTCTGGATCCTTCGGTGAGATTGACAGCTCATTTTGCTTGGTATCTAGCATACATACATAGGCATTCCCATAATGATCAAAAGGCCATTCCAAAACTTTGTATGAATGTCAATGTTCCGCCCACTCTCAACTGAAAAGCACACACACATACAAAGATAAAGTGACCTAGTGTAAATGTAGACTAGACAGACTAACTCTAGTCAGGTCACTAACTGACTACTAACCTGACTTATTTAATGTAGTCACATGTAAACAGCTGCACACACTAGCTGTCATAGATGTTGGTCATAGATAAAGACACACTGACGGTGAGCTTGATTTCTAACAATAACTCCTAGATCTTTGCTAAACCTTACCAGGGGAGTACCAAGCATATGAAGACATGTTTATAAAATTACAGGTGGGATACATGGACAGCCTCCTTAGTAGCCAAGGGAGAGAGAGAGTACCTAATTGCCTTAAGAAAGATTGCTTTCTGGCCGGACTTCAGCCTCTACCAAGGGAGAAGGTCAAATACAAGTTTCCCACATCCTATGAAGAATTAGTAACTTATACTAGGGAGAAAGATAGGAAAGTGAAGTATCAAGTCTAGTGTAAGGGGGGAGTTGAGCCCATGTAGAATTTACCAACCATAACAAGGCCTAGAGAAATAGCAGAGACCCTGCCCAAACCCAGAGATGCCATAGCAAAAGCTCCCACAGCGCATTACTAATCAACTTGAAAGAATTTCATTGAATTTAGTGCAAGGATTACGGCCCCCTCCCCTCGCAAATGAAGGCAATCGAGGTCCAAGGAGACAAGAAATAGAGTATTGGTGCTATAATTGTAGGGAGACTTGCCATGGTATGTACTTTTGCTCTCATCCTAGGCATCTACTAAGAAATGGGTTCCAACCAAGGAGGGAAAAGCAAGTGACCACACCTAGGGAGAGGCTTATTCCACTGAATCCAGGGACTCCATCGCCGATTCAAGTTCTCCAGCATCCTCGACCACTTGCAGAGATGCCGCCCTTGCCTCTCTAGCCACCAGAGAATCATGATGTCAAGATGATCAGTTTGGATGAGATTGATGTTAAAGGGAAGGCCAAAGTGACACATCTTAAAGCAATGCCGGTGAAGAAAGCCTGTAGAATTGAGAGGATAGATCCTATACCACAAAATGAGGTTGAAAATATGGTAGAAGAGGTAGAGGCTACAAGGGTTGCAAAGACACATGGTAGTAAAAAGAGGAGGGATCGCTCACGGTGATGCATTAAGCCAGATGATTTTTGCCTGGGTAAAGGTACTAGAGCTTATGATTTGCTAGCTGATGTGAGGCATCAAGGGCCAAAAACTTTCTTTGCCACAATTACTACATCTATCTCCAACAGTGCAGCGACACTAGTCAAAGATGGTAATCATTAGACCCATGAACAATAGACACGTGAATGCAATCAAGGCTAGAAAGACGAAAGATATTGTGCCTCTACTGGAAGCCGAAATCAATGGGCGCATAGTATGAAAGACATATGTGGATGGAGTTGCAGAGATTTGTGTCATGATGGAAAAGCTAATGCATCGTTTGGGATTAGGGATAAGTGAAACTACTCATTTGGGGCCAAAATGGCTAACAATGTAGTAGTAAATTGTTTGGGAGTCATAAACAAAGTCAAGTTAAAAGTGTATGGAGTGCAATTGGAGCTTGACATATATGTGATGCAAGTGAAGAGGGATTACTATCCACTCATTCTTAGGCGGCCATGGCTAATGGGAATGAAAGCCATACAAGATAGGGAGATAGGGGCCTAGGAGCTAAGGCCACAGAAGGGGCTGCAGAAAAAATGGAAGAGCACTATCTACCACCGTTGATGAATGGAGTTCTAGCAAGGATTGGTCATCTACGATAGAGAGCGATTCTTCTAATGAGGAGGAAGAAAGCTCTCTAGAGAGCGAGTCTTCTAATGAGAAGGAAAAAAACTCTCTAGAAGTGATGGGGATTACATTGAGAGGGCCTTCTAGTAGTGAAATTCCACAATAGCTTCCAAAGGTTGAGAAGGAGGGGCTATGTGAGAGAGGGGGATTTAATAACGGGGAAATACTAGCTATACTGGATGGTATATAAGGTGAGAGAGACTTAATTTTTCATTATCTGATAAATGTACAAGTCTTCTTTCTCCTTCATCTTGCTCTCCAAGCTTCCATGTCTTCCTTCCCTCTTTTCTAGTCTTTCTCTCTCTATTTCTAGTCTTTCTCTCTCCTTGTAACTGTCTTTTTCTCTCTTCTGCCCTTCTTCTTCTTCTTCTCTGCAGTCTTCTCTCTCCTCTTTCTCTCTCCCAGTTCCTCTCTTTGACAATTGGCATCAGAGTCTATGTTCTTGGTCCCAGTTAGTCTCTCATTTTACCCAGTTACAAATTTCTAGTTACATGAGATTTTGAGTCATAGGTACACAGTACAGGGAGCAGTAGGGGAGTTCCCAAAGACTTTTGGACCACAAGGACTGCAGGCAAGAGCATTAATGGCGGCTTGGACCAAGTGGAGGGAGGAAGATCGACTTTGGCTGCTCGTGGGTCGTTTTTGGTCCATTTTGAAGGTAAACTCTTAGTAACCATGGTCACAGGAGTTAGAAGAAAGTCTAGCTGGGGTTACTTTTCAGGGAGGGTCTTCTCTCTCCTCCTTCCTTAAGCTTAATACAAGTTCCCATAAAGGAAACCAGGCCCAAATCTTGCTCTTCCCCTTCTTCCATGAAGCATCAGCCTTTCCCCTTCACTTTCTGAAGCTCAGGAGCCACAGATCAAGTAGGGCTGAGCTGGGTGGTCATCCCCAACCCTCTAGGAGTAGCCGCGTAATTTGCAGTGCAAAAAATGGGATGCTTCCTAGCCTGTTGGATAGCACCCCAGCCCTCCTCTTCTCCCTGGCTCTTGGCAAGTCCCTTGGGCAACATTGAAGGCTTCCTTCTCAGCTTCTTGGACTCCTTTTCCCACTTCAAGAAACCCTGATCTTGTGCAGTCCATGGCAGCCATGGAAGCTTGGCATCAAGCTCAAAAATCTTGAAAATTTTGGTCTTTTCTTGGTCCCGGGAGTCCCTCTTCAAGCCTACCTCAAGATTTCAGCCATCAAGAAGCACAGGAAGAAGATTAGAAGCAAGATTTGAAGACATGCACTTGTGGGCAGCCATGGCTATGGAAGTAGAGCTTCAATTTTAGCAAGACCTCTTCATGGGAAGGTCCTGAGCCATCCTACCCCCAAGCTACAGCCACATTGGAGCTCATTCTCAAGATTTGAAGGCTTCTTGGAAGCAAGAAGGAATTATGGAGTGCTCATTTGGAAGGAATCACCCCCTTGATCAGTCTATGCAAGCAATACCCTTTCCCCATGGAAGAATCCGTCTTCCCCAAGCTTGACTTCATCCTTTCTTGACGGAGCACAACCATTTTGGAGCTATGGAGCATGTGAGATCAAATTGGAGCTCTCATGAAGGACTAAAGTGGCATTAGTGGCTGCCTTCTTCTTCAAAAGACTCAAGGTAACAGATTCTTGGCTCTCATTCTCTCTATTTAAGCCTCTTCTTGAATCCTATCCACTTGTTTGAGAGAATGTATGAGTCTAAATAGGTAATAGGAGTCCCAGACATTGTATGCATGCTGAATATTAATCTCATTCATTCCCCTTTGATCTTATGGCATTGGAATGGATTTTACTCATGCTGAAGCTTCATTGAGATTATATTTTTGCTTACCCATAACCTGTTTGGCTTCTTGTGAATTGGTTGAGCCAAGAATTGATTAAGAAATCCATTGTATAAGGGTGAGTAGGTAGTGAGTCACTGCCGGTAAGCTCTCTATCCCTATTCCCCATTGCAATTCCATGCACTTCGTGAAAAGCCCAAAATTTTGATTCCTAAAATGCATCTCATGCTGGGTGTTTAATTAATAAATGTCTGCCATATATATTTCAGGTGAGGAAAAGCTCGATGCCAGGCGAGGTGGCAAGACAAAAGAGGGCTGACCCCCCCTTGCCATCAAAGACCTTGAAGGGGTGTACAACCCAGTCCGGGGGGAACTTTGCCCACCTCCCGGTGATCCGGAGCCCAAAACTCGTTTGCAGGTGCAAGTACTTCTTGGGAAAATTGACAAATGGACTTGGCATGATGGAATTTTGATGTCTATGACATGACACACTCTTGTGTGCATGGGCTGTACAGATGTACCTTAGAAAATGTACCCTTAGATATGCATGTAGCCATGTATGCAGTGATGTATGGGAATGCATTGCTTTACTTGGGTTGAAGATGGATGTATGTATCATTGGATACACCTATGCAGTCATGTATGCAGTAATGGCAGTGATTATGCATGTATGAGAGCCTACCTTGTTGATACGGTCATGGAAATGCTTATTCTCGTGCTCAGTAATGCTGAAGTGATGCCAAACATGCTAAAGGGTGCTCAAGTAATGCATGATGCCAAGCAAACAGTGAATCCCATAGTGCAATAGAAGAAGAACCCAATTTCAGCCCTCTTGCGACTGTTTCAGAGTGCTGGAGAAATTGCTTGCATTTGCAGAGGTGTTGCCACTCCCAAGAATTGAGGTGATGACCTTGGAGAGTACCTTTAGGCCTTTCCAAGAACTCCATTCAGTTTTGGATACCCACTTGGAGCATACAAAGTACCTACAACCCACAACAGGCCTTTCCTAGGTGTGGACAGGGTGCTGGACTGCATAGAATAGTCCCACATTTCTGATTACAGAAATTTCTGTATAAAACCTGGGAACGTGTTCATATGCTCATCTCAAAGATGGCATTGATGCCTCTACTTTGAACAAAAAAGTAAGTCTATCGGAGTTGTCTAGCTCTAGTTATAGCCAAAACAGTGACAGGTGGCCTCACAGGACTACACCTAGACATGGTAGGTAACAAGGGGAAAAACAAAGCAAATGAAGATGTTCAACAACAAATAAGGGATGCACGTACCCCAAGGGATGATACCAACTTAGAGGAAGACCTCTCCCATTCCATGGGAAGTCTTAGTGCACTCAATCATACCCTCAGCTCACATGAGACTAGACATGCGGAGAGGCACAGGGAAATAATGGAAGGTCAAGCTCAAATGGTGACGGAGATGCGCCAAATGACCTCTATCATGGAAGCACTTGCAGCCAAGTTCTCAATGTGGATAGAGTCCCAAATGAAAGGCAAGGAAAAAGAGGATAGACCAAGCATGCAAGCTGAAAGAGTGACCATTCCATTCATAAATGCAGCCTATGCAAGTACCCAAGGAATTTTGGGAAGAATGGGCATTCCCAACATCAATTATGAACAAGGAGACCCTCTCAAAGGCATGAAGAGCCCAAAAACAATGGGATAAGAAGTAATTCTCAGCCACAAACCACGCCCATGCCACTTATGCGTGCTCAATCATCTTTTGAAAGGAATCACTCAAACAATGGATCATTTCTTGGCAGCCCAATGGATCAGCCCCATTTTGGGTATATGGGACAACCCCCCAACCATGAAAGGGAGTTGAGAGACAATATCATTTTCTCAAAGTTCAATGGCTAGTCATCCTCCCCAGTTGAATTAGAAGAATGGCTCTTGAAGCTTGAAGACTACTTTGACATAATGCCAAGAAATGACGATCAAAAGATACACTTTGCCACGATACACTTAGAGGGATTTTCCCACACGTGGTGGCGGTATATAAAGAGGGAAAATCAGTAGCTTTTTGACACTTGGGATGCATTCAAAGCCCTTATGATTTAATTCTTTGTATCTCCGGTGGAGAAGGAGAAGCTTGCAAGGCAATGGTATGGTTTAGAGCAATGTGGGATGACGGTGCGTGACTACACAAACCAATTCCTCAATCTCACAACATATGTTGAGTCCATTAGTGACAATGCAAAGCTCCATAAATACATTTATGGTTTGGATCCCCAACTCTCGACGGCTGATGTTTTAGCTCAAAACCCATCAGATTTGTTCAAAGCTATTGAGTTGGCTGAGAGGTACTCTCGTAAGTACCACCGAGATTCTTCATTTCAACATGGGCAGCAAAGAGGGGCATCTCAGCCATTGTTTGGGCAGCAAAGAGGACCTATGCAATCACATTTTGGGTAGCAAAGAAGTGCTGTAAGATCCGGCAGTTTGGAGCAGGTTATGGTGGTGGAAATATGCCATTCAGCACCCCAAAGATCCCCACATACCCCACCTTTAATGCCTCTAGGAAAAACAGTAATTTTAGGACTGCAAACCAAGTGAGAGCTGAAAATAGACAAGGGGACAGCAAGGGGAAAAATGTCTCAGCTTTTGGTGGTCAACGCTCTATCCCGATGGACCTCTACAAAGAGAGGAAAGAAAAAGGACTTTTCTTTAAATGCGGGGAGAAGTATACAGCGGAGCATGCATCTAAATGTGCTTACAAGAATGCAAAAGAAAGGGTACATAGCATGTTAGTCTTTGATGAATCGGATGAGGATCATGAGGATGCTAGTGCCTTTGCAATCACGGCTGAAAATGATGAGGTTGAAGAGGAATGTGGGCAAGAAGAATTCTTTGACTCGGCTGACACCTTCCCATTTGACCCCGGTGGTCATGTGGATGTGAATATGGGTGATAAGAATGATTCACATGCTGCTGCCACTGTTTGTACTATCTCCCCGGATGATTGGACAGGATCTAAGAGTCCCAACACTCTTCATCTTCAAGGCAAGATTCACGGGAAATATGTATTTGTCTTGGTAGATAGTGATAGTGTTAGATATGATCAATGCCCCACCCTCATTAGGTGCTACCAATGATCCATGGTGCTCAAAGTGGAGCCCCGAGAGGAACACCAAGGAAAAGGGAATTCTCTTGCAAGAAAATCTATCTTGTAACATCAACAAGCTTGTTTATCATGTTTCATATCATCACAATGAAGAAAAGAACACCAGGCACAACAAATCTTCATGCAGCATCATGTAAATCTCCCACGGTTTTTAATAGAATCAATCATATTCTTCAACATCCTTATAAAATCCATCAATGGAACAAAGAAAACAAAGAAGTACACCATCTTTGAATGGAAATACATCACATAGTATTCATCTTCAATATCTTCATAGTCTTCTCTCTCAATCTCTCATATACAATCACTTTGTTTCAATAGAATTGGCTATCTCTGACTCTCTCTCACACACTCCATCAATAATACATCATATCCTCACTACAATCTCCCAAAATCACTCTCAATAATCACTCTTAGGTCGTGGATACCCCTCCCAAGAGGTATGTCTGATATGAAAGGTCACCAGAGCCACTACAGTGTCTCTTCACAGCTCACTACTGTCACTTCACTCTAGTCTTCTCTTGAGTCTTCAACAGCTACTTCTTCCACTTCCTCCAGCTCTTTTGCACTTGTATTCACCTCTTTCCAAGGCTAGAAAACTTTTCCAAAAAATCACACATACATTCCACAGAACACTTACAGAACAGTCTACAGAACAGTTACAGTACAGTTACAGTACAGTTACAGTACAGAACAGAACAGAAGCAGAAGCTCTACAGAAGACCTACAGAAGGTTACAGAAGGTCATCAAAACTACATAACTCATTCTCAAACCATTCAAAACTCTCACAAACCATTCACTAAGCTTTCACAATATCTCATTCTTCATCAATCCATACTCCATCCCTCCTTACAAAAGACAATCAGAACAAAACAGACCAAAACAGAGCAAAACAGAAGGTATACAGAACCATTCAGAACCTATCAGAACATCATAGAACCATCAACAAACATCATGATCTTCCAAAACACAATCAATATCATCCAAAACACTCTCAAACCACTTCCAAATCAATCAATCTTCCCATAAAATCAACCATTCAGCTCTCAAAAACAACAAAAATCAGCCAAAAAACAAGTCATTTCAACACTCAACATATCCCCACACTTAATAAGGAAGCGTCCTCGCGACCCAGGAAAAAGGGAATACAAGTTCATTTAAAAGCTTCACTTTGATCTTCATTATCTTCTCACAAAGAATCCATCCACCACGACCCCAACTTATAACCTGTTTCTGATATAAAAATACAAAGAAAGGAAAACTCTTTTTACATTAATACCTCTTATCAAAAAAAATCATCACAAATTTGTAAAGGATATAAGAGTTTGCTTCTTCTTCATCATCTTCATTTGCTTCAACTCTCCAGCCACGACCCCATCTCGACAAATCTCCAAAACATAGCTCGTACACAAAATCCAATACGTTCGTTTGACATACATGAACTCACAACACTAATACACAACACAACCATCTGAATGACTTCTTCAAAAAGAAGAGTTTGGCATTAAAAAGCTTGCAGTATACATTGGAAAGGCATCAATGAAGATGATCCCTCTTAAAAGATTGATGTTGTCTGAATCGATCCATAGATAAGGATTCATCTACAAAGTTTTTAGGAGGATTTTGAAAAAATTGGAGACAACACATCCTTTCCAATAGGACTAGGTATCTGCTAGGCAAACAAAGGGCATGAAAATACAATATCTCCAACTGTTGAGAATCAATGCTAACATTGACATTCATGCACAACTTGGGGATAGGCTTTGAATCAGTATGAGAGTGCCTATGCATATACGCCAGGTACCAAGCAAAGTGAGCAGTTAATCTCACTGAGGGATCTGCAGACTGTGAATATTGTTGGGCAAAATGAACATAGTTTTGATAAGCTTGACTTGAAACTGTCCATTCCCCTGGAATTACTGGCCAATTAATATGCGGTCCTGTAAGGCAATCATCCGAACTCCATCCCCTTCTTCTGGAAATCTGATTATCAAAACCGGCACAGTCACTAACCAACTGAGGTGGTTGAGATATGGAAGTGTTAGGAGAGGGTAATGGAATAAGGGAAAGTGGATGTAGGGAAGGATAGGAAAAATCATAAAAGGAAGAAAAGGTTAAAGAAGGAGTGGCAGAAATTTGTAAAGAATCACTAAGGAAAGGTGTTAATTGATAAATAGGAAATGTGGAGGGTACATTAATGAGGGGTGAAGGACAGGGTGGAGAAGGGGAAAATACCCTATCCTCAATAAAGGAACAGTAAGTGAAAATAGGAATTTGAGGGAAATTGGAAGGTTGGAAAAGAAGTGGTAAAATTACTGTGGAATGAGTTTGACAAAGGGAAAAATATATAGCATAACGGTGAGCCAATTGTTGATAATAAAGGAGGGTAGGAACAGAAGGTCCCAAAAGAGATCGTCTCTGATAGGCATCAAAGAAAGTAGCATCAAATGGATTATGTGTGGAAAGATAGGTTAAGAGATCCATCCTCAGTTGGTTAGTACTCTGTACAAAGGTAGGAGCTGTGTTTTGTCTTTGATTTAGGACCACTGACTCAATCATGGGATGCCACGAATTATCCTGACAATCAGCCATTTTGGAGGAATAACTTTGAAACATATCAGCTATGCGCAACTCCAAATGATTGACATAGAGAACAGCCTGTAAGACCACATCCCCCACATACCATGCCATATCTACCTCATCTGGAATTAACAAATCTCCTCGGAGATACATGTATGACATCAGCATGGTGTCTGGCGTAACAGAATCTTCAAAGAGCATTCTGACTACCTCTGTCAACAACTCAGCAGACCAAGCCCCACTCCAGCCATCCTCTGGAAAAGGTAAATCCATCGTGGAAAGCTTCATATAGAAGACCAGCTTCTGTAAATGGTAGTGGACAAAGAAAGAATGGTCAGGTAAGACATATTCCTGAAACTGTTCAAAGGTAGACCATAATAAGTCCATTCGGGACTGCAATCTTTCCACTTTGTCTTGGAATAGAGGGCACAAAGTAGCCTGTCTCTGTAATGCAGCCAAGTCCTGCTGTGAAAGAGAAGGAATTAATGGAACAGGAGGGCTTGGAGGAACAGAGCGGGACTTTGCAAGCTGATCCTGCAACTGCTGGATTTGGGAGGCTTGGTTGGCCACTGTGTCATTAGCCATTTGTAAAGCTGAAAGCTTGTCATCTAATTGAACTTGGAATTCTTTCGCTTCACTGGACATCCTCTCCTTCTCTGCTGAAAGGCTAGTAACCTGTGACTGAGCCTCGAGTAACTGGGTTTTCAATGAAGAAATCTCATCACTTTGAATGGCAACCAGTTGGGTTTGCTGTTCCATTTGCTTGAATAGATCTGCTAGGGTATCCTTAGTAGATGCTAATTCAGATGTTGCCTTATGCAACTGGTCTTTGGACTGCATGAGCTCCTCATAGAAAGATGCGTACAGCTGTTGAACACAGGCTGTCACGGACAACTCAATGGAACTTTGAATATCCTTGCAGAGGAAAGGAATGGCATCTCCTGAAACGAGACTGTTCAGGGAAGGAACTGAGATCTCCAAGGATCCTTCTCTATGTGCCCTGAATAGGTTATTGCAAGTGAGAAACCCAGGGAGGTCACTGCCAGAAGTAGCAGGGATAGGTACTGAGGGAAGTACAGCAGGGGCTTTATCCGCTACCCTCTTCAAGCGTTTGCGCTGTATGACCAGGGGAGGCGGAGAATCATCATCCTCAATGTCAATAGGTGCTGACTCTTCGGAAGGTGGAGGAGGAGGTACTGGATCTGAAGGAGGAGGTGGAGGTACAGTCTTCTGTAAACCTGAATAGGTCAAGAAGGCAGACAAATAGGATCCGTAGGTAACATTGGTAACAGTACCCCTCGTGACTTTAACAAAATGCTGATCCATCTTAGTAAGGAGGTATGTGCTCCAATCAATGGCAACTCCTTTTAGCACCATCCTGGAAGCTGTGAAAAGCTCTTTGGACAAATAGTGTGACGGCGTTTTGGCAGGCATGAACCTGTCCTGAAGGAACTGGCACATCGTCTTCCAGACGGGATCAGTGATCATAGAAAATGAAACTCCTGAAGAGTTTATCACTTTCTTAACATCAAGGACTTCCCTTGTCTGCTTCTGCAACAGTTTGAGAATCTCTTCAGTAGAGAAGAGCTGTCGAGTGGTCACAAAAGGTTCTCCTTTGAAGGGTAAGGACAGAGCCTTTCCTAAGCCGCGAGACGTCAATGTCATAGACATGCCTTGGACTACTCCTGTCTTCTTGCTGTAAGAGGCCAGGAACTCATCACATACGGACGGATCCTCTGGAAGTAATGGAAAAGGAGTGGCCACAAAAGCAGCAAGTCCTGCCTTCGTGAGGGGCTCAAAAGTAAGTAGGGACGAGTAATCCCTACTAACTAATGGAACGTACTGAATAGGGGGAGGAGCATGAGAAGGCGCCATTCAGATGGTTACACACACACCACAAACACAGACAATCAAGGTGAATGCCTGCAAACCAACAGACAAAAACCAAGGATAAGAGAATAACCAATAAAACGTGACTCGACCGACTAACCCCAAGCAAACCACATCCTAGAAAAAATTTGACATGACCTCGAGACAAATGCGACCGAAAGCTTCATGCGATGCATCAAACAAACACCCTGAATCCCGTATCAGGCAATAAAAGAAAAAAAAACTACATACCGTACCCGTAACCGTAACTGTAACTAAAACAGGAAACCAAAACCATATCATATCCAACATCTATCAATACGACATCTATGATAGAACCAAGACTGGACCATGGAAAACATCACTAAGAACTGCGTATACCCATCCCACGAAACGCTTCATTAAAAAGGGGATTAAGTGCAGTGAGGGGGGAATTAATTTAATGAAGGGTTGATTTTAATCAATTATTAAAAATGGGTGAAGTTTTATTAGGTGATAAACCTTAATAAGAAAACGGCGGTTCCTTATTACAAATTTAATTACCAATTATTAGGTTAAACGGTGCAGTTATACGAGTCCCGGACTTCGATTCCCGACTGGGTCTCTAAATGCAATTCATTGATTATAATTAAAGTGATGTGGAGCGCTTTTTTGCCAGCGCGTGCTCAAGTGACGGCTGGTTGATTTTAATTTAAAATTTTAGAGTGCCTCTGTAGCGCACGTAGCGCGTGCTAAGTGAACGGCTGGTTTATTTTAGTTAAAAAAAATGTGTATTTAGCGCGAATGCGCGTGCCATGGTGGGTGAATTAAAGAATTGATTTTAACAATTAATGGTGATTAAGGGGGAAAAATAAATAAATAAATAACAGAAAATAAATACCTGGCAGGGTGTGTATGAAATGCAGGAATGCGCACGGAAGAGTCCCAGGAAAGGAAAAGCAAAAAGCACTGATGAAACAACAAATAACACCTTAGCAGATGTACTAAGTTGATTGATGTTGGGTTTTTATTTTTTTTATATTTATTATTATTATTTTTTTAAAAGTTAGTTAAGTTAATTGTTAGTTGTGATTTTGTAATGGTTGAATAAATGAAAAATGAGGAAGGGAGGTGAGGGAAATTTTTTAGAAGGTTTTTAGAAATTTTTTACAATTTTTTACAATTTTTAAATGATTTTTCCTATTTTTTTGGCAATTTATGGGTAATTTTAGGAAAGATGAATTTTTCTAAAATTATAGGAAAGGCAATTCCTAGCAGACAAAGGTCCAAAAATTAACAAAAGACAGAAGGAATTTTTAAAATTTTTTTGAAATTTTTTTAATGAAAAAATGAATATTGTGATTAAGTAAGTCACATTGGTCACAAGTCACATTAGTCACAAGTCACATTAGTCACTTAAGTCAAGCTAATCAGTTAAGTCTACACGACCTAAGTCAGTTAGGTTAGTTAACTTAAGTCTAGTTAAGTTAAGTCTAGTTAAGTTAGTGGTTAACTTAGGTTAGTTAATTAATGTTTAACTGAGGTTAGTATCTAACCTAAGGAGGTGGGGTAGGAGGTGGAGGCAGGAGGTGGGAGAGGTGGCGTTGGCGTGGGCGGGCGGCGGCGAACGCTGGGGTGGAGGCGGCGGCGGTGACGACGGCGGGCGGCGGCGACGGTGACGTGGCGGGTGGGAGCTGCGACGACAGGACGTCGGGTGGCTGCAGCGTCCGCAAACGGCGGCGAAGGGTGGGAGCGAGGGCTGAAGAGGCGGGGGAAGAGGGGAGGGAGCTGCGATGGAGGGAGGAGAGAGGAATGGAAGGGAGGGAGGAAGAAGGAATGGAGGCGGGAGGGAGCAGAGGAGGAGGGTGTGGTGGGGGTTAAGGGAGGAGGGAAGGAGGAAGAAGAAGAAGGAGGTAGAGAGAAAGAAGAAGGGATGGCGGGCAGGAGAGAAGGAGGAGAAAGAAGGGAGAGGAGAGAGAAGAAAGAAGAAAGAAGAGAGAGGAGAGGGGAGAGAGGAAAGAAGAAGGGAGAGGGAGAAGACGTGCAGAGAGGGAGAGAGAAAGAGAGAGAAAGAAAGAGAGAAAGAGAGAGAGAGACGGTTGAGGCGGGAGAGGTACCCCCCTTTTTTTTCTTTTTTTGAAATATTTATTATTTTTCTTTGTTTTTGGTTTTTGAAATAAAAGGTGGGCGGGCAGGGGGAAGGGAGGATGGGCGGGGTCAAGAGGGGACGGATCCCCGTCCCGCGCACGTGCGCGGGGCGGGGTAAAAAAATTTGCCGTGACGGGATTGAAACGACACGGGGAGGACGGTACGAGGTACGCAGACACGACCGGGGCGCGTGGAGACGCGTTAAATCGAAAACGGGCGCGTTCACGCGCACAACGGGCGCGCGAAAAAAACGTAAAAATAAAGAAAAATTAATAACTCCCAATCCGGATATCAAAACGAAATAGCGTAAAAACGAAAAGTGGGCAGGACGACAGGAGGGAAACAGGGAAAATACGGAACGGGGGTTCCGGGAGGGGTAAAGGGCGTTCACGTGCAAGAAACACAAAAAACAAACCAAAAACGCAATTTAAAAATTAATATCGAAAGATCCGTGCATCGGAATGAGGTGTGGAGAAAAGGAAAACTGTGCAAAAAGATGTGCCCGACAATCCTATCATGTCAAAACATAATTCCGACTAAGATAAGACGCGTTCACATGGGAAAAACCCAAAAAACAAACCCGAAAATGGGATCGGAAATTAATATCTGACAAACCGTTTACCGGAATGACATGCACTAAGAGGGAAAAATGTCCGCAGGAAGGAGTGGCACAGGGTTATCATGTTAAAACGTAGTTGCGGCGGAAATAGGAGGGGTTCACATGTGAAAAACTCCAAAAATACTCCCGAAAACTCATTTAAAATTTAATAAGTAAAAATCCGAACGGCGAAAAAGGGTGGAGGAAAAAGGAAAAAGGTAGGGGAAGGCACAGGGGACATGGCTGTCAAATCAAATTGGAATTCCGATGCAAATAGGGCAGGTTCACATGGAAAAATGTCAAAAATACACACGAAAAAGTCTTTAAAACCCGGAAAATTAATAACGGACAAACCGTGTATCGAAATGATGCGATATAAAAAGGAAAAATGTCAGGGAAAAAGCGTTGGTCAGGGCTATGACGTCAGATCACGGTTCCGAAGCAAGAAAAGGGCGTTCACATGGAAAACCGTCTGAATTGCGTAAAATGCTCCAAAAATTAATAACGCAAAAACCATGCACCGGAATAGGGGTAGGTAAAAAGGAAAAATGGTCCGTTCAAAGAGAGGAACAGGGCTATAAGGTTGGATTTGGATTTAAGTGAACGTAGGGTGCATTCACATGGAAAAACCTCAAAATCAGGGAATGAAGGAAAACTGCAAGGAAACAGCCCCAAGGGTGAGTGAAACATAACCGGGCGGGTGGGAAGGGACCCCAGGAGGGTAAAAGCAAGTCATGGTATACATGCATGAGCAAGATAAGGCATATGTAGATGAGTATGCAATGTAGACGCGCAGGGACGCGTCCCCACACTTAAGACCTTAACGGATAGGGTTAACCGAGCATTAGGGACCCAGGACCATGCCACAGACCATCCACTAACTTCCCCACACTTAAAACATGAACATCACGAAGAAACAGAAGTTGTAGGGTTAGAAAAACTTGGCCCATTTCGTCAAGAATCAAGGTTGAGTGTCAACGGCACGTCCAGTGTGGTTGTCGGCGCTGGAGGGACCAAAGCATCTTTACAACGCACACGTCCGTCATGGCAGGGACCACGCGGCAGCACCCAGGGAGGTAGCTGATGGAAGGAATCGCAGGAAATTCCTTGTCGATGATGAGGGATATTGCACTCAACTCACAGTCACTCAATTGAAATGAAGGAACAGTCACTCGCCCCATGACTAATATCACTCGAGAAAGAATGATTAAAACCCATATCTCATACCCGGGTGAGGAATCGACAAGGGGGAAACGGTGTAGAAAGGAGTATGCTAGGGTGCACAGTTGATGGTGCATTAGTGCGTCCAACCCGTCTGGCATAGGTGCAAGGAGGAAGGCAAGGGAGCCTTACAGTGCAGTGTACAGAACAGGGTGATGTGTCTTGTGTTGATGGTAAAGACCCATCCCGTGGGTGCATAGGGAAACGGGAACATACCTGACTCCAAGTGTCGTAACGTCCCTCAATCTCACCTCTCAGTAATTGATTGAAGAAACTCCAGTCACACTCAACCCACCCTCTGTCTCACTCTCTGTTGATAGATACAGGAGGGCAGCCTTTTCCTGAAACCCATTGATGTAATCCTCACAGTCACTTGTGCAAAAGTGCATGCCTTGTGCGCATTTGATGGTGCAACAGTGCATCCCGCCCTGTGCCGGCATACGGTGCAAGAAGGAAGGCCAGGGAGCCTTATGGTGCAGTGCACAGAAACAAATTGTGCTTTGTGCTTTGAGAGGCCCATCCCGTGCGTGCAACACTTCATTCACACTTCTCACCTCTCATTCGATTGGAAGGGAAAGATTGGTCACTCGCCCCACCCTCTGTCTCACTCTCTGTTGATAGTTACAGAGGGCAACCATACTCACGTCCCCATCCGGTTAGGATGAAAGCTCACATCACTCAAGGGGTTGTCGATGAAGATCGCGTCGTCAATTGTGGAAGAGGCGTACCCAGGGAGGCAGCCATCAAATCGAATATTGTGGTGAATAGAACATGTCATCTGCTGGAGGACAGGTACTCACTTTGCAAAGAGACCCAGGACATAGCGTACCAAGGGAGGCAGCTTCGGGATTGGATCCGAGGGATATCAATCAATGAAGCCACTTTCTGGACTGCTGGGTGTTACCACCTTTTCCACAGCCAGCTTCTCGCCCAAGGGTGTGTATCACCTTTTCTCGAAACGAGGCCTGCTATGACAGGGAACTGCTTCCTTTTCTCTCATAACAGATTTGTTTTGTTTGTTTTTGTTTTCTTCTTTGTTTTTTTTCTTTTTCTTTTTCTTCTTTTCTTTTTTTTCCCTATTCCCGAGGGTGTTTCCACCTTTTCTCGAAGGATAGGTCGGCATGACAGGGACCTAAGTCCTTTTCTCCCATAACCGATATGTTTTGTTTTTGTCTTTTTTTTTTTTTTTTCTCTTTTCTTCAAATTGAACAAGGGAATGGTAGAAAGACCATGTGTCAGAACCCACCTCGCCACTGTCGCTGGTGGAAAATAGAGGTTAAGAGATCAAGGCTGGAAGGGGGGTTTGAGGGGACAGAGGGTTGCATCCACTTCAGCAGGAGTGATTGAAGAACGGCTATCAGAAGTAGCATCATAAGAAGTACAGTGCCGCGCCAACGAGGGAAAAGATCAAGTGTCCGTAATTGTCAAGATCCCCAAGGAGGAAAGTACTTCTTCAGGCGATATCCATTGATCAGAAAGGGATCATCAGAGGCATCAACGGTCTGTATTTGGACAGAGCCATTAGGGTTGACTGCAAGTACCTTATAGGGGCCCATCCACCGCTGTTGGAGCTTGCCAGGAAACTTGCCAAAGCGTGAATCATAGGCTAAGACCAAATCACCTTCTTTGAACTCCTTGTGCTTGATGAAACTGTCATGGTAAGCCTTACGTCGAGCTTGCGTGGCTTCCATGCACTCTAGAGCCATCCTGCGAATTTCGTCCAAACATTCCAAGTGCAAGAGACGGCGTTGCAGTGAATCGTCATCCCCCAAACGCTCTTTGATAGCCACTCTCAACGAGGGTAGCTCCAGTTCAACAGGGAAAACTGCTTCTGTACCATACACCAGCTGGAAAGGTGTCTGTCCCGTTGCTGCTTTATGGGAGGTTCTGTACGCCCAGAGGGCCTCTGTAAGTCGATCATCCCAATCACGACGATGTGCGGCAATCGTCCTTGTCAGAATCGAGCAGAGGATGCGATTGGTGACTTCGACTTGGCCATTGGCTCTGGGGTAATAGGGAGTGGACTTGCGATGGCGGATCTTATACAATTCTGTCAACTCCTCCATGACTTTGTTAAGGAAATGAGTGCCTCTGTCACTTACCAGCTCTAAGGGACTGCCAAACCGGGTGATGATATTCTCGTACATGAACAGGGCCACGCTGTTACCATCGTCCCGCTTGAGGGCTTTAGCTTCACACCACTTTGTGACATAATCCGTACATACGAGGATGTATCGGTTCTGTTTCCTTCTGGTAGGAGGGTCGATCGGACCTACAAAGTCGATGCCCCACTTCTCAAACGGCTTTAACGGAAGGATAGGTTGCAATGGCATGGCACTTGTCTTGGTGGGTTTCCCCATTCTTTGACAAGCATCACATCTTTTACAGTAATCATAGGAATCTTTGTGAATGGTAGGCCACCAATATCCTGCTAGCAGAGCCTTCCTGGCTGTAGCTTCTCCTGCAAAGTGACCTCCACATGGCTCGTCGTGGCAAGCCTTCAAAACAATCCCAATTTCTTCTCCTGCAACACATCTTCTGAGTACTTCATCTTTGCCTTTCTTGTACAGTGCACCACCTAGCAGGGTGTAGGGGGCTGATTCTAGCATGAGCTTCTTCCTTTCCCGACTAGAAATACCAGGAGGGTACTGTTGGGTTGCCAACAGATTGGCAATATCCGCATACCAGGGAGTGACAGTTTCCACCAAGAATAGGGAAGCATCGGGGAGGTCTGGATCATCTTGCTCCTCGTCTGCAGTTTGTGGGATACGCGACAGATGATCAGCCAGAACATGGGAACGACCGGGCTTAGTAATCACCTCAAAGTCAAACTCCTGGAATAAAAGGAGCCACCTCATCATTCGTCCTTTCACATCTGCTTTGTTCATCAAGAAGGACAGGGCCTCATGATCCACATAAAATTTAAAATGGGTGGATAGGAGGTAATGGCGAAACTTCTCCAGGGCAAACACCATTGCCAAGCACTCCAACTCTGTCACTGTATAGTTCCGTTCCCTATCAGTGACTTTCCGGCTTGCATAGTAGATCGGTTGATCCAGCTTCGAGGATCCCTTCTGGCAGAGGACAGCGCCTAAGCCTTCAATTGATGCATCAGTGTGTACATGGAACTCTTTCGTCCAATCAGGAGGTTGCAGGATGGGTGCCTCTATCAGACACTGCTTCAGAGTGTGGAAGGCTTTGTCACATTCTTCTGTCCAAGTAAACTCTGCATCTTTCCTCAGGAGCTTGTGCAAGGAGGTTGCCTTTGTTGCAAAGTGAGCTATGAACCTTCTGTAGTAACCCACATGGCCTAGGAATCCCCTCAACTGTTTGAGGTTGGTGGGTGCTTGCAGAGCTGAGATCTTTTCGATCTTTGCAGGGTCTGTTGATATCCCTTGTGCAGAGACAATGTGGCCCAACAAGACTCCAGAAGAGACCCCAAAGATGCATTTGTCGGGGTTGAGGGAAATCCCATACTCCCGGCATCGGTCAAAGCATTGTTCCAAATGTCCCCAGTGTTCACTGATCAAACTATAAACACAGAAGTCATCCAAATATACTTCGATAAAGTCATGCAGATGATTTTGAAATGCGGCCATCATGACTCGTTGGAAAGTAGCAGGGGCATTGCAGAGCCCAAATGGCATCACTCGGTAAGCGTAGGTCCCCCATTCTGTGGTGAAGGTTGTTTTGGATTGGTCTTCTTCTGCGATTTGCACTTGGTTGTATCCACTGAACCCATCCAGAAGAGAATAAAGTTCATGTCCTACCACTGTGTCCAACAGTTGGTCTGTGAAAGGGATAGGAAAATGATCCTTCTTTGTCTTGGAATTAAGCTTTCGGAAATCCACACATATGCGCAATTTGCCATTCTTCTTGGGTACAACCACGATGGGTGAAACCCATTCACTGTTTGCCACTGGATAGATGAACTCGGCTTCCAGAAGCTTCAGCAGCTCCGCTTTCACCAATGTGGAATAATTCGGGTTCATTCGCCTCTGTCGTTGCCGTACTGGCTTGGCATCAGGCTCCAAGTCAATATGATGTTGGCATATTGTGGGATCAATCCCCTTTAGGTCTTTGTAAGACCATGCAAACACGTCCAAATTTTCTTTCAACAAGTTGTACAAGGTTGACAACTCCTCTTCTGGGAGACTACTACCCACCTTCAAATGACGTTCAGTGCCTTCTAAATCCACAAAGGTTAACTGCCTTTCACCTTCTACTTCACGGATGAAGGTCCCGCGGACTGCTTCTGGATACAGATCCGACTCCTTCAAGGGAGTGGTATCCTCTTCTGATGTCCCACTAGAACCAACTTCGTCTTTTGGTGGAGACTTAGGTTGCTCCTTAAGACGTTGGAATGGGATTAAAGCCGTTCCGGGTTTGGTTTCAAGATTAATTACCTCTTGGCTTGAAGACTCATCTTCTGATGATACATCCAGGAACGTCACATAACAGGGACCTACTAATGCCTGTTGGGTTTGTGGGACTGGTGCTTGTTGGCATGGTGCATCATCATCATCTTTCTTTGGCAAGGATGGGTTAGGACGGCAGGAGCCACACTTGAAAGATGGCTTGTTCTTCTTCATCCATTTCTTATAAAGGTTTTGCATATGAGATGATCCATTTACCAGACCAAATGGTACCATTGCCATTCTGTCCCATAGCATGAGCTCATCGGCTTCTGACACTTCTGGAACTTCTTCCTCAATTGTATCCTCTTCAGGTGGGATAGACTCTTCTGGCTCACTTTCATCATTCTCTTCGTCCATATCATATTCAACCTCTTCTGTCTCTGTCTCTGCGTCTGCTTCTGTCTCTGTTTCTGTCTCTGCTTCTGCTTCTGTCTCTGCTTCTGTCTCTGCTTCTGTTGATGCTTCTGCTTCTGTCTCTGCTTCTGCTTCTGTAGGAGCTCTGTAACAGAAGAACAGATTCTCTGGTTCCTCTCCATCCTCTGTCTCTGCTGTGGCCATGTAACAGGGAGAGCAGTACATCCATGCTTCTATCTCACTATCAGAAGTGATTTCAGAAGTCATGCCTGGTTCAGGCAGGAAGTATTCACCCATTGATAATGACTTTGCCTCTGTTGGAAGTCGGCTTACTGTATCCACTGTTAAGGAATGTGCCACTGTTTTCTTAGGAAGGATTTGTTTGACAGCATCTTCGTCTGCTGATGTTCCATCCGTAGCCTCGTTAGGGGAGTCAGAAGATAATTCCAAAGAGGTGGATCCATGTCCTTTTTGAGAACCATACAGTTTCAGCACCACTTTGTTGGGTCCTCTGCCCAAGGTCAAGGTTCCTTTGAACCAATCCGTCCTTGCTCGGGCTTCAAAAAGCCATGGTCTGCCTAATAACAGGGGATAGGATGTACCATAAGAGTTTGGCTTCACCACCAAATAGGTCAGCCAATAATCTTTTCCAGCCACTGTAGTCTTCACATATGGAAGAACGCCCAAAGGCTTGATTCTGCTCTGATCCGCCAGTCTGATGAGCCATTGGGTTGGTTGCACACCTTGTAAGCCTAAATCCTTCATCGTCACATCTGTCATAATGTTTACTGATGAACCTCCATCAATCAGTGCATTTGCAATGAAGCAGCCTTCTATCCACACGCCAGTCTCTGGGGTACCCGGATCTAAAAAAGCATTAGCCACGTCCACTTCTTTGACAGGCTCTGTAGCCTTGTTGGACTTTGTCACTGTTGAGGGAGCAATCCTTAAACCACGTCTTCTTGTCAATATACTTTTGAATCTTTTTCGGCAACTGGGAGACAACATCAATAATTGTCGGAATGTGAGGTTTGGTTTAAAGGTATCTAGATCTCTAACTAGATCATATTCCTTAATAGGATCCACTGGCTTTTCTAATCGGTTAGGAAATGGGGGAACACCCATTTTCATTTTCCCTCTTTCTTCCAACAGAGGCATTACAGGAGCTTCTTCTGCCACTTGTGGCACTTCCTCCTCTTCTGTATCCTGGACCTCTGGTCCTGTCTCTGTAATTGTCTCTGTAACTCTCTGTGGCACTGTAGGGCTCTGTACGGCACTGTTAGGCTCTGTTCTGTTCTGTTCTTCTAGTGGAAGACTGAACTTCACTGTTCTGGCAGGAGGGTTATTTTCTTTCTGGGTAGATGGTTCCTTCTGCTTTGTACGCGTGATGGCAGCAACTTCCAGTTCTACCAAATTGGAGGTAGGCTCTTGGGCCTTGGACGGACTATCAGTAGCACTGTTTTTCACTGGGGCTGGGCTTGGACAGTCTTTTGCAGTGTGGCCTTCTCCTTTGCATCGACTGCATAAGGGCTTGTAATCCACTGACCTTCGAGGATTTGGACAATTTGGTGAGATGTGGCCCTTTTCTCCACATCTGTAACACTCCACTTCTGATCTCTGACCACCGCCAGACTGTCTTCCTCTGTAACTTTGGGAAGGAAATCTTCTGGGTCCGAAATTAGGACCAAACTCTCTAGGCTTGGGTCCAATATCTTGTGTTGTCATTTTGGATTCCAGCAAGTTGAATCTTGCGTCTTCTTCCTTTCTTCTCCTATCATGCATCTCCTTCAGAGAGCAAATGTCCTCTGTATGATTCTTCCGCAAACAGTAGGAACAGAAGGCTCCAGGGATGGTTGGTTTCCGTGTACATTCAGTGGCTAAATGGCCTGCTTGATGACACTTACCACACCAAGTATTTGACCGCATCACATCTCTTCCTGCTCCTGCAACGTTGGATATGCTAGCGGTGTTCACTTTCAGCGTCTGTAGTTGCTCTGTAATCACATCCATCAACTCCTTTTTGATGTTTGCAACTGAGTTGGATAAATAATCCTTCAAGCTTTCTCCTCCAGACGTACTGGCAGGAGGGTTTTGAGGAGTCTCTATAATCACTGCATAAACTGGTTGGGTTGGTACAGAGGGGTCTCTGTTCTGGTTCTGATTCAGAGCTCCTGTTTGAACTGTTGGCTGTTGACTCCAGTTGGTAGGGTTCCACTGTTGCTGCTGATTTTGCATTGAGGAGATTGGTTGGGACCATTGTTGTTGTGGTTGAACCATCATTTGAGGCATGGATTGTGGCCACTGTGGATTTGGTGCACTGTACTGTGATACCGGGGGCATCTGTTGGTAGGGATAGGGAACAGTCCCTGGGACTGCATTTGGTGGGTACATCATTCCTGGCACCAGAGGAGGTAGGACTCCTCTTCCTGTATTCATTGCTAATCTAGCTTCCACTTCATCGTACAGTCTTGCACCTTCTGTTGCAGCTTGCAGGGTGGCCGGTCTTTGTAGCTCCACAAACTTACGGACTTCTGGTTGTAATCCTCTGAGAAACACTCCCTTCTGAATGCCATCATCTAGATTATGGTTAGTCCATCTCTTCAGGATGGATTCCATTCGTGAGACATAGGCTTCCACTCTTTCTCCAGAGGACTGACTTAGGTTCATAAATTCCTCTCTCATCCGCTCTTCAAAACCTTCACGCCTGAATTTAGTGAGGAAGGCCAACTTCAGGTCATCCCATGTGCCAAAAGTTCCTGCTGCTTGTCTCTCATACCACTGAAACGCCGCGCCCTTGAAAGTGGCGGGGAATATTGCTAACCAATGCTCAGGGGTTCTGGCATTGTTAGCCACACATGCTACCATAAACTCTGCTACATGAAGATCGGGGTCTTCATTGTATTCTCCCTTAAAAACTGGCAATGGGACTACATTCGCTGGTCTGTCATCAATATTTCCAGGACGGATCTGGCTTGGAAGTGGACCTCCAGCAGGAGGAGGAAGGGCTTGATGTGCCATTGGGACTTCTGTAAAGAGTTCCGCAAGGGCGTCAAAGGCGGCTTCTGCTGCGAGCTCGCTCTCGGCTCTGATTCTTGCTTTCTCTCTTCTTACGTACCTCTGGACTCGTTCTAACGCTTGCCTTTTTATCGCGTCATTCATCAGGGGGTTGACTCCACTATGTTGTTAGTGCTCCACAGAGGGTTAACAGAAGACTTCAGTCTCTTGAGGACTCTCTGGCCAACATTTCTTCTACTTCTTTCCTCTCAACGTCCCTAAATTCTGCTTTCATGCCACTGCACAGAGGAAGGTATTCGGTTCTGAAGGTGTCAAAATGCATACGTCTGAGCATGGTGGTGGTGCCATCATCATAGTAATGCCAGCTTCTGATGGTTTCAACAGTGTATGTTGTGAAAAACACTTTGTCTACCAACTTCCAGTGGGTTGCTAATTGAACAAACAGAAGATTATCAGTACACCAAGCATCCCATGTATCTTGCTGTTGAGCATCCACGAACAAATTCCAACTCTTTTCCTTCTTGTCTTTGTGAACCTCTACAGACCAAGACTCCTGAAGCTTCTTCACAATCTCCCACTTGATGTTGTCTGGAAACTTCTCAATGAATGCCAAATCTTCCATGGATGTTCATTCTCTCTGTTTCTGCTCTTCAGTTTGTTCCCAAACAGTTTGCCACCAAGATGCAAGTTTCTGCTGCTTCAATAGGAAGAGGAAACTGTCCACCACATAGAGCATGCATCATGATGGTGATGTGTTTCCGCCATTGTGGGATGAACTTCTTATGGAAAGTGGCTTTGATTATGAGAAATTCCAACTCTTCAGTGGAAGAAGGAACTTTACAAACATCCATTGAATTCTTCTTTTCTTGGCAATGCCATTTCCTTCATTTTCAGCCTCTTTTGGTGCTTGTTGTTGGCAAGATTCCCCGGCTGCGCATCAAAAACATGGAGCCCCGAGAGGAACACCAAGGAAAAGGGAATTCTCTTGCAATAAAATCTATCTTGTAACATCAACAAGCTTGTTTATCATGTTTCATATCATCACAATGAAGAAAAGAACACCAGGCACAACAAATCTTCATGCAGCATCATGTAAATCTCCCACGGTTTTTAATAGAATCAATCATATTCTTCAACATCCTTATAAAATCCATCAATGGAACAAAGAAAACAAAGAAGTACACCATCTTTGAATGGAAATACATCACATAGTATTCATCTTCAATATCTTCATAGTCTTCTCTCTCAATCTCTCATATACAATCACTTTGTTTCAATAGAATTGGCTATCTCTGACTCTCTCTCACACACTCCATCAATAATACATCATATCCTCACTACAATCTCCCAAAATCACTCTCAATAATCACTCTTAGGTCGTGGATACCCCTCCCAAGAGGTATGTCTGATATGAAAGGTCACCAGAGCCACTACAGTGTCTCTTCACAGCTCACTACTGTCACTTCACTCTAGTCTTCTCTTGAGTCTTCAACAGCTACTTCTTCCACTTCCTCCAGCTCTTTTGCACTTGTATTCACCTCTTTCCAAGGCTAGAAAACTTTTCCAAAAAATCACACATACATTCCACAGAACACTTACAGAACAGTCTACAGAACAGTTACAGTACAGTTACAGTACAGAACAGAACAGAAGCAGAAGCTCTACAGAAGACCTACAGAAGGTTACAGAAGGTCATCAAAACTACATAACTCATTCTCAAACCATTCAAAACTCTCACAAACCATTCACTAAGCTTTCACAATATCTCATTCTTCATCAATCCATACTCCATCCCTCCTTACAGAAGACAATCAGAACAAAACAGACCAAAACAGAGCAAAACAGAAGGTATACAGAACCATTCAGAACCTATCAGAACATCATAGAACCATCAACAAACATCATGATCTTCCAAAACACAATCAATATCATCCAAAACACTCTCAAACCACTTCCAAATCAATCAATCTTCCCATAAAATCAACCATTCAGCTCTCAAAAACAACAAAAATCAGCCAAAAAACAAGTCATTTCAACACTCAACACAAAGTTGTAAGGCCCCCATTATGAGGAGAAGACAAATGTGAGCCCGGACATTGGTTGAGTCCTGACTTGTATATCAGATGAGGTCTATGTGATCGGATGGCAAAAAAGGTGACCATTGTGGGTCTAATCTTTGGGTTAGACGGAGTGGTTAAGCTGGTACCAACTCGAGGCGCACTGCATCGAGTTGCGGGGTAAGGGAGTTAAAAGGGGCTCATATTCCCTGGCCGAATAGTGGAGGCTCATATGGTAGGTCGGTAGGCCGACCTAACGACCTTCATGGGCTATAAAAGCTAAACCCCTTCGCAGCCATCTCTCACTCATCTTTCACCCAGTCAGAGTTGTTGTTCTAGCTAGCCTTAAGCTCTTCACCTATCTTCTGTCTAGATCGCCATCTAAGCTTCACACAGTGGAAGCGCACAGGTAGACAGAGCCATCTTTGTATCAGTTGTTTGGAGTTAAAGAATTTACTGATTCTCCTCCTATCTGTTGTTTACTCTCTATCTCTTTCTCAGATTCTGTTCGCTGTGCCGTGTAATATTTTACAGGTAGCACACACAGTTTCATAAATAGAGTAGTCATGGACAGGCTGAAATGTTTTGTCTCTGATTTACAACAACCAATGAGGGTGCAAGTGGCCAATGGGAGTGAGGAAATTAGTACTCATGTATGTCCAGCTGTACCTATTAAGCTTGCTAAAAATTATGAGCAGAAAGTGGATTTGATTGCACTCAATATGGGGCCGATAGACATTGTGTTGGGCTGCCATTGGCTGAAAACCTTGGGCACCATTTCCATGGATTTTTCACTGTTGTACATGCAATTTTTCAGGGCTTGACAGCTTGTTCACCTGCAGGGAATTAAAAACAACAGTGAATTTCAGCTTATTATAGCCAAGCAGCTCAAGAAAGAGTTCAAGAAACGCTCCCAAATTTTTGTGCTGCAATTAAACAAGGAAAACACAGATCAATCCCAAAAAATGCAAGATAATTTAGGCCTTAAGGCTTTACTTGCGGAGTATGGTGACTTGTTTCAGCTACCTACAGCATTACCTCCCAAGAGATCGGTTGATCATCCCATTGATTTGGAGCCCCATTCCAAGCCAGTCAACAAACCCCCTTGCAGGCTATCCAAATGTGAAAGAGAAGAAGTGGTCAAGCAGGTCAAAGATCTAGTAGATATGGGATTCATTGAGCCTAGCTCATCCCCTTTTGCATCACCTGTCTTGCTAGTCAAAAAGAAAGATGGCACTTTTAGGATGTGCATTGATTATAGAGATCTGAATAAGATCACTATAAAAAATAGATACCCTATTCCTAGGGTGGATGACTTGTTAGATGAGTTGAAGGGAGCTAAGTATTTCACAAAGATTGATTTGAGATCCGGATACCATCAGATATGCATGCGTGAAGGGGATGAGATAAAGACGACATTCAGGACTGATCGTAGGCTCTACCACTTCTTAGTCATGCCCTTTGGCTTGACTAATGCACTAGCCACATTTCAGAGCCTCATGAACAAAATACTTCAACCTTACTTATTCAAATTTGTATTGGTATTTTTCGATGACATCCTCATTTATAGCCGCTCACAGGAAGCTCACTTTATGCACATGAGGCAGATATTTGATATACTTAGATAGCATAGACTCTTTGCTAAGGAGACAAAGTGTTCGTTCATGCAGACTGAGGTTGAGTACTTGGGACACATTGTCAGTGAAGTAGGCATTAGAGCTGACCCAAAGAAAGTGCAGTGTGTCAGAGATTGGCTAACACCTGCAAACACCACCTCCTTGAGAGGATTCTTGGGTCTCTCCTCATTTTACCACAGATTCATTCGGCACTATGCCATTATTGCAGCCCCTCTCACTTATAGGCTGAAGAAAGAAGCATTTTTCTTGGATGCATTGGCAGATAGAAGCTTTAGTCAGCTGAAAGATGTGCTTACTTCAGCCCCTATCTTGGTATGCCCTGATTTTTCTAGGGAATTCACCATTTAGTGCGATGCCAGTGGGAGAGGAATTGGTGCAGTTTTGCTACAAGAACATGGGGTCATAGCGTTTGAGAGCCAAAAGCTGGCTGAAAATGAGAGGGTTATGAATGTCTATGATCAAGAAATGCTAGCCATCCTTCATGCCATCAAGAAATGGCATCACTACTTGTATGGCAGCCGATTTAGAGTGAAAAGTGACCATAGAGTACTCAAGTACGTCTTGTCTTAGTCAAATCTGACTCCGAAGCAAAGGAGGTGGGTAGCCACCTTACAGAGCTATGACTTTGACATCGCCCACACTCGTGGGAAGGACAATGTAGTGGCTGATTCCCTGTCTAGAATGTGGGCATGTAAAGTCTCTGCTATCATGGAATTACACAGTGATTGGATACATGAGCTTCAGGAGGCTTACCTACTAGATGCTGATTTCAGCAATGCATTTCAAAAATTACAGCAAGGACAATGCATGGAAAACTCTTCGTATCAGTTGAAAAATGGGCTTTTATGGTATAATGGCCGAATTTCCATTCCTCATACCTCCCCATTCAAGTAGAAAATCATGCAGGAGATACATTTAGCCCCCATAGCTGGTCATTTGGGAGTCTTTAAGACCTATGAAAAAATTGCTAAAAGCTTTTATTGGAAGGGCCTTTGGAAAGATGTGAAAGACTTTGTCTTGGGCTGCGTGCCTTGCGAGAAAAACAAGGACAACACCTTAAAACCAGCTGATCTACTTCAACCATTGCCTATGCCTGAAGGCAAGTGGACACACATCACCATGGACTTCATCACCGGCCTACCGGTGACCAAGAAAGGTTGGGACAACATCTATGTAGTTGTGGACAGACTCACAAAGGTAGCCCATTTCATTCCCACGAAGACTCAGTATAATGCTTCTCAAGTAGCCAGCCAATTCATGGAATTGTCAAGATTCTGGGAGAGAAGGAAGGAGTCTCGCTTGAAGCTTTCTTGCTTGCACAATGGGGGAAGACACACAAGGGTGGAGGCTGAAAACAGTTTTCCTCTTCTTAGTTGTGTAAGCCAAAAGAACTCTAGTACAAAGAAATAGAAGAACCCTATGTATGGGTCTCAAACCAAACTCAACTAACTAAGTTGGCATACTAACTGAGCCACGAACTAGAGTAGGTAAGGATAGCTATCATGTAGCTATTATTCATGGGCGGTGTACCAACCGTGTCTGCAACTGACAAGTCGGTGACATAAATACACAACGGTCACCCTGGCGTATCACGAGTGGAGCTCGATATCTCAACACTCCCCCTCGAGCTCAATCCCAATTCCTGCACACCAAGCAGGTCTCTGAACTTGCGCAACTTCTCTGCGCCCAATGCCTTCGTGAATATGTCAGCTATCTGATCCTCTGTGCTGACATAAACTAGATCAATAAGACCTAGTAAAACCCTCTCTCGCACATAGTGATAATGCACCTCAATGTGCTTTGTTCTAGCATGATAGACTGGGTTATTTGCCAAGTGTATACTACTCATGTTGTCACAATAAATGACAACTGGCCCATCTGTAGACTGATGCATATCATAAAGTAGCTTATGCAACCAAGCTACCTCACATGCAGCCATTGCTGCACCCCTATACTCAGCCTCTATGCTCGACAAGGCAACTGTAGGCTGTTTCTTGCTGCTCCAAGTGACTGCAGCACTCCCAAAAGAGAACACATATCCACTGGTAGATCGTCTATCAGAAATACTACCAGCCCAATCAGCATCAGTGTATCCATGCAACTGTATCTGAACCCCAGTCTCATAAAATAGTCCATACTGCAATGTGGACTTCACATACCTGAGTATGCGTCTAGCCGCATCCAAATGTGGTTTCCTTGGAGCCTGCATAAACTGACTTACCAATCCAACAGCATAGCTCAAATCTGGCCTGGTAATAGTCATATAAATCAAACTTCCTACTATGCGTTTGTACATAGTAGGGTCTTCTAGAAGCTCACCTGCATCTGTGCTTAGCTTCACATTCTGCTCCAAAGGAACTGAAATAGGCTTACAGCCTGTCATCCCATATTTGGACAGCATGTCCAATCCATACTGCCTCTGCAAGAGCTGTATCCCACTTGGTGATCTAATCACCTCAATGCCCAAGAAATAACGCAGCTCTCCCAAATCCTTCATCTCAAACTTTTGCTTCAATAGCATTTTCACATGAAGGATATCTTCATCACTGTCACCTGTCATAATCAAATCATCAACATAAATGACAAGCAGCATAATACCTTTCTCTGTCTTTCTCACATAAAGTGAGAAATCTGCCTTGGAAATCTGAAAGCCAATAGTGACAAGATACTGTCCTATCTTGTCAGACCATGCTCTAGGTGCTTGCTTCAAGCCATACAAGGCTTTCTTCAACCTGCAAACAAACTCAGGATGAACAGCATGCACATAACCTGGTGGCTGCTCCATATAGACCTCTTCTTGCAAATCACCATGCAAGAAGGCATTCTTTACATCCATCTGATGTAAAGACCATCCCTTTGATGCAGCCATAGCAATGACTGCTCTTATGGTTGCCATCCTTGCAACCGGACTGAATGTTTCTTCATAGTCAATGCCATATGTTTGTGCATACCCCTTGACTACTAATCTTGCCTTGTATCTGTTCACAGAACCATCTGCATTGTGCTTCACCTTATAAACCCACTTACAGCCAATTGCATTCTTACCTTTAGGCAAAGGTACCAATTCCCAAGTAGCATTTGCTTCCAAGGCATCCATTTCTTCATCCATGGCTTTCTCCCATTTTTCTTTTCCCATGGCTTCCTCAAAAGAAGTGGGTTCTGGTTCTTGTATCACTTTGACCATATATGCATAGTGAATGGCTGTAAATCCATCATATTTCAGCCTATCCACAGGATACCTAGCTCTCGTAGACCTGCGCAAAGTAGGTTCACTCCCAGGTGCTCTCAAAACATCCCTGGTCTTCCTTACTCCAGGTGTAACAATAGAAGGAATACCCAACTCATCATCAATGCTCTGTTCTGAGCCACTGGATTCACCATCCACATAAGAGTGACCTGCATTCACATCAAACATGGGCTGATCAACCTTCTCTTTTCCTTTTCGTGATACCTGCATACCACTATCTGCATTACTTTGAGAAGATTCTCCTGATCTCAATCTGCCTGTCCATGGCAAAGAATGTGAACCACTGCTAGAGGACGCTCCAGGTCCACTAATATTTTGTGATTGCTGCTGTGAATTCTGTGCAGCATTACCATTTTGTGCATCTACATCATCAATCACATTTACTGGTTTATACCAGCTACTCATCTCATCAAAAACAACATCTCTGCTCACTGTAAACTTACGAGTAGAAGGGTTATAGCATCTATACCCTTTTTGCTGCAGAGAGTAACCAATAAAGATGCACTTCTCAGCTTTTGGATCCAACTTGGATCTCAGCTCATCTGGCACATGTACATAGGCAATGCAACCAAAAATTTTCAAATGAGAAATATCTGGTTTCCTATCAGTATACCTCTCCTCTGGAGTCATTCCATGTATTGCTGCAGTGGGAGTCCTGTTCATTATGTAGACTGCTGTAGCAACTGCTTCAGACCAATAAAAATCTGGCAAGTCTTTTTCATTGAGCATGGCACGAGATACCTCTCCAATATGCTTGTTTTTCCTTTCTGCAATTCCATTTTGTTGTGGGGTATAACTGCATGAATATTGCTGCTTTATGCCATGCTCCTGCAGGAACCTTGCAAACTCATTTGAGAGGTACTCTCCCCCTCCATCTGACCTTAGGCATTTTATTTGCAGACCTGTTTCTTTTTCAGCCATAGCTTTAAGGGTTTTGAAATGCCCAAAAACTTCACTTTTCTTTTTCATAAAATACACCCAAACTTTTCTGCTATAGTCATCAATAAAAGTGACAAAATAATGACAGCCTCCAAGAGATGCAGCTTTAGTAGTCCACACATCAGAGTGGATTAATTCCAATGGCTTCTCACTCTCTTGAACATGTCTAGGAAATGGTTTCCTTGCCTGTTTTCCAAACTGACAGGCTTCACATACCTTATGCATTTCTGCAACCTTGAATTTTGGCAATCCTGCAACAATATTTTGGGCCTGCATTGATTTAAGTCGCTGTACATTAACATGACCAATGCGTTTATGCCAGATATCAATATCTGCAACTACACCGGTCCCATGTGCAAACATTGCTGCACTCAATTCAGACATGTCTGCATCCAACGTAAACATTCTGCCCTTCTTCTTTCCTTTTGCTATCAAGCGACCTTTATTTTTCATATCCTCAACAAAGCATCCATGAGGATTAAATCTGACCTGCAAGCCCTGCTCAACCATTTGACCGACAGAAACCAAATTCTTGGTGATATTCGGGACATGAAATACATCGGACAGGTATTTCTTTTTCCCATCCTGCATAGACAAAGGAATTTTTCCAATCTGCACAATAGGATGTGCAGTATCATCACCAGTCTCCACAAATCCTGGTTTTTCCATTTTCCTTGCATCCTCCATCCATTCTGCATGACCTGTCATGTGGTTTGATGCACCTGAGTCAACATACCATACATCGTTGTTTTCTTCTGCACTTGTCACAGAATTGTTCATGTGCTGCACCATGAACAAATGCTCATTTGTGTCATCACCCTGTCTACTAGAAGATGCATAATTCCCTTGTTGCAGTTTTCCATTCATGATGTCATTCTGCTTTTTATAGCAGTCTTTAGCCATATGACCCATTTTACCACAATAGTAGCATTCAACATTACTGTTTGCATTTTGACCTCTTTGCCATCCACCACGACCTCTTTGGCTCCCCCTGCCTCTAGAGTTACCACGTCCTCCTCCATAGGACTGGTTTTCTTGAGTTTGCTGCATATTCTGATTTCTACCACGGCCTCCAAATCGGCCTCCTCTACCTCTGCCTCTACCTCTTCCAGCGTTTGAGTAGAAGACAACTTCTTTTGAAGTTCCTCCTGAAGAAGATGCACCACCATTTCTCTGCTCCTCAGAAATTAGAAGAGCAATCAACTCCTCAAAGTCAGGAAATCTTTCACGAACGGAAATGGATGTTCGAAACTGTGCATAATCCTTTCCTAGACCATTCAAGGTCACAGAAACTAAATCATCATCTTCCACTGGCGACCCAATGGAAGCAAGTGCATCTGCAATCTTCTTCACCTTCATGTGGTAGTTATTGATGCTCATATTTTCTCTTTGCACATTATGCAACTCTTGCTTAAGCTGCATTTTCCTGGCTTGAGTATTTGTACTATACATTTTTGACAAAGTATCCCATGCCTCCTTTGGCGTACTTGCATCCTGAATATGCACAATCATAGAGTCTGAAATACTGATAGACAGCCAGTACATAACTTTCCTGGCTCTCTCATGCCATGATTTGAATGCCTGCATTTGCTGTTGATTGGGAACATCAGGAAGAACTGGTTCTTCTTCATTTCCTGCAACAAATTCCCAATATCCTTTTCCCATAAGGAAATTCGTCATTCTAAACTTCCATGCCTGGAAGTTGTTCTTGTCAAGCTTTTCAGTGACAATCTGTGAAAGAGAATCAGATGCCATTACAGAATACTGCAAAAAATTCTGTCACTGCAAAAAACACAGCTTCACCCTCACAAGGGCAAATCTGCAAAACTGGCGAAAGTGGTATTTGACCACACAGTCACTTCCTAGTGACGATTTTGCATAAACAGGAACCAATGATGATTCTGAAACTCCCAATGTCTCTGCGCACAAGCATACGATGCAATCTCTACAGTAACTTTTCACCGACCTGTAGAACAGTGGTCGCACAGCATAAAATAGGGTCTTTTCCTGAGTGCGTGCAGAAAACTTCCGCCTTCAAAACAGGCCCCGAAATGGCCTCAAATCAAAAAAACAGGGTCGCTTCAGCGCGAAGGGCGTCTCAACCTGAGACAATGCACTCCTGCAATTTCCGGCTGTGCTACCTGCAGAGATCAGCTCCCAAAACAGAAAATGAAAGCAACACTGCTCCTCTTACCAGAACACCGCGAGCTTGGCTTGCTTTCTTGAGCTCCTTACCACGAACAAGGCTCTGATACCATGTCAAGATTCTGGGAGAGAAGGAAGGAGTCTCGCTTGAAGCTTTCTTGCTTGCACAATGGGGGAAGACACACAAGGGTGGAGGCTGAAAACAGTTTTCCTCTTCTTAGTTGTGTAAGCCAAAAGAACTCTAGTACAAAGAAATAGAAGAACCCTATGTATGGGTCTCAAACCAAACTCAACTAACTAAGGTGGCATACTAACTGAGCCACGAACTAGAGTAGGTAAGGATAGCTATCATGTAGCTATTATTCATGGGCGGTGTACCAACCGTGTCTGCAACTGACAAGTCGGTGATATAAATACACAACGGTCACCCTGGCGTATCACGAGTGGAGCTCGATATCTCAACAGGAATATGTTTTCAAATTACATGGCTTACCACAGGTCATTGTGCATGACCGAGATGCTAAGTTTATGAGTAACTTTTGGAGGGCAGTTTTCAGCTCTATGGGCACTCAGTTAGCACCTTCCACTGCTTATCATCCACAGATAGATGGTCAGACAGAAAGGGTCAACAAATGGCTAGAAACTTACTTGAGGCATTTTTGTCATGATGTGCAGCATGCTTGGGACTCATGGTTGCACTTGGCTGAGTTTGCCTATAGTAACTCCACACATGCTAGCATTGGAGTTTCACCTTTCAAGGCCTTGTATGGATACAAGGTGCCCCTTCCTGTGGTGATCTTCAATGATAAAATAAATCCACAAAGCAAGGAAGAATTGGAGAGAATGGAGGCCTTACTTCAGCAGTGTAAAGCTAACTTGAAGAGAGCCCAAGATCAAATGAAGCTTTATGTTGATGACAAAAGACGGGATGTGGAGTTCCAAGATGGGGATTTAGTGCTCTTGAAAGTGCCTAAGTCACGATATGCCTCCCTTAAATATGGGTCTAGCAATAAGTTGGCACACAGGTTCTATGGACCATACCGGATTATCAAGACAGTGGGAGACTTGGCATATCGATTGGCATTACCCCCATCTACAAAGATCCATAATGTCTTCCATGTGAGTCAGTTGAAATCCTTCATTGGCTCAGCCGTGGACTATGTTGAGGAACTCCCACCAATAGATGAAGAAGGCATTATTCAATACATACCCGAAAAAGTCATAGGACAAAGGGAAAAGAGACTTTGCACTCACTCGATCATGGAATACTTGATTAAGTAGCAAGGTTTACCACTTGCGGAAGCTTCTTGGAGGCCAGCTTCAGTTTTGAAAGAGTTCCCATACCTTTTAGAAGCAAATTTGACTGAAATCTGGCTAACTATGGCCCTAATTTCCCCCAGACAGATTGTAGACAAAACTTTGTTTTAAAGCAGTTTTTTTTTTTACACTATGGACAGCAAGGCATACCCTACATGGGCTAAAAGTACTTCTCAAGAGCTCCATTTTGATGTATAGCACACCCCGTTCGGAGTCTCCTATAGAAAGTTATGACATATTTACTACAGCAGGGTCCTATAGTAAACATCATGCTGTCCATTGCCTACAGCCCGCATTTACCCCGGATATTTGGGTCAAAAACATATGTTTATAACTCCCCAATAAGGCCCATGCATCATACATACCCCATGGCCCATCATGCACAATAATACCTCTTCATTCATCAGTATACCCTTGTAATAGTGCCACAGAGTAACTCTGATCGGCCCCTCCTAGTTACCACATGTTTTCAAATTGTTTTTGAGGGCAAAAACCTTTGGGTTGGGATGGAATGTAAGAGAGGGAGATTTAATAACAGGAAAATACTAGCTACACGGCTGGTATATAAGGTGAGAGAGACTTAATTTTTCATTATCTGATAAATATACAAGTCTTTTTTCTCCTTCACCTTGCTCTCCAAGCTTCCATGTCTTCCTTCCCTCTTTTCTAGTCTTTCTCTCTCTATTTCTAGTCTTTATCTCTCTTCTGCCCTTCTTCTTCTTCTTCTTTGTAGTCTTCTCTCTCAGCTTTCTCTCTCCCAGTTCCTCTCTTTGACAGGTTAGAAAAAATGTTGGCTAAGAATCTATCAGCTGAGGAGAAGGTAGCCTACATGGAAGTGGTGATAAAGTACTCTGCATTTTTTATTTCTGATTATGAACACTTCACAGGTGTGACGATAGTAAAACATCACATTAATCTAAAAGATGGAGCAAGGCCAGTGGTGCAGTGGCTACGAGGGTTGGGAGTAGTTCAACAAAACGCTCTACTCATTGAGATGCAGTGACTTTGAAGGCCGGTTTCATCTATCTAGTAGGGGACTCAGAGTGGATTTCACCTGTACTGGTGACACCCAAGAAGAATGGCAAATAGTAGATTTGTGTGGACTACAAGCCGCTAAATGCTGCAACAAAGAGAGATCAGTTTTCTCTTCCCTTTAAGGATGAAATACTCAACGAGGTGGACGAGCATGAGAGATACACTGTTTGTGATGGGTATTCAGGTTTTCTCCAAATCCGAATAGCTGAGGAAGATCAACAGAAGACCACCTTCATCACGCCTTGGGGGTGTTTTTCTTACAAATTACTGCCGTTTGGATTAACAAATGCCCCAACTACCTTCTAGCGATTCATGAATTATGTCTTCCAACCATATGTTGATAAGTCCATCAGGGTCTTTATTGATGATTTTTGTATTTATAGTTCTAAGGCTCTACATCTAGGGAAGGTGAATGAAGGTTTCAACCACCTTGTACAAATGGGAGGGCAACTAAACCATCAGAAGTGTCGTATTGACGAAATTAGTGTAACTTTGTTAGGGCATGCCGTAAGTGAGAGGGGCATTGAAGCAGATCCAAACAAAATTAAGGCCCTATTGGCGATGCCGTCACCATCTTCTATGAAGCAACTAACCTCTTTCATTCAAAAGGTGCGATATATGGGGCGGCTCATTAATCTCCTCTTCCAATTAGTGTTTCCACTAGTGCAACAATTCACCCACTCTGAGGAGCTCCTGTGAAGTGACGAAAGCGAAAGGTGCTTTCATGAGGTGAAGAAGGCTCTCAACAGCCTTTCCATAATTTTACAACCTTGCTGGGATCAAGAGTTTTTTATCAACGCAAGTTTTGGGGAAGATGCTCTAGGGGAAGCACTAATACAAAAGGATGCTAAAACTTCCCTAATGAACTGGTTTACTTTTCTAGCAGAGTAATGACAACATCAGAACGAGGGTACAACATGGTGGAGGTGATGGTTTTCTCTAATGTTTGTTTGCTGTAAGAAAGTTTCTTCCTTATCTTCTCCCTAGGCCATTCACAGTGATCATGATAGATGAGCATTTTTCCTATGCCTTACAGCACATGGATGTTTCAGTTCGAATCGTTAAGTGGATGATGCAGCTCCAAGAGTTTGACTACACCTTCAAGGTGGAGGACTCTACTTGGGCCTACCTAGCTGATTTGTTGACCCATAGATGCCATCAAAAGAAGGAAAAATAGAAGGAAAAGGTAAAAGAGGAGACACCTCCTCTTAAGGACCCACTATAGGTGGAGAATGCCCATACCCTCTACTTCGATGGGGCCTGCAAGTGTATTAAAGGCTAAGCGGTAGCAGAAATAGTGGTGTCCAGTCCCGAAGGTGACAAAATTTATGGAGAAGGTATCAACCTAGAGGATGTTCATTCTAACAATGAGGCAGAATATCAAGCCTTGCTTTTAGGTTTGAGGTGATGTCTCTCACATGGTGTCACTGGACTTAATGTTTTTGGGGATTCTATGCTAATTGTTAAGCAAATGAAAGGAATGTGGGCTTGTAAAAATGATAATTTAGTAGTGAAAATGAGAGAATCTAAAACTCTCATGAGGAAGCTAGAGAAAGCCCAAATCTATTTTGTGCCAAGGTGCACAAACAATGACATAGATGCTCTAGCAGCTGAAAGCCCAAATCTATTTTGTGCCAAGGTGCACAAACGGCGACACAGATGCTCTAGCAGCTGAAAGCCCAAAGAGAAAGCCCAAATCTATTTTGTGCCAAGGTGCACAAACGGCGACACAGATGCTCTAGCAGCTGAAAAATGGAAAGAGGTAATAGTGGGCATCATTGCAGTAAAGCTCCCCTTGTTTTAGGGTAAGTTTCAACTACAAGATGTGCTTTATTTTTTTGAGTATGGTGAGGTACCTACACATATGAGTAAGAGTGAGAAAAGGTGGTTGGCTACTAAGGCCACCAAATACTGCTTGATAAATGATGTGTTACATTGCAAAGGAAAGGATGCGTTGCTTAGAAGGGTACGAAGATCAAAGGAGATTATAGATGTGATTAAGAGCTGCCATGAGGGGGTTTGTGGTGGACATTGTGCTCAAGAAATAACTAGCAGAAAGATTCTCCAAGCCAGTTTTGTGAGGCCTAATCTACATCGAGATGTCCAACATTGGTGCTGCAGTTGTGATGCTTGCCAAAAGGCCGGACCAAGGAAGCTAGTGCATGAGGAACAAAATCCCATAACTACATACGGACCATTTTTGAAATGGGAGATTGATGCAATATGGCCACTCCCACAAACTCAGTCTTGCAAGGAATATATCATAATGGGTGTGGACTACATGAGGAGGTGGGCAAAGGCTTCAGCACCTAGTAGGATCATAGCCCAAGAAGTGGAAAAATTTGTGTTTGAAAAATTTTCTTGTAGGTTTGACACACCTTTAGAAATTATCTCTGATCGGGGTCTTGGTTTTAGGGCTAATCTAGTGGGGGAGCTAATGGAAAGGTTGAAAATCAAGCTCAGGCATTCTATTCCCTACTACCCACAGTGTAATGGTTTGGTCAAAAAGGTAAATGGGCTGATTTGTAAGATAATTACCAAGCAAGTACACATGCACCCCAAGCACTACTATGATAAAAATTTGAGTGTAGCTCTTTGGGCCTACAAGACTTCATTCAAAACCTCACTTCGCTATACTCCATTTCACTCCGTTTATGGCCAAGAGGCTTTGCTTCCTATAAAGGTGGAACTGGCCACCTTACATGTTTTAGTAGCCGATCGAGAGAAGAATCAAGATAAGAAGTTAGAGGAAAGGATCTTGGATCTAGAGAGGCTAGAGTTAGACAAAGAAGTAGTAGTCCAACACTAATGAAGAGAGGAGGAAGACATTTAATAAGAAGCTAGCAAGCAAACACATAAGGGAAGGATCACTTGTGGCATGCTATGATAACCACTTTGATAATAGAAAGGATGCTAAACTTGTGTTCAAGTGGGAAGGGCCATTCATGGTCATAAGGAGATATCCAAATGACAGTTATAAGCTAGGTGACATGGATGGGAGGGTTCACAAGACAAGGGTAAATTAATGGTGATTCAAGCCTTATTTTCAGAGAATTCGGGACATTTTAGAGCAATCATTCCACGAAGAGCCACCAATGAGGGGATGCAGTCCTCCCTGCTCTATTGGACCATCATTAGTAAGCTAGAGGCATGAATGCCTCTAGCTTAAGGGGAGGACTAATGATTCGGGTTTTTTTCAAGCCTTATTTTCAGAGAATTCGGGACATTTTAGAGCAATCATTCCACGAAGAGCCACCAATGAGGGGGTGCAGTCCTCCCTGCTCTATTGGACCATCATTAGTAAGCTAGAGGCATGAATGCCTCTAGCTTAAGGGGAGGACTAATGATTCGGGTTTTTTACAAACCAGATTTCTACCACAAAATTTGGCTAAAACCCCTATCAAGAGCCTTATCCATACCTTAAACCCTACATCTTATCACATTGGGTTTACTCTTCAAGCACTAGGTATGCTATATTGTTTCTTGGTTATGATAACTCTAGCAAGTGGAGAAACAAGTTTTTAGGAGGGATGTCAATGTAAAGGGTAAAATGGATGGGTTATCTTAGTGAAAGTGGAAATGGATTACACCCAGGGGTTGAGTGAGTACATAGATTTTTTTAAAGGACTAGCCTCCAATTACACGTGGATTCCACCTGCATCACCAAGATTTGGGATCTATCACCATCATTAGAGGACACCTCACCCTTGTATACAAGCCAATGTACACATCATGGTGTCATTTGGATCTTACAAAAAAGCTTACAAGCATGGATCCCCTCTATCACATGCTTATATCTATATATCTATATATATATATATATATATATAAGAAACTAAAGTCAAAGTAAATTTTCGAAGCCATTTTTTATAATTTGAATAAATCCCATGGAAAATCGAATTTCAAGAAAATTTTTGCATAGCGCAATCAGCTTCGACCTGGTCTACAAAGTTGCAGAAGAAAGTTGTTTCAGATTATTCACCAATTTGAAGTTATGAAGGCACAGATTGCTAACTGCATACAATTTTCTTCTCTCTTTCATCCTTATGACATCAACTTCCCATTTGATCCTTCTTGTAAATATATTATAATAATGTGCTTTGGGCACCTACCTCTTGTAATCTAACTCCCTTTCTCTAGCTTATCTACCACCACCCTTGGCTTCTTGCATGATGACCAAGGTGGGGACTTGTCCCATCCACTATTTTCAAAGATGCCATATATAATCTAGAAATATGTTAATCAAGAAGATTAGCTTAATCTAATCCCTCATGGAGGCTATATAAGGTGCCCATGTAGATGTAAAGAAACACAATGACAAGCACATGAGAGCACTCTAGAACAGCCTCATGCTGGTCCATGTCTTTGAGGTAAGCTATGAGTGAGTCTCTTTTATTATGTAGCATTCCATGAATACATAATGGCAAGCTTCCTCTATCTCTTCTCCTCTTGTCTTCCTCTCTCTCTCTCTCTCTCTCTCTCTCTCTCTCTCTCTCTCTCTCTCTCTCTCATATCCTAATATGGTGTCTAGATCATATGTACTCTCTTCTAATTCTCTTTGTGAATTCATACTTAAAATTATTAAGTAAGACTTTTCATATGCTCTATTGGTGGGGAATCCTTATTTTCTCATGTTATATATATGTTCATGGGATAATTTAGAAGCCATCACCTCTCTTAACCTTCCATCATCTTCATTTCCCTTAAGATGGGGTACAAATTCTCTCTCATGAAGTTTTGTTTTGATTTTTTCCATTCTCTTTGAGGAAAGGGATGTCCTAGCCCATCCTCCCTTTGGCTAAGTGGTGCCATTCTTTAGCTCTCTTAGTTAAGATTGGAGGATGGGTGGGTAAGAGGCTGTCAAGATTGTGGGAGAGAAGGAAGGAGTCTCGCTTGAAGCTTTCTTGCTTGCACAATGGGGGAAGACACACAAGGTGGAGGCTGAAAACAGTTTTCCTCTTCTTAGTTGTGTAAGCCAAAAGAACTCAAGTACAAAGAAATAGAAGAACCCTATATATGGGTCTCAAACCAAACTCAACTAACTAAGGTGGCATACTAACTGAGCCACGAACTAGAATAGATAAGGATAGCTATCATGTAGCTATTATTCATGGGCAGTGTACCAACCGCGTCTGCAACTGACAAGTCGGTGACATAAATACACAACGGTCACCCTGGCGTATCACGAGTGGAGCTCGATATCTCAACACTCCCCCTCGAGCTCAATCCCAATTCCTGCACACCAAGCAGGTCTCTGAACTTGCGCAGCTTCTCTGCGCCCAATGCCTTCGTGAATATGTCAGCTACCTGATCCTCTGTGCTGACATAAACTAGATCAATAAGACCTAGTAAAACCCTCTCTCGCACATAGTGATAATGCACCTCAATGTGCTTTGTTCTAGCATGATAGACTGGGTTATTTGCCAAGTGTATACTACTCATGTTGTCACAATAAATGACAACTGGCCCATCTGTAGGCTGATGCATATCATAAAGTAGCTTATGCAACCAAGCTACCTCACATGCAGCCATTGCTGCACCCCTGTACTCAGCCTCTGTGCTCGACAAGGCAATTGTAGGCTGTTTCTTGCTGCTCCAAGTGACTGCAGCACTCCCAAAAGAGAACACATATCCACTGGTAGATCGTCTATCAGAAATCCTACCAGCCCAATCAGCATCAGTGTATCCATGCAACTGTATCTGAACCCCAGTCTCATAAAATAGTCCATACTGCAATGTGGACTTCACATACCTGAGTATGCGTCTAGCCGCATCCAAATGTGGTTTCCTTGGAGCCTGCATAAACTGACTTACCAATCCAACAGCATAGCTCAAATCTGGCCTGGTAATAGTCATATAAATCAAACTTCCTACTATGCGTCTGTACATAGTAGGGTCTTCTAGAAGCTCACCTGCATCTGTGCTCAGCTTCACATTCTGCTCCAAAGGAACTGAAATAGGCTTACAGCCTGTCATCCCATATTTGGACAACATGTCCAATCCATACTGCCTTTGCAAGAGCTGTATCCCACTTGGTGATCTAATCACCTCAATGCCCAAGAAATAACGCAGCTCTCCCAAATCCTTCATCTCAAACTTCTACTTCAATAGCATTTTCACATGAAGGATATCTTCATCACTGTCACCTGTCATAATCAAATCATCAACATAAATGACAAGTAGCATAATACCTTTCTCTGTTTTTCTCACATAAAGTGAGAAATCTGCCTTGGAAATCTGAAAGCCAATAGTGACAAGATACTGTCCTATCTTGTCAGACCATGCTCTAGGTGCTTGCTTCAAGCCATACAAGGCTTTCTTCAACCTGCAAACAAACTCAGGATGAACATCATGCACATAACCTGGTGGCTGCTCCATATAGACCTCTTCTTGCAAGTCACCATGCAAGAAGGCATTCTTTACATCCATCTGATGTAAAGACCATTCCTTTGATGCAGCCATAGCAATGACTGCTCTTACGGTTGCCATCCTTGCAACCGGACTGAATGTTTCTTCATAGTCAATGCCATATGTTTGTGCATACCCCTTGACTACTAATCTTGCCTTGTATCTGTTCACAGAACCATCTGCATTGTGCTTCACCTTATAAACCCACTTACAGCCAATTGCATTCTTACCTTTAGGCAAAGGTACCAATTCCCATGTAGCATTTGCTTCCAAGGCATCCATTTCTTCATCCATGGCTTTCTCCCATTTTTCTTTTCCCATGGCTTGCTCAAAAGAAGTGGGTTCTGGTTCCTGTATCACCTTGACCATATATGCATAGTGAATGGCTGTAAATCCATCATATTTCAGCCTATCCACAGGATACCTAACTCTGGTAGACCTGCGCAAAGTGGGTTCACTCCCAGGTGCTCTCAAAACATCCCTGGTCTTCCTTACTCCAGGTGTAACAATAGAAGGAATACCCAACTCATCATCAATGCTCTGTTCTGAGCCACTGGATTCACCATCCACATAAGAGTGACCTGCATTCACATCAAACATGGGCTGATCTACCTTCTCTTTTCCTTTTCGTGATACCTGCATACCACTATTTGCGCTGCCTTCAGAAGTTTCTCCTGATCTCAATCTGCCTGTCCATGGTGAAGAATGTGAACCACTACTAGAGGACGCTCCAGGTCCACTAATATTTTGTGACTGCTGCTGTGAATTCTGTGCAACATTACCATTTTGTGCATCTACATCATCAATCACATTTACTGGTTTATACCAGCTACTCATCTCATCAAAAACAACATCTCTGCTCACTGTAAACTTACGAGTAGAAGGGTTATAGCATCTATACCCTTTTTGCTGCAGAGAGTAACCAATAAAGATGCACTTCTCAGCTTTTGGATCCAACTTGGATCTCAACTCATCTGGCACATGTACATAGGCAATGCAACCAAAAAATTTCAAATGAGAAATATCTGGTTTCCTACCAGTATACCTCTCCTCTGGAGTCATTCCATGTATTGCTGCAGTGGAAGTCCTGTTCATTATGTAGACTGCTGTAGCAACTGCTTCAGCCCAATAAAAATCTGGCAGGTCTTTTTCATTGAGCATGGCATGAGACACCTCTCCAATATGTCTGTTTTTTCTTTCTGCAATTCCATTTTGCTGTGGGGTATGACTGCATGAATATTGCTGCTTTATGCCATGCTCCTGCAAGAACCTTGCAAACTCATTTGAGAGGTACTCTCCCCCTCCATCTGACCTTAGGCATTTTACTTGCAGGCCTGTTTCTTTTTCAACCATAGCTTTAAGAGTTTTAAAATGCCCAAAAACTTCACTTTTCTTTTTCATAAAATACACCCAAACTTTTCTGCTATAGTCATCAATAAAACTGACAAAATAATGACAGCCTCCAAGAGATGCAGCTTTAGTAGTCCACACATCAGAGTGGATTAATTCCAATGGCTTCTTACTCTCTTGAACATGTCTAGGAAATGGTTTCCTTGCCTGTTTTCCAAACTGACAGGCTTCACATACCTTATGCATTTCTGCAACCTTGAATTTAGACAATCCTGCAACAATGTTTTGGGCCTGCATTGATTTAAGTCGCTGTACATTAACATGACCAATGCGTTTATGCCAGATATCAATATCTGCAACTACACCGGTCCCATGTGCAAACATTGATGCACTCAATTCAGACATGTCTGCATCCAATGTAAACATTCTGCCCTTCTTCTTTCCTTTTGCTATCAAGCGACCTTTATTTTTCATATCCTCAACAAAGCATCCATGAGGATTAAATCTGACCTGCAAGCCCTGCTCAACCATTTGACCAACAGAAACCAGATTCTTGGTGATATTCGGGACATGAAATACATCGGACAGGTATTTCTTTTTCCCATCCTGCATAGACAAGGGAATTTTTCCAATCTGCACAATAGGATGTGCAGTATCATCACCAGTCTCCACAAATCCTGGTTTTTCCATTTTCCTTGCATCCTCCATCCATTCTGCATGACCTGTCATGTGGTTTGATGCACCTGAGTCAACATACCATACATCGTTGCTTTCTTCTGCACTTGTCACAGAATTGTTCATGTGCTGCACCATGAACAAATGCTCATTTTTGTCATCACCCTGTCTACTAGAAGATGCATAATTCCCTTGTTGCAGTTTTCCATTCATGATGTCATTCTGCTTTTTATAGCAGTCTTTAGCCATATGACCCATTTTACCACAGTAGTAGCATTCAACATTACTGTTTGCATTTTGGCCTCTCTGCCATCCACCACGACCTCTTTGGCTCCCCCTGCCTCTAGAGTTACCACATCCTCCTCCATAGGACTGGTTTTCTTGAGTTTGCTGCATATTCTGATTTCTACCACGGCCTCCAAATCGGCCTCCTCTACCTCTGCCTCTACCTCTTCCAGCATTTGAGTAGAAGACAGCTTCTTTTGAAGTTCCTCCTGAAGAAGATGCGCCACCATTTCTCTGCTCCTCAGAAATTAGAAGAGCAATCAACTCCTCAAAATCAGGAAATCTTTCACGAACTGAAATGGATGTCCGAAACTGCGCATAATCCTTTCCTAGACCATTCAAGGTCATAGAAACTAAATCATCATCTTCCACTGGCGACCCAATGGAAGCAAGTGCATCTGCAATCTTCTTCACCTTCATGTGGTAGTCATTGATGCTCATACTTTCTCTTTGCACATTATGTAACTCTTGCTTGAGCTGCATTTTCCTGGCTTGCGTATTTGTGCTATACATTTTTGACAAAGTATCCCATGCCTCCTTTGGCGTACTTGCATCCTGAATATGCACAATCATAGAGTCTGAAATACTGATAGACAGCCAGTACATAACTTTCCTGGCTCTCTCATGCCATGCTTTGAATGCCTGCATTTGCTATTGATTGGGAACATCAGGAAGAACTGGTTCTTCTTCATTTCCTGCAACAAATTCCCAATATCCTTTTCCCATAAGGAAATTCGTCATTCTAAACTTCCATGCTTGGAAGTTGTTCTTGTCAAGCTTTTCAGTGACAATCTGTGAGAGAGAATCAGACGCCATTACAGAATACTGCAAAAAGTTCTGTCACTACAAAGAACACAGCTTCAGCCTCACAAGGGCAAATCTGCAAAACTGGCGAAAGTGGTATTTGACCACACAGTCACTTCCTAGTGACGATTTTGCATAAACAGAAACCAAGGATGATCTTGTAACTCCCAATGTCTCTGCGCACAAGCATACGATGCAATTTCTGTAGTAACTTTTCACCGACCTGTAGAACAGTGGTCGCACAGCATAAAACATGGCTTTTTCCTAAGTGTGTGCAGAAAACTTCCGCCTCCAAAACAGGCCCCGAAATGGCCTCAAATTAAAAAAACAGGGTCGCCGAGAGCTAAAGCTCTCACCCGCAGCATATTCTGCCCTCTTGCTTCAGCGCGAAGGGCGTCTCAACCTGAGACAATGCACTCCTGCAATTTCCGGCTGTGCTACCTGCAGAGATCTGCTCCCAAAACAGAAAATGAAAGCAACACTGCTCCTCTTACCAGAACACCGCGAGCTTGGCTTGCTTTCTTGAGCTCCTTACCACGAACAAGGCTCTGATACCATGTCAAGATTGTGGGAGAGAAGGAAGGAGTCTCGCTTGAAGCTTTCTTGCTTACACAATGGGGGAAGACACACAAGGTGGAGGCTGAAAACAGTTTTCCTCTTCTTAGTTGTGTAAGCCAAAAGAACTCAAGTACAAAGAAATAGAAGAACCCTATATATGGGTCTCAAACCAAACTCAACTAACTAAGGTGGCATACTAACTGAGCCACGAACTAGAATAGATAAGGATAGCTATCATGTAGCTATTATTCATGGGCGGTGTACCAACCGCGTCTGCAACTGACAAGTCGGTGACATAAATACACAACGGTCACCCTGGCGTATCACGAGTGGAGCTCGATATCTCAACAGAGGCAACCCACTCATCTTTTCAGCTCTCACACACCTTTGATAAATTTTCACTGCTTAGTCACACGTGCTAAATGTGCATTTAGAAAATGTAGTAAATGGTACTTAGTATAGGTGAATGAAATTGAAGCTAAGGATAATCAGATGCATCCTAGGGATGCACAATTTCTTTCACAATTTAAAGATTGCTTTGCTGTTGATTTACCACCTGGTTTACCACCTACACCTCCTAAAGACCATAAAATAAATTTAATCCTAGGTTCTCAATCACCACGTAAAGTACCTTATAGACACAATCAGACTGAACAAAAAGAAATCCAAATACAAGTTGAAGAATCATTGAACCGAGGACTCATTAGGCCCATTAGTTTTTCTTTTGGTGCATATATCCTATTAGTTAAGAAGAAAAATAATACCTATAGTATGTGCATTGACTATTGTGCCCTAAACAAAATCACTGTTAAGAATAGATATCCAATCCCAAGGGTAGATGATCTCATGGATAAAGTACAAGGGGGCATTGTTTTTAGCAAGATATATCTCAAATTTGGATATCATCAAGTATGCTTGGATATACCTGACATTTTTAAGACTGCATTTAGAACTCAGTTTGGTCATTATGAATTTCTTGTTATGCCTTTTGGTTTGACCAATGCACCAACTACATTCAGTGTAGTATGATGAATTCTATATTTTTGAAGTATCAGAATTGTGTGATTTTTTTCTTTGATGATATTTTGGTTTTCAGTAAGGATGAGAATGAGCATTGTAAACATCTATATTTAGTTTTCAAATTGTTAAAAGAGAATCAATTGTATGCTAACCCTGACAACAAGAGTGAATTTTTCCAAATCCAAATTGAATAGTTAGGTCACATTGTTTCTTCTGCTGGTATTCTGTTGATCTTAAAAAGATTGAGGTAATTTTGAATTGGCCAATCCCTAATATACATGAGTTACGTTCTTTCTTAGGCCTTTCCAGCTTTTATAGAAAATTTGTGAGAACTTCTTTATTGATTGTATTGCATTTGACAAAATTGTTAAAGAAAGGTGTTGTGTATCATTGGTCTGACAACTAGCAAAAATCTTTTGATTTATTGAAACATGCTTTAACAAATGCACTTGTCTTGCAATTACTTGATTTTAATCGACCTTTCTTCCTAGTAGTCACTGATGCTAGCGGAACAAGAATAGGAGTTGTCCTCATGCAAGATTCACATCCCATAGCCTATTCTAGTTGCAAACTTAAACCTTCTGAGTTGAGATATTCCATCTATGATAAATAATTATTAGCTGTAGTTCAAGATTTACGTCAATGGAAATACTGTTTGATGGGGTCCGAATTTATGATTAAAACTGACCAAAAAGTATCAAACATTTCTTTAGCCAGCCACAAATTTTTAACCCCATCATATTAAATGGGTTGCTTTCATTCAAAGGTTTCATCCACTTATTCAATATCAACCAGGAAGAGAAAATGTTGTTGCCGATATCTTGAGTAGAAGACCAAGTATCCATAATATTTCCGTTCTATCTTTTGATTCCCTTACTCCTATAAAGGATACCTATGACCATGATCCCAATTTTCAAGATGATTGTAGAAATTAGTTGCTAATAACTGTATTCCAATTGATTCTTTACCTTATTCTGATGGATTTATGTTTTATGAGAAAAGATTATGTCACTGTTCAATTTAGATCATTTGTGTTGCACAAAATTCATTGTCCTCCATATCAAGGACATAGAGGCATTATTTCCGCTTTAAGAACATTGGTTGAAGATTTTTACTGGCCACAAATGGAATCTAATTTTTCTAACTTTGTTTCTGAGTGTTTAATTTTTCAAAGAGTCAAGCAACACCATGGTAAGCAATATGGTTTGTTAATGCCTTTACCAATTCCTGACCGTTCATGCATGGGAACATATTTCAATGGATTTTATAACTGGTTTGCCTAATATACAAGCTAATAATTATATAATTTGGACTATAGTAGATCAATTTAGTAAACAAGAAAATTTTCTACCATGCAAGAAAATATTACCTACATCTTAAGCTGCACAATTGTTTTTGAAGACAGTTCTCACTAATCATGATTTACCAAAAGTTATTATTTATTATCGTGATTCTAGATTTTGTAATAATTTTTAGACTACTTTGTTTGCTAATTTGGGTACTAAGATTGATTTCTCATCTGCATTCCATCTTAAAACCAATGGGCAAATAGAAGCTACTAATAGTACAATTCTAGATCTTTTGCATGCATATACAATTTCAAAACCACAAACATAGGACACACATTTGTATCTACTTCAATTTGCATACAATAATACACCACACACAACTACATATAAAGCACCTTTTAAAATCATTTATGGACATAGATTGCCTACACCTATTACATCATTGTCGAACAAAGTTAAAGCTGCTGATGATATTGCCAATATGCATGCTACTATATTTGCTCTGTTAGCTATATATAGTCTGTCTATATATAGCGCCCCAAGTCACCTTTATATATTCCTATCATGTGTGCTCAATTGACACACTTCTGGGGTTCCACTTCCGGTATCTCATATCTCTCTTCTCTTCTCTCTTCCTTTCGTCTCTCATCTTCCTCGCAGTTTCCAACATGGTATCAGAGCGAGGTTCTAAAACATCACAAACCTTTCCATCATTAGTGTTTACGCTGGATACCGTAGGTTTAGTAGGTTTACTAAAGCGGTTGCCGGGTTCAGTCTCTCGAACATCAAACCGTCCTCTCTATCCTTTTGCGCCTCCTATCATCATCGCCATCGACTATTCTTAATGCTATACGTTGCATGCTTATACACTTTGGTTTGTCTCGAAAGTTTTGGACTGAAGCACTTCTAACAACCGTTTTTATTCAAAATCATCTTCCAACAACTGCACCTGCTGGTAAAATTCCTATAACAATCTGGACAGGGAAGACACCTTCAGTCTCTCACTTTCACACATTTGGCTGCATTGCTTATATTCATGTGCCCAAGGACACTTGACATAAGTTGGATCCTCTAGGTTTGAAGGTTATTTTTCTTGGTTATTTAGATCATTCCAAAGGTTACAAATTTTATGATCCTTCTACTCAAAAGGTTATCATTAGTCGTAATGCTATATTTGATGAGAAGACTATGGGTGGCACATGGTTGTCAGATGTTTCAGATGATTCACAGTCTTTGCTTAGTGCATTTTCTTACTTGCTTTGTGAGTCTACTAATTCTGATGATCATAAACCTCCTTCACCTCCAAAGAAGATTAATGAAAATTTGGAGATATATGTCAATCTTCCTATTGAGATAGAGCATGGATTCTATTCTATTGAATATGATGTCTTTGATCATGTTATGTCTGTCCAAGAGGATCCAATATCGTATATGGAAGCTATCAATTTGTCTCAAAGGGATCAATGGCAAGAAGCTATGCGAGCTGAGTATGCCAGCAAGTTCCATCTTTGAGCGGATTGTCTTCTAGCAAATTAACTGTGTGGTAAAGCCGCGATAGAAGCCGAGCATTATTCCATCAAATTCTTTGGCCTCTCTATATATACTATCCCTGGCACTTATTTCTCTCATTCTGATGCCATGAACTTGATGGCAGAAGAATCATCAAGCAACACTACTGTTATTCTGAAGAAAAAGTACCCCTTATCTATACAATGTGGAAACTGCACCTTTCTTTGATGTTAGTTGGTTGGGAGATATAAGAACAAATTATCGGCCTTCTGTACTCGATCTTCAGGAACAGGGAGATATGCGTGAGCACTACTGTGGACCTACCTTCTGGTTTTACCTTCTCATTATGCTGGGTGTTTTTTGTGGGACTGATGTCAAGGTTAACTCTTGGCTTAATGTCATTGGGCCTTGTTGATCTGGAAGTACTCATGAAGTCTAGTACTCCTAAAGATCAGAAAGTGCGGGCGGAGACGAGGTGAGAGCAATGCTGTCGTGTGAGGGGGGCGGCGGAAAAAGGAAGCCGCGGTCCTCATATAGAGGAACAAGGCAGCGGGGCCAAGAACTCGTCCTCCAACAGCAGCGGCAGCAGGCCAGGGCTTTAGCTCAAGTGGAGCATGCTACTCAGCACCGAAGCCCTAGAGGACGCACAGATATCGCGAGCAGGCAGTGCACATATGCTCATGTCTTGCGACGCAAAGGCCGCCTGAAAGAATAAGTTGCTTCTTCCCTACGTTGCTGCTACAAAAGCATGATAGATATACTTAATGCTCCATATAAAGCTAAGCTTTAGAAATAAAGCAACTAATAAAAGCACTGTCGTGCTCCGCAAGAAGCTTCCTCTCTCTCTCTCTCTCTCTCTCTCTCTCTCTCTACATTTCAACATCAACATTACTTTTGGATGTTGATATTGCCATGCTTCATGATGATCGTCCTCGTTCATTATTCCATTGATGAGCGTCTATATTCTAGCTGATGGTACATTGTCTCGCTTATATTCTTTCCAGCTGATGAGGGTCTATATTCCAGCTGATGACACATTATTTTGTTTATATTCTTTCCAGCTGATGAGTGTCTATATTCTAGCTGATGACAAATTGTTTTATTTATATTCTGTTCATGGAGCCCCACATGTGTTATGTTTTCTATAGAGCGGCTTCGCGAATCATCTCTATAGACCTTGTGTTGTTCTAATGTCACTGTAACATTTTTCTTTAAGTTTTGATGTGATAGATATACTGCTTACATCCCAAGTTCAGTTGAAGGAATTTCTTGGAGATTTTATCTTTTGCAGTGATGTCGCTTATCCTTATTTTACATGTTGTATATTTAGGAGTGATAAAGCTCTTTTGATACCTCTGAATAGGCTGTTGTAATTCAGGAGTGATGTAGCTCCTGAGTGATGTAGCTCCTTCTCCGTTGATGTTGTAATTCACAAGTAATGTAGCTCCTTTGATGCCTATGAATAGGCTCTTGTAAATTCAACTTTGTAATTTTATATTTTGAATATTAATATAACGGTAGGCCTATATAGAGCTGTGGGTTTTTCCCTTGAGCCCCCAAGGGTTTCTTCATCCATAGTAAGGGACCTTTATTTGAGCGGGGGTGTTAGCTATATATAGTCTGTCTATATATAGTGCCCCAGGTCCCCTCTATATATTCCTATCATGTGTGCTCAGTTGACAAACTTCTGGGGTTCCACTTCCGGTGTCTCATATCTCTCTTCTCTCCTCTCTTCCTTTCGTCTCTCATCTTCCTCACAGTTTCCAACATGCTCAAGTTAAAGATATGATTGTGAAAGCCAACAATCATACCCTAAACAAGCTAATAAGAAAATACAAGCCATGAGTTTTAATGTTGGTGATTATGTATGGCTACACATTGAAAAGAGAAGATTGCAAAGTGTTGAGAAACACTCTGTTGTTAAATTAGCACCTAGGTTTTATGGACCTTTCAAAATAATTCACAAGATTAATGACAATGCATTTAAATTAGAACTACCCAAACATCAGAAGATCCATAATACTTTTCATATCAGTTTGTTACAACCTTTTAGAGGCCAATTACCTATCCACCCTGTCTATGAAAACCCTCCGTTGTTAGAAGAAGAAACTGAAATCCTTCAACCTAAAACTTTTCTAGACGCTGACTTTATGACCACTAGAACTGGTCGTAGCTATTCTAGATATTTGGTTAAGTTTAAAAATCATATTGTTGAAGAGGCCTAGTGGATGTACGTCCATGACCTAAAAGCTTATCCCTCACTACTCGCTCCATATTGAGCTAATAGCAATTGAGGACATTTGCTATCCCACCCCGGGGGTATGTGATGACCAAGAAATCAATGCAAATAAAGGCACAAAAATGTGCTCACATGGAAACAACTTTTTGTAAAATGACTCATTACAAATGTACCTCTTGTCAAAATATTCAAATATGAAGCAATGTAACAATGTGGGTCCTTAGGCTCACATCTTAAAATATGGAAAGGAAAAGTAAGGTCAAATACATTTTGTCTCATTCCAAAAATAAAGGGTCTTTTAGACCTTAGCCAAAATGTTTGTAATTCAATTTTATATATCAAGAAAAGAAAAGGAAGAGGCTTGTCAGGTAATTTGAGGAGGTGGGAGATTGAGGTAGTTACACCCTGTCTCTTTCTTTATCTTCTCCTCTCACGCTTCATTTCCTTCTCTCTCATTTTGGCACAACTCTCATCTTTCTTGTTCTTTCTTTCCTCTCTTGTGCTTTCATTGCAAGGTCTCATGGAGAGTGAGGAAGAGGATGAGGATGAGGATGGAAGAATTTCTCTCAATTTCTTGTGTGCCATTCACTTGTGTGTTTTGGAGCAATGGTTCTTGGTGAGGAAGAAAGGTTTCTTGTAGGTTTTGTGGCCAGTAATGTATTTGCAGCCTCTACCTAGTCGGTTCGTGGTTCGTGGTTCGACTTGTGCCATGGCAGGATGCTCTTCATTTGAAAAATGACAACAACCCTCCCATGAATATAATCAACCAAAAACCAAGGACAAAGCACACAAAATCTATGTGTATGGCTCTGCCATTATTCTCAAAACTAACAAGAAACCATAAATCTCTCTTTTAATAATAAACAAATTTATCATCTTCATCCATAGCTTCAATCATTATGCAAGAACAAAAGGGAAAAGAGAAATTTCTGCACAAAAGACAAAGGAGAGAGAGGAGAGAGAATAAATTTTTGCACCACCAAAAAATGAGAATATGCGATTGGAGAAGAGAGGGAAGGGAAAGAGGCACATAACCACTTATGCACTCCACCCCACCTCTTCCCCAAAAAGCACACCCCTTCGTATTTTTATTATTTCTTTGAAACTTTGATACATTTGATATTATAAGGCCTTTAGCCTTTAATTTTGAGTATTCCTACCCTTTACAAATGCATGCATGTAACACTTGAAAGCATACCATGGACTATAATAGATGTGGCCCCCCCTCCCCCTTATGTGGGATATTATTTTAGTGATTTTATAACAATGTAGTATTATTCTCTTGATAAAAAATAAAAATATGATATATGCTTGGATTCTTTGTTGTCTTGTTTTTATACTTCTTTGGGTGTCATCATATTCCTCCCACACTGAAATGTGAAGCGCCCTCGCGAACCTTGTCAAAGAAGAACCACTATCTAACACAAAACACTTCCAAAAGTTTTAGTAAAACAACTTTGATCATAAGGATGAGGCCTAGCAATGGTAGGGTATGGGACTCCAAAGCCATGACCACCAAAGTAAGGGAACTCCTACCTTCACTATACTCCCACATTGAAAAACTTGTATAGTCTCCAAAAGATAGGGTTCTATCTTCAATAAGGAACCATGAGAATAACTTCTCCATCCCACAATGAAGGAAAATGAATGATTCCATCCATCACGTAGCTCCGAAGGCACTTGGAAGAATAGGATAAGGTTGTAGATATAACTTTACATATTTCTCCTTATATGGAGTGGGGTTGTTAATGTTATGAGATATGAGGATGAAGATTTTTTAGATTAATATCATTAGGGTTTCCATTTTAAATCTTAATTATAAGTTTTAAGGGACATGAAGTTTTAAGTTGTCTCATTAGGTCATTGCATGGATTGCATAGGAAAGAACAAAGGAAAGGGAGAATGGATGAAAAAGAGGAGGTGGGCTAGGAATACCAAGCTTGAAGGAATAAAGGGAATTTTGAAAGGGGACTCCTTTGACCACACAATGAAAAACTTCTTATCTCTTATCCTTTCCTTTCATGGGTGTCTTTGGTTGTCCATGATTAGGGACAGACTTCTTCTTCTTGGTCTTGTCTCACTTTATATTGTTGACTCTTCTCATGGGGTATATAGGGAATGTCAAATGGTTAAAGGTCACATAGTATTGTTGTAAGTATGTGTATGTTTCTAGTAGAGATAAGGGCATTATTTATTTTAGGGTGATTTACTATTGAAGGGACCACCATGACCTAGGAGCCATGTTGGAGGAGTAATTCCTATCTACCCATCCGCACCAAGACATTTGAGAAACATGGAAAACCTATTTATATAGTGGCCATAGGAAAGATGCTTTAAACACACTTAAAATACCTTGATTATTTTCCTAATCTTTAAAATAGGTGCCATTTCTTAATTATCTTATGTCTTATTGGGTGTAGCATGTGTGGATGGTAACGGTGATGGGGAAGCATGAAATAGGGCCATTCCTTATGCTATGTGGACCAAGAGTGGGTTGGTGCAAAAGGATGGGGCGCGAAGGCCGGTGGCTCTTGGGTGAGGCATAGGATGCTAACCATGATGTTTAGGATGGGTGTTACTATAAGGAATATCAGAAGAGGCTTAAAAATGTGAGGGAAAAGGTGCTAGCAAGTAGCATCGTAGCGGGCTAATAGGCCATGGAGGGGCAAGGTTTTTGGTGGAGAAGAGGGAAAGAAAGGACGAAGGACAGACAAGGAGGGAGAAAGGGAAGCACAACCATTGGACCTGCTGGAGAGGGGGAAACCTCTCTCTCTCTCTCTCTCACTGTCAATTCATGGAGCCCTAGGTATCAAGCTTCCCACTCTCTCTTATTCTGGGGCAATTTTGTTCATATCCCCTTCCTCTACTCTCTCTGTTTCTCTCAGAAGACCCCAAAAAAAACCTTCAAAATAGGGCACTTATGCAGCACGCTTTTGTTAAATCGGCTGCTTCCTCCCTCTCGCTGTCTCTTCTTTTGTCTCTCTCTTCTTGATGCACGATATGAATGATACTAATGCCAATGCGTCTGTGAAAGTCGCTATTGCTATTGTTGTTGTTGCCATAGGTCGATAGGAAATTGATGGTGGCATCGCTCCCTAGACATCATCCCATGCTCCAATAGGCCCAGCGATGAAGCGGTTGGGGTTGATTCTTTCTGATAACGGGTGATGGCAAAGGGAAGAGGAAAACCAAAAGCAATCGAAGGATGAGTGGGTACACCGAAAACAGGGTTCCTCTGTGCCTCTTCTCTCTCTCCCTCTCCCTCTCCCTCTCCCTCTCAATGCTGCTAACCATCAGGTGGTCTTGCCAACCCCCACCCATATATAACAACAACCCAGCACTCTAATTCTTTGCAAAATATTATGACTCTCATCTTTTCCTCCCCTTCATGTTCTAATTTCATGTACTGCTCTGAGGAAAGGCTCTCTAATGCTGAATGATGGTGATGGTGATGATGCCACACCTGCCGCCTCAGCATGGCCCAACCCCAGTGCCTCATCATCATTCTCCCTTCTTCCTTTTCTTCTCTTCATCCCCCACCACAAGGTTGAAGACGCAGGTAGGAAAATGAAAAGGTGAAAGGGCCAAGAGATGGAGTAGTGAAGGGCAAGGGGCATGGAACAAGGAAAAGGGGGGGGAGATAAGAAGGGGCTTCTTGTGGCAACCCCTTGCATGCGTGCGCCCTTCTATTCTTCTTCTTCATATTCTGCTTCCTCTCCTCTACTACTATATTTCCACCAGCATCTTCTATGCCTAATGTTGCGCTTGCAATACTTCGTGCAACACTCATGTCTGATTCATTTTCTATCTCCTATCCAGGTCTCAAGCACATAGTCTTGCTTCTTATCAGGATAGCAATTTGGGCCCGACATTCCCTCTTCTTCTTCTTCCTCTTTTGCTTGCCATGAATTTTAGTATTGTTGCCTTTTCACTATTGGGGTAGCTACATGGGGAAGAGGAAGATGAGAAAGATACTCTTAAAATGCTATAGGACTGAATAGCAGTCTCACTATCATACCTTCTCTCTGTCATCCATGGCATCCCTACAAATTTAATGGAAACAAGCCATGGATGTTTTCTACATTATCCAACTCTTTCTTTATCTCTTTTCTTCTCCCTTCTTCTTCTTTCCTTAGTAGGGTACAACTCTCTCTCCTCTCAACCAGCAAGTTTCTAATATCAAGAAGCCATCACTCTCTCTGTACTTCTCGCTTTATCTGTTTTCAAGTAGGGAGCTTCATGAGAGAGAGTCATTTTGGACGGGGCAGTATCGAAGAGGAGAAGAGCAGCATAGGAGGGGAAAATGAATGGTTCTTGTTTTGCTTTATCCATAGCTCTACTTTGACCAATCAATTGTCTCTCTCAATTGCTCTCACACTATTGTTCTCCTTCTTATTTTTTGTGATTGGCTGTGCAAGGATTTCATCCGTGAAGAGGAAGACACCTCTTCTTTCTTCTTTCTTTGAAGAGAAACCCCCCCTCCCCTTTTTTGAGATCCCTCTCCTCTTCCTCCTTTATCTCCTCTTCCTTCTTTATTGTTAAAAGAAGAATCCCCCTTCTTCTTCTTCTTGGAACTGTGGGTGTGCCAAAAGCTTCTCATTTCAATGTTGCAATAGCATACAATCACCCTCAAGTTGTTGAGATTAGCTTCTTCCCCGGCTGCGTACCAGTATGATGCTAGGAGGCATATTCCACGGTGGATTCCATGATTATATTTATTTGTCGAGGCTTATACACAAGGTGGATTCCTTGTGCAAGAAGTTGACAAGGACACTTGTCCTTTTTGGAAGTCAAATTAATTGAATGTGCACATGGGTGATTCCACAGTGGGTGATTCCGTAAAATACATATTAAATTAATAGACGTTTACAAGTTTAGAGTGTGCACTCGAATTAAATTAAGGTTAAAACGATAGAGTGCCAACCTATTTAATTATTTTGTAGTTGAAGATGGCTAGGTATTCACTTTTGTCAGGATTTATCTAATTATTTTCTAATAATTGTGAATGCTTCAGCTGATGTGTAGAGCAGGCGGCGATGGCGTTGGGTAGTACCCGGCGATAGTGTGAATCCAAATGCCTAAAATAATTACTATTTTAGATGGGTGTGTGCCTTATCACTAAAGTGTGGTGTCAATATTTATTTAAGTGCACTTATTTATTAAAGTGCTTGACAAAACATTTATTATCTTGTATGCACATAGGTGCTCTGTTAAATATTTCATTATTTGATATTTGTGTTTGGGCACATCTCAACTTTTAGACGCCCAAACTCCTTACTCTATATTTGGGCAAAAGAAAATACAAAAGCAAAAGCATGCTATTTGCAAAGTGGGCTATTTTTAAGCGTAAAGATAAATAAATCTATAAATTCATGCCTTGTGAAGTGCTCACACAAGGCATGGGGGGAGATTGGACCCAATTTGTCTTTTTGGTCTCATGTCGTACAAATTCTCTTTTGCTTTTATAAAGGTTTTGTAGAGTTCTTTGTTCTTGGGGACCTTCCGGCATTCGCTACGCATGCATACAACATCCGATCTACGCACCATGTTCATTGGCTTGTTCTCATCTCCTCAAGCTCTAAAACACATGTTCATTGGCTTGTTCTCATCGTCTCAAGCTCTAAAACACATGCATACTCTTTGTGTATTGAAGCTCAAGCTCACAATGTTTATGTGTGTGTGTGTGTGTGATTTTGTTTCTCTGTCCCTCTTTCACATACATCTCTATCTCTATCTACCTATCACTCTCTCTTTCTCATCTACATACACATAGTCACTCTCTCTTCCACATACATTTTCTCTCTATCTCCTTGTTACTCTCTTTCTTATCCAGACACACCTACTCTCTCTCCTTGTGCCTTTGTTCCTCTCTCTCTCTCTCTCTCTCTCTCTCTCTCTCTCTCGTGTTTTATATAGAGACACACACACTCTCTCATATCATTAGTAGTTAATGATATTGATTAACACTAATTATTACTTTGTGTGGTTTTATATAGGTTTACAAACAACTAAACAACCAAGCCTTATCAAAGTTCAATCAACACAACTAGACTATTATTTCTATCCAAGTAGAAAAGGTTTCATTTATATTTATAGTAGAAACATCCACACTAAAAGGATCAATGCATAGTATGCACTTGTTTTAGTTCGCGTGATTTCTTGGTCTTTGTAAATTTGAACCTTAGTGGGAAAATTTGAACGTTAGCAAAACCTGTGCAGGAAGATGGGGAAAAAAACTAATCTTAGTAAAATAAGAAAATTATTTGCTAGAGTTGTATACCATACTTAAAAGGAAATTTTGAATTTCAAATTTTTAGGATAGACCTCGGCTCTCTCTCTCTCTCTCTCTCTCTCTCTCTCTCTCTCTCTCTCTCTCTCTCTCGTTATCCATTTGGTAGTGTGGTTTTCAACGATCAGAATATCCATTGCCAATAAAATCTATAGTCCATGGGCCTCTTGCACTTCATACAATATTGTTTCAACACAAGGAGATGCAACGAATCCAAATTGAGCAATATGAATCATCATTCTTTGAATTGGTATATATCATTATGTGGAAGAGTGAGCTATATTTTTCTAAATCATTTTCCAAGTTTACATATTCTAATGGATTGTTGACTTTTACTCATACTCAGTTTTTTATTTTGCAATATTATGGTTTGACCTCCTACTAGTTTTGAGACTACTTGTAATCATTGTCATAGTATGCTAGAAAATGGAGCTCAATGATGGGCATTGTACATTGACATTCTCCATTCATTTCTAATCATTATTTTCTCAAACTATTAGGGATAGGGTGATGAGGAGGCTGATAAGAGGGTGATATACATTCATCATGATTATAGCTCCTCAGAGGAGCTATAATCTAATCATTGCCATGTATATTATAGGTGGTTCTTTTCCTAAAATAAGTCGAATTAGATAGTAGCTTCCAAGTTATGTATACATTTATAGAGCACCAACTTTGATATAGTTTGAAGATATACTAGGGTTTATACTTAGAAAAGCATAGAATACACAAACACAACTACAACAAAATAACTCTAATAAACATGCAAAAATGAAAGATAGGACAGACGAGAATTTGAGGACACTAAATGACATGTGTAGAATGCCTAAAGGTAAAGTAGTCAAATATAACAACATGACTCTCATGGGAGTGGATGGGGGAATAATGTTGAACTGTGATGTCCATCATAGATGGATCCCTAGTGTAGTAAACACCTATCAAAGTAGTGGCTAATAAAGTAAACGGTTCAAGAAACTTAAAATGTAGTATTGTGGCTTGATCTACAACTATGTCAAGATTTGGAGGTTAAATGACATGTACATAATGCTCAAGGATAAAGTAGTCCAATAACAAAATGACTCTCATGAGATTGGATGGGGGGACAATGTTGAAGTGTAATGTCCATCATAGATAGATTCCTAGTGCAATAAACACCTATCAAAGTAGTGGTTGCATCATGACCTCAATGTCTTGATGATGCATCAATATCACAAATTTTTTTGTCCACTTTCTCTTTCCTTTCCTTGTAAGATGTTACACAGCTTCCCCACTCTTCTTCGATCACCATCTGGGACCCCTTTCATATGCAACAATCTACGTTTACTTCAAGGCTTCCTTCATTCCCTCACCATACATTGCCATGTTGGACAACATGGATCGTAACCAACCTCTCTCCCATGCATAAATCAACTCTTTACCCAACATGACACTAATCGAATATTTTCTGGATCTTGGAGCTTCTATGTCATGATGCCACCCTTGCGACCTTGCCCACTTTATCAACACTCACATATTCATTTCAAAGCAAAAGAAATGGCATTGAATTCTTATGGCATTGTATCTAGGTGACCCCAAACTTTATTGATGCTTGGTTGCCTTGATTAGAAGCTCCCTCCTTCAAATGAACCTATGAGTTGCCCTCCTCCCCCACATTCCTTATTAGGAGTTTGGTGTGCTTAGTGTGATACATGTCTCCCTAGGGTATGAGAAAGACTTCTTTCAAAGAAATGCATGTCATAATCAGAGTGCATTGGACTAGCCCTCCAATAGAAAGCAAGGCAACATTAAACAAGAACGTGCATGCAACCTACCAAACATCAATGGAAATAAAAATTGGTAAGGTGTAAGCGGTCTTGTCTCATACCAAATGTGTACTATGTCATGCATGTAACTCAATGTGAGTATGCTAACCATTGAAGTAAGCATAAAGGATTTGTTTTTGTCCCATATTCGTCCTCATTTTCTGTCCCATATTCGTCCTCATCATTTTCTCGTTTGTTTTTGTCCTTTTCCCGGGTTTTTCCTTTTCTTTTGGTGGTTTTTTTTTGTTACGTTCATGAAAAAATTGGTAGATTCGAAAGTCAAAAAGCGAGGACCCGTCCACGTGAACTCCAATGCGCGATTGGTCGAAAGCAAAAGAGTCGTGCACGCCTCTGTGTTTCTCTGCCATATGTCTTTCTCTGTGTGAGACATCGGCTCCTGCGCTCTCTCTCTCTCTCTCTCTCTCGCTCGCTCGCTCGCGTTGTGTGTTTGTTAATGCGGTTTTCAGCGATCAGACCGCCCACCGCCGGTAAATTCAATCATTCATGGGTCTCTTGCACTTCATACAATATTGTTTCAAGGCCCACGCTACGTCTGGGGCTGCTGCACGTCCCGCACAAGCTGATCACGATCATGGCCTGAAGATGGGCGGCCATGTTGTCGACGCAGCTCCAGCTTACAATTATCCGATAACATCATCAGAAAGTAGTACCAGAAAAAAGGCCAGCCTGCGCCGCCGCCGCCGCCATGCGGCCGACGGCCGACCCGCAGATCATGATGGAAAGTTGAATAGTATCCAACCTGCTGCTGCGGCAGTGGTGCAGCAGTTTAACAGCATCCGTGTGAGGTCCAGCAGCTGCAATAGCCTTATCAATCTGCCCAACTTTAGGATCGCGTGGAGATACCATGAAGAATATCATGATGACGATGATCATGCCCCTCGTCCATGTCTCAGCCACGCATCCCAGCGCACCCTCTTTGATTTTGTGGTGGAGAGTATGGTGCACGGCAAGCTCGCATCGTCAGCCAAGGTACAAAAGCTCATCGATATCTGCATCGGCGCGCCCACCTGGCCAGGAGACCAGAGCAGCTGCGTGAGCGCCAATACAATTAGTTCTGTCCCATATTCGTCCTCATCATCAAGGAGCGACTTCAGTCATGGTTCCGAGACATCTAGCCCCTCCTCTTCTTGTACTTGTGATTCTTCATCGTGCGGAGAAGAGGAAGGAGAAGACCGACCAACATGTCAGACAGATGATCAGTGCTTGTACGACAAGGATATCGCTACTGCCACAAGTCTGCTCGCCAGGGAGATCATGCGACAAGTGCAGCACCAATTAGACGCTGGTCACTATGGCGTTTCCATCCACAGCGTCTCCTTCGATCAGCCTTCATTGGTTGATGAATTTTCCAAGAGTACAGCTGGCCCTAAACGACCGCGACATTCGTTTGGGAGACCCTTGTCAGTGTTATATTGAAATACTCTACCCAGCTTATTGTTCCTGGCATTCCTGCCTATTGTAATTAATGGCAAGTGTATGCATAAGCCATGATTACTTCATAGCAATTGTACAGTACAGCTAGTACTACAATATTTCCTCACAGACGCAGCCCTTCTTGTTGATTCTTGTCTTGTACCTACTACGTAGCTCGCATTCTTGTCTTGTACCTACTACGTAACTCGTATTCCTAAGACACGGCAGAAACACGATTCTTTTTCTATCTTTATTCACAGTTGTGTTGAAAGAATGATAAGAGGAGAATATTGCAAGCATATTCATACTTGTCTACATTGGCCCCTTCTATCATTGTGTCTCCGGCGGTAAATGTGTGCGAGTGCATGTGTGTGTGTGTGTGTGTGTGTGTGGTGGGGGGGGGGGGGGGGGGGGGGGAAGGCTCCCCCAATCCCATCTTCACTCATCGCATGCATGCATCATGGAGGCTGTGTGTGTGTGTGTAGTTATGCCTCCATCGAGCTTGTGTGGTAGCTAGCTTAGACCCCCAGCAAATATCTCTGTCTATCTCTTAGCAAATAGTTAGAGCTAAGTGGAAAAGTCTAGAGAAGGTCACAATGGCTTACCCAAGACAAAGTGATCCACTTGAGGGTTTGTCCCATATCCATAAAGGAGGAATTGAACATGCTTAGTCTATTGACTTGTGGATTTATCTCAAGGTTCCAACTCTTTTTAGGTAGGCTATGCTAAGATATGGCCTATTTAATATTGCCAGAAGCCATTTAAAAATTACAAATATGTTTGTTGTTATCATCCTATATAGATAGTGAGTTGTAGATAGAGATCAATTCTTATTAAATAGACCATGAGTTGATATGTTGGCCTAGTTGGACATTGAATGTCATAGTCTAGATGAATATGACAACTGTTGCAGTGTGGGGCCTTAACATGATGATGCTAAAGAATAGTAGATGAGCTAAAGACTCACTTTGAGTGTTATGGGTGGCGATACAAGTGATCTATCACACTTTCTACTCATCGAGATGAAACCAACTAAATTTTAGGGTTCTTCTTAAGGGGCTCAAAAGCACACTTAGTGCATTTGAGTTTGGGACTATGTGATCAGCTTGATGAAATTTGTGATGTCAATCCACCTTTGATTTCTAAGCACACCCTCTCAAGACCAAAATAGGAACCAAAAGAGACTACCAAGAAAAGCCCATCTCTTTTAACTTGCCACATCCTAAACCAAAATATAATAAGTCAAAGAATTGTTCAATGGATGCTTGATCTCTTTAAAAAAACTTCATCCTTCAATCTAGGCTTATTCACTTGTAACAATGTCCTCCTTATCTTGGCCATGATTCTTCATCATATTGCAATATTGGAGGCAACAAACCCCTCAAATTAAGATGTTGCAAGAACAACTTGAAAATGTCTTTTTGAGTCTCTGTGTATTGATACACTCTATTTGTTTGATTTTCCACAAGGGTGCATATTCTTCTTTTCCTCCTATTATCAACGTACCATGGTTGAGTAATCCTATTTGTTTTTCTTTGGCAATGCTCATGTTGCCTTGCAACCCCATAATTTCATATGGCTTCTATGTCTTCTTTGTTGTTGCCACTTCTCATCATCTATCTAGGGACAATCAGCATGACTAACCTTCATGTGAGAAGGTAACAGTTAGCCAATAGGCTTACTACCCTGCATGTGAAATTGCTCAGGTACTCTGTGTATGTACCCTTTTTGGGACATGTGAAGAAGTCCCATGGAGTGATTGCACAGAATGCACATCCCAAGTATGTGAGCACATGCCCCAATAATCAATATCTTGACATATATGACATGATTTGAATTCAAATCTTTTATCCAATTCTAGTGAACACCTAGTGCATATAATGTGAATGTATTGTGAAATATATAAGTAGGTGACCATGTATTTATAATTTAATAGTATTTTAATCTTACAAGCATGCACTAACACATGTGTTTGTTTACATACTTACGTTGCATAAATAACTATAGTAATATATATATATATATACATATATATATATATGTATATATATATATATACATATATATATACATATATATATATATGTATATATGTATATGTATATATATATATATACATATATATATACATATATATATATATGTATATATGTATATATATATATATATATACATATATATATATATACATATATACATATATACATATATATATATATATATATAAACTTTGAACATAATGCAATTCAAGGTCTAGAATTTTATAACCAAAGTGATGGGATTAAATATAGCTTGCAAGAATAAAGTATGATATTACAATAAATTTTCAAAGTAATTACCAACTTACACTAATGAATGAATTTTCCGTAGTGAGGGAAAAGATGTTCTAATTAGGATTAAAAAACTATTAGACCCCTGAAGTAAGATTGCCTAAACTAGGATATTAGTTCCTTAGATAACACATATTTAATTACTATTTTCTCATCTCTAGGATAAATGCATCCCATAAAAGAACCAAATACCCAAGGTATAAAGCACTTTATGATTGTCTCAATGTCCCTTCAAACACAATAAAGAGTAGGAAAAAATCAAGGATTGCCTCTTTCTCACATTGGAACAAGTAATCCAAGTTTGTCTAATATGTGCTAAGGTTCTTTGTTTTTAATTATCTATGCGAAGAATGCAAGATAGATCATAGAAATATTTACAAAACTATCTAGAACACCATATTGGGGAATATGGGAATTTCCCATAAGTTTGGGACACGTCGTCAAATCTTTGGATTTCTCATAACTTGAACACTACAACTCCAAATCGAGCACTCTATAGCTCAATAGATTCCATTTTTCAAGCGCTTTCCAATGATAGGTGACACCATATGGTTTTGAGAAACTTATCGGCATGTTAACCAGGTGCCACCTTTTTAGTATTCAAAAAATGGGAATTGGGAGATTCCCAAACTCTCTAATATTGTGTTCCAGTCAATGCGTAGGATAATCTCAAAGTTGTCTCGTAAGAGGGCCCATCCACCAAGAAGGATATACTCCCCAAGAGACTCACTTGGAAGCTGGAAATGTGAAAAATGTGGCTAAGATCCTCCATTTATAGAGGTACTTTTCCATGTGTTGCAAGCTTGCTAAGCTTTTCAAGAGCCTAGTGGGTTGATCTTTTTCAATAGTGTACCAGACCCATGAGAAAAATGAGAAAGCTTGATGGTCCCATTATGTAAAATTCCTAATGGATTAATAGGGGTAGCTAGTTTTACTCTTTAAAATCACTTTAATATTATTAAGGTTGAAGCTTGTAGTATTTCTAATGTTTTGCTATTATGAGTTCATAAAAATATAACCATGTGATCACAATCGTTACTCACAATCACCAAGCCATCAAGGTTATAGCCCCTTGCCATCATAAGGCAATCAAGGCATCCCTAAATCACCATCAATAGATGTATACTACAAGTCAAGCAAAAGGGATAGCATCCTTCGAGATCATAACGCACTACAACAAAAAGGCCTCATAGACGCACATTTAGACGCGATTTTTGAATATAGAGAAAAATTTACGGGCGCGTCCATCCACCCGTCTATTTGTGCGTCTACCATTTCGCGTCTTTAATCGCATGTATCAACGAATTTACACGCACAAATAGACGCGCAATAGACGCACATATACACGTGCATATAGACACGCTAGTAGACGCGCTTTTACAAGCACTGATAGACGCGAACGGAAAACCAAAAATGTCATTTTTAAAAAATATATATTTAATTTCTTTTTTTAATTTGAATTATGAAGCGTCTGTATAACCGCGTGTTGTCTGCATTATAGACGCGCGAATAATTGCGAATTATCTGCAATTTAGACGTGCTGATAGACGCGCAAAACAGAACTGGAAAAAAAAACCAGTAGATTGTGTATTTGGGAAAAAGACAATGTATCTTACAGGCACGAGAATTGAAAATAAAAGTCCATGTATACATTATATATCAAAGCATTTACAAGGGAAGTTTACGTACTTGCGACCTAAAGCGTGGCCGCAAGCAGTAGGCTCAAAGAGATATCATACATATACAAGAAAAGAAGGCCTCATGAGGAGATATGGTGCTCCTCTACGAATCTGAAGAGGAAACATCCTCGCTAGTACCACCATGGCTACTAGCGTCGCTATCCCCCTCCTCGCTATGCTCCACATCCGGGTTCGCCTACACACACAAAAGATCAGGGTTGCTTACATAGAAAAGGTGGAGAAAAAGTTATAATTAGGTATACTTTTAATAGGAAAGTAAGAAAAACATACCTCCTCTGGCTGTTGAATCCTCATGGCCCGGTTGTATTGGTCCTCAGTGATGAGACCGTCCTCATAAAAGTGAAGCCATGTCGCTGCGCGGTTATGGCCTCGATGGTAATCTACCTCTCTAGGAGTAGGTGTCCTACCAACGATGGTAGTCTGCAAAACATTTAGAGATATACAAACAATTATGAGTCACAATATATTAGACTAAAATATATAAAGAATTGAAAGAAATATAAATTTAAAAAAACTAGAAATCAAAATATACTTACAAACTCTGCCTCCCACGACTCTCTGCCGCCCGATCCGTAATGCGACGATCCCATTGTTTCCATTTCGATCCGTCGCGCCTCTGCGTGCTGGTGACTCTTCACTTTCTCAGCTGCTTTCTTCTTGGCTCTCTTCCACTCTACGCGGTGGCACATAGGTGGTTGGTTATAGGCTCCACGCCCCTCCTCCAGCCTTCGCAATGAGTCCCTGGCCCGTGTCATGAGGTGGGATCTTTTGTTGTGAAGCATATCCCTCACTTTGGTACGTCCCCAATCATCCGAGAATCGCTGACCCTCAAGATTTGGGTTCCTCCTATGGATTGCCCTGAACACCTCCTGCCACAAGCCGCTTTTTTGATTTTTGAAGGCAATGAAACAATCTTTATACGTCGCATGCACGACGCTCCTCATGTACGCCATTACATCCCTTCCCTCATCATCATGAAAGATGCCACTAGCATCTGTAACTCTATAGTACTGGTGTACAACCTCCTCTACGTGATCTACTGGTGAGGGTGATCGCTCGCCACCTCCTAGGCAACCCCTACACAACCCTGGTCCTCCCCCTCGACTCTCCCTCCTTCCTCTCTGTCGACTGCCCTCTACCTCCCTGGACGCACGAGCTTCTCCAGATGCACGTGCTTCTGCAGATGCTTCTACTTCAGCCGATGCACATGGAGCACGTGGAGTACATGCAAATGGAGTACCTGCATATGGAGTACCTGTATGTGGAGTACCTGCATGTGGAGTCTGGGAAGTAGTGCCAGGTAAAGACGCCAGAGGCATCCCAGACATGACACTGAACACCTCGTTTGCTATGGGAGAGCGGCCAAGGTGTCTGGTCATCTCTCCTATGAAGTCTTCCCTACTAGGAAAACCTCTAAAAAATGCATTGACCCCCCTGCCAAAGGAGGCCAATGTATCATTCATGCGATTCACATCTGGGTCATTGCTAGATGAACCAGGATACAACATCTGTAAAAAAAAACACAGGAAAAATACAAATTTATTTGCATACAAAAAATCATATACTACCTACATTTTCAAAGAGCTTTCTTTAGACATTGAGCATAACACTTAAGTGCTAATGCTTCTCTTAAATAAGAAAACTGATAAACACAAACATGGGATTGGTCACATTCATCATTGCAAAAATATATTGTTTACTATCAGAACTGGGAGACCTGGCGCGTGTATCCTCGCGTCTACATTGCAGGTTAGACGCGCTCCAGAGTGAACCTTCTGTCCAGCGCGTCTATCTGCGCATCTAACATGCAGCACAGACGCACTGCCAGACGCGCATCCCAGGTCAATGCGCGTGTATAATCGTGTGTAAACTGCAGGCAGGTCAACCTTCTATGCAACGCGTGTATCATTGCGTGTACACTACAGAGCACACGGGCCAGCACATGCACTCTAAGACGCGCCCTCAGACGCTCTGAGAGGAGACATTTTTTCACGTCTATGTCTGCGTCTACACTGAGATGTAGATGCGCTATTAGATACGCCTAATTGGTCGATTTTAGGCCGACGACCGCCATTGATGATTTACAAAATGCAATACATAATGGAATCACAAATCCTAAATAAACAGACAGAGCAGAGAGAGGAAGAGAAAAACAAAGAGAGAGAGAGAGAGAGAGAGAGAGAGAGAGAGAGAGAGACTCACCTTGGGTGTTTGGTGTGGCGGGTGGTGGCGCTTCTTCCTTCTCCTTCTTCCTCTCCTTGGTAAGTTACCCTCCCTTGATGCTTGCTTGCTTTCTTGCTGCTTCTTCTTATTCTCCTCTTTCTTGATCTCTTTTTCTTCCTCTGCTTGGCTTTCCTTTTTCCCTTCTTGTGTGTTTGAAATGAAAGAAGAGGTGAGTTGATGCCAGGAGGCATATTTCACGGTGGATTCCGTGCCACGGTGGAATCCGTGAGGTTTTACGGTGGATTCCGTAAACTTTGATGACCGGGGCTCATACACAAAGTGGATTCTTTGTGCGAGAAGTTGATGGGGATGCCTGTCCTTTTCAGGCATTTCATTAATTTAGTGTGTACATGGGTGATTCCATAGCGGGTGATTCCGCAAAATGTATATTAAATTAATAAACATTTATGAGTTTAGAATGCGTACTCGTAATAAATTAAGGTTAGGATTTATTTCTAACCAGTTGATTTATTTATGTAGCTGAAGACGGCTAGGTATTCACTTTTGTCGGTTTAATTGTATTATTTTACTAACGATTGTGAATGCTTCAGTTGATGTATAGAGATAGCAGCAGTGGCGGAGGAAAGCATTGGAGGATAGCGAGTATTCGATCTATGGATTATATTCTGATAGGCGCCACGCCTATATTTTGTCATGCCTATTTATTGAGGATTGATTATTTATTATTATTTTGTATGCGCATGGGTGCACGGTTATGTTATTTCTATTTGGACATTGTATTGGGCGTGCCAGACTCTTTGGGCACCGTCCATTAGCTTTATTCCTATTTTTGTAAAAGTAAACTTAAAAGCTAAAAGCTTGTGATATTTTTGTAAATTGGGCTATTATTGAGCATGAAGAAGAAATATACATAAAATACATGCTTTGTGAAGCGCTCACACAAGGCATGGGGGGAGATTGCACCCAATTGGTCTCTTGCTCTTGTCGTTCATGCTTTTACCTTGTAACTTGTGCAAAAAGTAGAGTTCATTGTTCTTGGGGACGTTCCGGCATTCGCTACGCGAGTATACAATGATCGATCTGCGCACCGGTGGTATCAAAGCGGAGCTGAGATCAAGAGCTTCCAATCGCTACCCATCTTGTGCGAAGGCGAAGCTCCTGGAACGATCGGGCTCGACGGTCAATCTCGTCGCGAACCGTCAATATAGGCAGACTTCTGGCGATCAAGAACCCCTGTTTCTGTTATTGGATCGCGAAGGACCAGGCTACAGAGGCGGAGGACCACTCCTTCATCAAGTCGTGGACAACCAGAGATAAGTCATCAATTTCCCACTTTTCAAGCTTTAAGCTTTAAAGCTTAGAGACTTTAGAAGAAGCTTTAAGCTTCAGAATTTAATCGTGAAGCCTTAGAGGACCTCCGAAAATCACGCGCGCCATAGAAAACCCCCCCCCCACATTTTGCGCCGTTTACTGTCAAAGAGCTCTAAGCTTAATCAATTAAGCTAAGTCAACTAAGGCTCACTTTTACAAGTCACCAAACTCCAGGCCACACCACAACAAAATCAAGTTCTGCAAGTATTTTCTAATCAAGTACTGCAAGTTCCATAAATCGAATAAGTTCTGCAAGTCTGCAACTCTGCAAGTCACATAAGTCTACAACTCTGCAAGTCAGACAAGTCAACTGGAGTCAGAACTGACTTGTGCTCACATTAGGAGAAATATGGACTCTCTTTTTTGCCCCTTAAGGGGTTTCTCTCACCTCTCTCTCTCTAAAAAGAGATTCCAAAATAATATTATAAAAAGAGATCTTCTACAATCAAGAAAATCTTGTTTTTGTGTTTTCAATAGATTTCACCTATTATTTTATTCCCAAACTGCAGGATAAGGTCACTTTTTCTCAAAATCATCATAACTAAAAAAATACAATTCTATTTTTTCTAAAAACGCAGCCAATCATTCTTTAATGCCCTCATGACTCTTTAATGCCCTCTTTAGTGCCCTCATGACTTTTCAATCATTCTCATTCTCGCTTCTTAAAAGGGCGGAAGTTAAAAAACGATATAAAATGACGTACACATCATATTTTAAGATTATTTTTTACCCAGAGACACCTTTTTGACTCAAGAGTTTCCTTGTAAATTTTCGTCTTTTTTGGACAAGTATATACCTATTTCTAGGCATTTTTTCATTCCCTCAGAAAGCTCTAGTTTTGTCCCAAATTTTGTGCATTCTTCTCTTTCCCTCCAGAATATGGTTTCTTGCATACGAGTTCTTCTGAAGCAGCATTGAGGAGTAGTTTTGATACCATTTGTTGAAATCAAAGAATCTCTATCTACAACACACTCTACCCTGCTACAAGCCATCTTCCTCTTCAGAAATATGCAGTAAGAAATCTCCGTCTTCAACAGTCTATACTACAAGCAATCCAGTGATAATGGAGGTATCTTTATTTTTTAAATCTTTGTGATGTTATTATTCTTCACAGTTGTTGTTCAGTCCTTAAGCATCAATTCATAGAGCGAGAGAGAGAGAGAGAGAGAGAGAGAGAGAGAGAGAGAGAGAGAGAGAGAGAGAGAGAGAGAGAGAGAGAGAGAGAGAGAGAGAGAGAGAGAGAGAGAGAGATAGAGGAGGGGAGAAGGGGGGGGACAGAGAGGACTGTGTGAGATGAACAAAGAAAATAAGTGATAGAGTGACAGATAGTAAATTAGGGTAGAAGATAAGATGATGTTATTGTTTTTCACTAGCCAAGCTTCAGTATGAATGTGTTTAGGGTTTCCTTGATGAATTTTTGTTGAGAGAGAGAGAGAGAGAAAGAGAGAGAGAGAGAGAGAATATTTTGGATAGAACAGAAGATAAGATTTGATGCTAATTAGAGGTAGATTAAAAGCCAAGATTACAGGCTGATTAGGGGTTGATTAGGGTCTATCAAGACTGAAAGCAAGAGAAAGAGACAAGAACCAACTGGGTTTTAAAAAAAACACAGATATAGTGAATCAAAGGGGTGTAGTTCTGCTATTTGAATGTTAATCCAAGTCAACATTTGCATACTTTTTTTTTTGCAGAATGCAGGTGCAGGATGTACCAAGAGAAAGAGAGATATTCACTTTCAATTGGAGGATGAATATGCACCAATGTTCAAAAGAACTGTGGAAAGAGATGATGCAATAAGATGCAGGATGCAACAAGAAAGAAATGCAGGGAAAAAAAATGTGGACCTTTGGGTTGATGGGTGCATTTATCCACCCGATCCACTCACTCGAAGGCCACCACAATTTGAAGGGCTTACATCAGTTGTAAAGTTTGCTTGTGAAGGCAATGAAGGATTGTATGGATACACATGCAGACTTGTCACACAAGGAATAGCAGGGGCTCATCAAACCTTGACAAATATGCAGACAAGATTACAAGGGAATATGCAGTCTTTGATGGAAAAGGATAGATTATTGGCTGAGAAGGATAGAGAGAACCAGAACCTACAACAAGCAATGTCTGTCATTGAAGATGCTATGCATGCTACACACGTGCAGAATATGGAGTTACAGTCTAAAGTCAATGACTTGGAGAAGGAGAATCAAAACATAGAGAGGAAGCTCACAAAAACTTTGGAGATTGGGCCCACTTTAAAAACCAAAGGGGCACGTCGGCGCATCCGATCCGTTAAACCAATTGGCCAATTAGCCAAAGGAAGTGGACAATATCATAGACAGATATATGCTCAATCTACTACAATGAGAAATATGTTTCCTCATGCAGAGAATGATACTATTGCCAAAGTCCTTAGCAAGAATATGGTAAAAAATGCATTGGAAAATCGTAAATTCAGGGACATAGTGGATGGTGTTGCTAGTGAACGTCTTAGGGATGTAAGCAACTTGTTTACTGCTACAGATGCTCAGGGATTATGTGACAAGGTGGGAATGAGTTCTGAGTCATATAGTATGCTCTATCAACAATTGGATACAGGTTTTAAGCAAGTCTTCAATACTAAGCGAGTAATGCCTCTGCCAAAACCATTTCACGTGAAGAAGGCTCGAAAACAACTAAATGAGAAAGTTTTAGAACTAATTGGTGAGCCTACGCATCTGGAACACACACACATATTGAAGTATGGTTCCAAAGAAGTTGCCTTTGTATTGAATGCATCCAACAACTTTGTATTGGATATATGTAGGGTTCAGATTGCTATGGTCAAGTTTTACAATATGTCTATGGAAGAATGTAGAGGCAAGCTTAAGTTTGTCCTCAAACTTGATGAGAGTGAGATTATCAAGGGGCAAAAACTTGAGCGTGTGAGTATAACACTTATGAATCGAGCATTGGATCCCAACATCGATGAAAAACATCCTTTATACTTCAGTGTACAATCGGAGAATGAAATATGGTGGCTTGCAGCATTTGAAGTACCAAAGGAGGACCATGAAGTACTTAAAGTTTTTTTTAACCTCACTAATATACCCAGTGTTATTCAACAGCAAAATAATGGAGCAGTTTTACATGTTGAGGGGTTTGGGGACTATCAAGTTGAATGGCATCTTGCAGGTGATTTAAAAACATTGAAGTGTATGTTTGGTTTATCAAATGCAGCAAATGCAAAATTTCCGTGCATATACTGCATGCAAACTAGGAAGAAAGGGAAAGATGGAAAGAAAGAATGGCTTGCCAAGGCAGGACAACAGGGTGCTCCGACACGTGATCAGAAAGTCATGAGAAATGGAATGCTAATTCCAGTGGATCCAAACTGGCGCCCTATTTTGGAAATACCACTAACAAGGGTTCACTTTTGCACATTGCATTGTTTGGTTAGAATAATTGAGAAGCTAGTATATGAATATATATGCTTTGCATACAAGATGCAGCCCGTGTCAGAATCTGATGCTACATGCAAGAAGGTAGAACAAGTCCTCTCTGAAGTTGGATTGCACGGAGGCCAAGTAGAAATAAAAAAGGACGAGAAAAAATCGGGGAAGAGTGGAAATGTTCCTTGTAAACCATGCTTTGGCGGACCCAAGGCTAGGAAGTTTTTATCTCCACCTCGAGATGAGGAAGGCAATATACTAGTAAAACAACCAGAGAAGTACGAAGCATGGAAAAAGTTGCACCTTGCTGTTTCAGATTGGAGCAATGGGGGACGAACGAGGATTGCGAAGGCAGAAGTGTGGATACACCTAGATAGATTAGCAGCTCTCTTACAGAAGTTGGGGTTTATGGATGGTGATGCCAATGCATTTAAAGAGACAGCTGCTAAATTTCATAAGTCCATGGTGGAGGCATGGACTACAAATAGCATAACACACTACATGGTCAGTATTATCACCATTGCAAAAAAAAATCATCATTTCGAATTACTTTGTGTTTCTAATCTCTTTTCTTGTGCAGCATATACTTGAAGCACATGGTCCATACTTTGCAGATCAAGGAAGTTTGGCAATATGGTCAACTCAAGGCATGGAAAGATCTCACTGGCAAGCTCGCTGTGCTTTTCAAAAGGCAATTGATCATGGAGGTGGCATCAATGATTCCAATTCTATGAGGCAATTATTCCAATGGTGGTATAGGAGACTAGAGATACGATACGAGGAAAAAGAAAAGAAGTCCAAAACATCTCAAGCAGAATCTATAAGTAGGGCAATATATGAAGTGAGAAAAGCAAGATATGAAAACAGCATAGCTAGACAACGGCACGCAGAATGGTTGGCAACCCAAGAGAGAGATGGCAAAAAATGGAGACCTAGATAAAGATAATAATTTTGATGCATTTAGAGTCCACAAGAGAGCACAAGTCCCAAGGATATGACACATCAATACTCATATCTCTAACATGAGATGTCTTATAAATTTTCTTTAAAATTTCAAAGGTTTGTCACTATATTTTTCAAAGTCGATTTCGAACTTTGTTTTTTAATTATGAAAAGTCCATTTTGAAATCCTAAGACAAAGATATGAAAATTCTAAACATTGGAACATTCATTGGCCTAGAGAGAGAGGGGGGGCATGAGGGGGGTGTCAGGAGATAGAGAGAGGTAGGGATGGGGTGGAGAAATGAAATGAAATGATAAATTTAAAATTCATTTACACCACAGTAAGTTTGAAAGTTTCGTATTTAAGTCGTCTCTCCTTTCATTTTTTCCCATTGCTCTCCACTCTACCCTCCACCTTTCTATCCTTCATTATCACAGCCATGGCACGTTCCAAGCTTCCTATCAAAAAGGCGCCTGCGAGAGCAAGAGCTCAACACTCTTCCGAATCTAGTGAGCGTACTGTGAGTGACAAAGATCCCCTGGTGACCGATAACGGTGGCCCTACTGCAGCCAATAATGGTGGCGCTACTGTGGCCAACAATGGTGGCCCTAGTATGGTCGATAATGATGGTTCGCCATTGTCCAGAAATGGTGGTCCACATGCTCCAGCTGCTCCACCTCCCACTACTGCTCCAACTCGTAATACACGCCCTCCAACACATAAAAAGCGAAGATGGAGACCAGGCACAGCTGCGCTACGCGAGATAAGGAAATTCCAGAAGAGTGCCGACTTGATTATTCCTAAGGCACCATTCTCCAGGTTGGTGCGAGAAATACTGCAAGATCTACAGTCAGGGCATCATCACAAGTTCTTTTCGAGGAACCAGGCAAGGAATGTGGGGCGATGGTCAAGCCAAGCCTTGCTTGCTATCCAAGAAGCAGTTGAAAGCTACTTGATTGATCTAATGAGTGATGGTCAACTTTTAGCCATTCATGCCCGACGTATCACTATTAAGCCCATAGATCTGGTTCTTGTTCGCAGGATCCGCAATAACAAGGATGCATTTAATCTTAATGTCAACAATATGCTTTGAGAAGCTACCTTGTAATTGGATCTATGTTTTTAGCTCAGGTTTGGTTGTAGATTGTAAGGATCTTAGTTTTGGGTTATCTTTCCAATAGACCTTCAAGTATTTGATAGTAGTGGCCTGCAAAATGGAGCTAAATTTTTCCTAGCTCTAGTCGCACTTGGTGCGATGCACTATCTACCGTGTATTTCATAGTTTCGCAATGCTAAATCCAATATGTGATATTCTATTTTGACCATGTTTCGCATTGTGTGAATTTTCAAGTTTCCAATTTTGTAAGTAGTTTTGTTGAGGATAAATTCAATGTGCAACCACGTACACGTCGGTGATCAGTTGTATATGGGCCGATGCACTATATCCTTACTATATTTAGTGGTTTGGCAACAGTATATCTGATGCGATATTCCATTTTACCCATGATTTATTTTTTGTCAATTTTTAAGTTTCCAATGTTTCGCATTGCGAGGTTGACAATACATTTAATCTGCAGTTGCACACACTCATTATCAATACATTTAATCTACAGTTGCGAGGTTGACAATACATTATCAGTGCAGTATAATGCAGTTAACGCATTTTCAAAAAAAGATTGAACCGTCAAATTTATAAATCGGAATCTGGTGAAACTTCACCCTCATGCTGGGCATTAGAAAAACTCATTTATATTAAAAATTTGGCCCCATCAGAAGCCTCTGGGTCACCTGTCCGGAGGCTCGCGTTTGGGGCCCTGAGACGCGAGCCTCCGGACAGGTGACCTAGAGGCTTCTGTTGGGGCCAAAATTTTTTTGGATGGTTGATGTGTCCTTGAGGAGCCTACAGGTAAAATTTCATGTGAATCGGAGCACTGGTGATATTTTTCCTAAGCGTGGATTCATTAATTGAAATTTTAGGGTTTTTGAAAAGTTTGGCTATAAGTTTAAAGTTTCACCTCATTTTACACATTTCACTTTTGAGTTCTGAGTTCTCTCTCCTAGAAGACATGGTACGCACCAAGCAAGCGGCCCGGAGATACCCCCTGGAAATTCCATACGGCAGCCACGTCCTCCAGCTCCACCACCACCACCACCACGCCAGCATCGCAAGCGTCGATGGAAGCCAGGCACAGTGGCTCTTCGCGAGATCCGCCACTACCAGAAGACCACTCACCTCCTGATACCGAAGGCTCCATTCCAAAAGTTGGTGCGGGAGATCATGGAGGGCATACTGATCATGAACAACAGGAACCAGTTTCCAAACACATCACGCGCGAAACAACCGGATCGCTGGACTGCCCAGGCCCTCCTCACACTACAAGAAGCTGCTGAAGCCTACCTCGTCGACTTATTTGGAGACTCAGTCTATGCAACGGTGCATGCAAGGAGGGTCACTGTCACCGAGAGGGATCTGCGGATAGTCAAGTTCTTTCGGCGATGGAAAGATAGTCCTCGCGGAGGTCAGCAAGGATAGAGGTGTACAAACTCAAAAGCACATGGAATGTAGCTTCTGAAGACATTTTGTAAAGCCTTGGTCGTAATGGACCCCATGTAAAATTATTATTAATACAAATACAAATTTTTTGGCGCGTCTTATTTTTGTTTAGTCACTTGATATTTATTTTATTTACGTCGTTGAGTTATCGTTACATGCGTTCGAACAAATACATGTTGCGCACGAATTCGATAAAGCACTGTGTATTAAATTTAGGGTACGAATCGTGTTACGTATAAATTCGATAAATAAATGTAACATTCAAGTAAAAAAAAACAGTAAATGACACGTATCACAAACTACATTGCACGCGAATCCAACAAACATCAGTTTTCATTACTTGAAGAGAAGATTACAAAGTGCAGTACATCAGTGATGCGATATCAGTAGGCAATAAGTACATCTATTCTCTCCTAAGCTTCTTGGAGCTAGGCTCCCCATGGTCAGAGCTATTCTTGATCATAGGCAACAATACATTTTGCCCCAATAGTTCCTGTCTAATGACAGTGGGGTCTTCAACACCGGCAACCATGCCACGGGCCACCATGGAGAAAAGTGGGCCAGACCTAGTACTCATGAATAAGTAGAGAAGCTTCGAACGTCGAAGCAACACTACTTTCTCCAGGCTGGAGTTGGTCGGGATGGTCTTGAAGGGCCCAGCCTTTGTTAGTGCCCTCAACTTCAAGAAGTTCTCTGCAAAAGCAGGGGAGCATGTCTTATGAAATACAATAATGTCGTTGACAAGCTGCCCAACATACTCCTTCAATGCCGAGTCTTGCACCCTTGGCTACCAGATCGGCCACACTGCCTAGATGAAAACTCATCTATATAGACAATCTCCTGCAACACACAAGTTCAGTATCAGACTCACTATGCATGGAGTGTGCTGAAGATATATAAATCATATTCATATGAAACTTAACCAGTAGGGCCTCTAGGGCATCGGGAGCACACACATGTGTTTTTGTCGGGATCGGGCCCCCAGAAGTGCCCTGGCCGGAGGCTCGCGTCTGGGGGCCTGAATCTGCAGATTCAGGCCCCCAGACGCGAGCCTCCGGCTGCAGATTCAGGCCCCCAGACGCGAGCCTCCGGCCAGGGTGCAGATTCAGGCCCCCAGACGCGAGCCTCCGGCCAGGGCACTTCTGGGGGCCCGATCCCGACAAAAACACATGTGTGTGCTCCCGATGCCCTAGAGGCCCTACTGGTTAAGTTTCATATGAAACCGAGAACATTACCTTCTCTGCATCATCTATCTGCCGCTGTAATGGAGCATCCAGGTCTGCTCCTGCCACTGGGCTGCCCTCGTCTCTCTCCTGGGTAGGCACTGCATAGTCGGGTCGAGGACCAAAAAGGCTTTCCTGCAACCGCTCGAACTCCTCATCAGAGATCTGATACTGTGGCGCCGCATCCTCAATCTGCTCCTGGATGCTCACAATGGCAGAGATGTCATCGATGCTCGTGCCATCATAACGAGCCACCTCATCAACATGTGGTGGGGCATCCTGTAAATCAAAATCTATGAAATCACTAGGTGCATCACGCACCATGATACAGTATAGTTCTTCTTCCCTAAGCTCCAACAACTCTAGCACATCCTGCATGAGTAGATATTCCACCCCCTCGATGGTGATAGCATGGAGAGAAGAGAGGGGTGGCTCTTCGCTCGTGGGCATCTCATCAGGGCAGGGAGGTGGGTGCACAATGGCCAAGCTCTGTGCTGCCTCAACACTCAGATCGAGAGTGATCTCCTCAGGCTCCCTCTCAAAGTACTCTAATAGTGGCCGAGAGGGTGCGTCGATGTCCTCGTCACTGTCCTCTTGCACCTCAGTGCACATAACATATATGGCAAAGGCGGCATCCCTCTCAATGAGATCCATCGTGACGTGGTCCTGTGACGAGGTGGGCACTGCTCTAGCGCGGAGATGTTGCCCCACATGCACCAGGGCTCGACTTATCACCTTTGCATGGCTGGATCCGGCACACAAACTATACAAAAAATCCATGGGAACCCACCTGAGAGTGGAGTCGGGAATAGAGCAAGTGAGAGGGTTCACTGCATCACAAAACGATGCTAGTATACTAGAGTCAGGGTCTACAGCGGAAAGCGAGCTCTCTAGACTCAAGGTCACGCAAAACCTAGGGTATATCTGGTCCCCTATGTGCGCGTAGCATGTGGAACTGATCCATGCGGCGAAGGCGGGAGTGGTAGCCATGGCACACAAAGAGAGAAGGAATGAGAGCACAAGTGTAGGGAAGTGGAGAATGAAAGCGAAAATGAGTTTGGAGTTATAGCTTTTATGTGTCTAGGGTTTTAAATAAAGGTTCTTTATAAAGTTATTAATTCTAAAGTTTCAAATTAAAACTCTTACCTTAGTTTCTTTATTTCAGTACTTTAAAGTCACTGTTAAAATTACTCATACAGACAAACGCTTCGTTCTACATTATTATATCCTCGAATATGTTTGGGTCGCTGAGTATATTCAAGTCTAATGAGAGAAAATATATAATTTTTTAAAGAAAATAAATCTAAAAGGCCTTGAAATTCCCTTTGGATCCAATTTAATATTAAAATGTAATAAACGAGCAGCAGAGATGCGCTACAATATATCATTGTGCAAAGACAATATTCTCTAGATTATAGACCTCTAACCTGCAATTTAATTATGATTTTTAACTGCACGATTGAGTAATTACAGTATGTATTATCGCACGCTTGGATCACAGTAAACTAAAATTTAAAGTACTCAGAAGTTCAAAAAAGGTATGTATTCGCTCTTTATAAAGTTTTTTTACAAGGATTCCACTATCTCAAGGATATGTGGAGAAGCACATTGTTTACATGTCATGGATTGCTCACTACGAGTCCTGACTTTTCTATTATCTAACTTGAAATAGAAGTTGTAGAGGGGCTCACTAGACATTAATTGGATTTCTTGTCTCAGAAAATAAATGGGCCAATGACTCTCTGCACTGACTACGAAAGGATTATGACCACTCCATAAGATTACCACATCTACGAGCGCTGTATGTGTGTCATCTCGGATATCTTGATCCAAGCTGATCCACTCCCCTCGCAAAAGTCGCCATCTTCTATATCGAAAGCGAACGCACAGAGTTTGTCTAGCAATGAAATACCTGTAATAAAAACAAAAATAATGGTAAGTGATCAATGCGACTAACATAACAATTCATCTAAGCGAGACCTATGTCAATTAAATCAAGGTATGCAAAGTAGTAAAAAAGTTTTACCTGAATGTAATATCAGATTGGTTGACCCTGCACTCAATCGTCTCATCAAAATGTGTTCTTTTGACTTCCCAAGACTCACCCAATAGCTGACTCATCCATTCCTCGGATGGACACTTGCATTGATAAGTAATCTTTGTTTTCTTCAAAACATCACATGAACCAAACAAATGTGCAAACAATGAGAATGGAATAAACCAATTAAGATGCACATCTTTGGAGCCTGTGGTGGGTTTCATAGCACTATTGATGTCAGATTTTATCTTCGACTTGCAAGCTCCTGACAACTCCAAGCTACCAATGAACCATTCACCACTAGACAATGGCGGCAATGGGACATGCTGCAATCTCTGGCTTTCTACCACATACAATGAATTATAAAAAAAGATATTTTGAGTGGCAAGTTGACTTGTAGAGGTATTATCATAGATCAAAGAACCTATCTCTTCATGCCAAACATGTATCTTGCCGCTTAAACATTCCACATTCTGCCATTCATGCAAAGTCGATGGATATAGAGCTGTCAATCAAACAAGACTGAATTAGAATACTGCAAAGACTTTTAAAAACAACTCTGATACAAAAGAATAATCAATGATAAAATTTAACAACTTACTGTTTTGTTTATAATTTGCAATGTTGTTCTCGTCGTGTACAGAGATTTGTTTATGCGTATAAACATGTTGAATCAACACTTCTGTTACTGCACTTGTGCCATTAAACACTTTTCTGAACTCTAGAATTCTACCTTTCCAATGTTTGCTAGGGTTTGCAACATCCTTGCGCTTGACCTTGAAACTCCCTCGAGTACTTGGGTGCATCAAAATCCAATCCAACTTATAATACTTATCACAAATCCAATTACCGCCATTATCTTTCCTATTGAAGACCTCCACTGCAAGTATGCTACTGATATTTTTCCTCCATGAAGACATCTGTAACAACCAAATACAAAAGTTACCTATTAACATGTGTATAATTTGCAAATGTTATCTCCAAATGAAATTAAATTTAAATGGATCAATTTAAAAAAGAAACATTGTACCTGTAATTTCTTTCACAAAGATCCCTAGATATGTTGAACAAGAAGTTGACTTATAGCAAGACCATTGTTCCTTCACTGACAGATTCCTGTAGTACAAAAACAAAAGAAATATTGGGTCAACACATACATATAACTTATATAGGCTTTGTCCAAATGCGTTGAAATTTAACCATGGAACAGTAGTAAAAAATGGCAATATACCTGTGGCTTTCTCTGCAAAAAATCCCAAAGATATTGTAGAAGTTGAGTTCTTAATAAATCATTGTTCTTCACCCTCGGAGATTCTTGGAGTAAAAAAACAAAGGAAAGCTCAGTATGCATGTAACTTGTATACATTTTGTCTAAACGAGATAAAATTTAACAGTGGAGCAACAAAAAAACAAGACAATATACCTGTAACTTTGTTTACAGAGAAACCCTAAGATGTTGAAGAAGAAGTTGAGTGTTCAAAATCCCAAAGATGTTGTAGAAGTTGAGTTCTTAATAAATCATTGTTCTTCACCCTCGGAGATTCTTGGAGTAAAAAAACAAAGGAAAGCTCAGTATGCATGTAACTTGTATACATTTTGTCTAAACGAGATAAAATTTAACAGTGGAGCAACAAAAAAACAAGACAATATACCTGTAACTTTGTTTACAGAGAAACCCTAAGATGTTGAAGAAGAAGTTGAGTGTTCAAAATCCCAAAGATGTTGTAGAAGTTGAGTTCTTAATAAATCATTGTTCTTCACCCTCGGAGATTCTTGGAGTAAAAAAACAAAGGAAATCTCAGTATGCATGTAACTTGTATACATTTTGTCTAAACGAGATAAAATTTAACAGTGGAGCAACAAAAAAACAAGACAATATACCTGTAACTTTGTTTACAGAGAAACCCTAAGATGTTGAAGAAGAAGTTGAGTATTCAAAATGTCACTATTATTGACTGTAAGAGACTCCTAGAGCATCAAAACAAAAGAAATTACATGTCAGAGAATGCACATAACTTGCACAGGTTTTCTCCAAACGAGATAAAACTTTACCATAGAACATCTATGGAAGAGAAAAATATACCTGTAGAGTTTTGTGAAGAGAATCTTAGGGCTTTGGTAAAACAAGCTCTGCTCTCATGAAACACATGAATCTCTCTCTGTGCTTGTGCAAAGCAAATGAAATTTTACAAGGTTACAGACATGGCAAGAAACAGTGAGGCTGTAAAATTTCGTCAGGAAAGAAGAAGCGGGGAAAGAGATATGACAAATTTGAGTTCCGCCTAAAAAAGAGGGGGAAACTGAAAAGGGGAGAAAAGAAAAGTCAAACATAAAAAATAAGAAAATGAAAATTCGAGGCACAAACTTCCAAGAAGTGACAGCTTTGTACTCCCCTTTTCCCTTATTTTATTGCTGAGGGAAGATTTGGTCCAAGATATGGCTAGAAGATTCATGTTACATGAATCTGGAATCCCAGCTCTCTCATTGGTTAGGCCTATATTTGTTTATTCACTCCTTAAGGGGCAAAAAAGAGAGTCCATATTTCTCCTAATGAAACTCCTAGAAGGACTGTTCCTGCGTAGAAACTCCGAACTGCAAAGTTATTCATTGGAAGGTACTCTACCCATACGCAGGTTTGCTGAAGCATTTTCAACATATGAAGAAGGATAAATCGCAGATTTTCTGAAGATTGAGAAAGCTATACCCAAAAACACATAAGCCTTGTATTCCCGAACTTGAGCTACGCTCATCCCGCTAACCTGATTTTGAGTGAGAAAGGTCTTTTGAGTTTTGCAAGATGACGGAACCACATATGGATGATCTTATGGCTGAAGGCGACTTACCCGAACCTACGATGGAGCAAAAGCTGGACTTAATCATGATGCAATTGGAAGAAGAACGAAGGGCTAGGCAAGCATTGCAAGTTCAACTGGCAAATTTACAAAGAGCGTCTACCGACAAAGAAGAACCTCAAGCTGAAGATCTGATTCGACGTACCATCGACGCAACTCTCGAAGCTCAAACTATCCGCAAGGAATCAAAGATAAGTAAAAGAAGTTTCAAATTCCGTACTTTCAATGGCATACGAGAAGGAAAAATTGTTCTAGCATTCATTAGTCAGTTTGACGACTATTTCCATGAGGAAACCTATGTAGAAAAAGATAAAATCAAGTGTGTTACTAATCATTTAGTAGACAGAGCATCTCTTTGGTGGACTGTAGTACGCAAGAGCATAGATTGTCCTGCTACTTGGGAAGATTTCAAGAAGAACTTCATGCAGAATTTCCTTCCACCACAATTTCATGAGAAAGCTATTAAGCAATGGGATCTTCTCCAACAACGGGATCGTGAGCCTATACCTTAGTATACAGAGCGTTTTTGGAATGCACTACTCCAGTTACGCATGCTTGAAGACGTACCAGAGGCGACACATAAGCGCAAGTATATGTCTGGACTCCTTGGGCATTACTACGCTGAAGTTAACATATTCAAGCCTGCTACTCTTGAAGACGCCATTTCACTAGCTCACGACACTGAAGATAAGCTACGAGGTAGAGACAGACGACCACGACAATTCCAAGCCAATGGTAACTATGGATCTAAACAATTCAATTCCAATTTTAGAAGATTTAATCCAGGTCGTTTCTCTTCATCATCTTTCCGTAAAAATTGGGCAAAACCACCTGCACTACCATCCAATGTCAATCAAAACCCTAAGCCTGTTCCACAGCTAAATCCTAATGTACCTAGACTTCCCGCCATTGCAAACAATGTAACCAAAGCCAAGCCAATAGTATGCTATAAATGCCACCAGCCTGGACATCTAGCAGCAAATTGTCATTCAAAGAAGCCACCAACTCATATCAACTACCTTGGAGCAATGGACGAAGACGAAAATGAAGATATGCCTGACTTCACTGAAGATGAGGACGACACTACTACTATTTCCGATACTTTACCAGGTATGCCTACCCCACATTCTTTATTGACTATGAAATGTTTGGTGCATGGAAAGGAAAAGACTATTTTGCATGATGACGGTAGTACTCATGATTTTATTTCAGCAAAATTAGTAAAAGAATTGAAATTACAGACTGTATCTACGCATTATCGCATAAAAGCTGCATTCTTAGGCACTAGGTATAATGGTACACAGGAAGTCCAAGACTTAGAAATTCAAATTGGTCAATACACTGAAAGAAGAAATTTTCTAGTTGTTCCATTACAGTCGAGTGACATTATCTTAGGTATGCCTTGGCGTCACCAGCATAACCCAGATATAGACTATTCCACACACACAATGAATATTAATTTTCAAGGAAAATCTATTACATTATATGGTATGCATGCATCTAATGTTTTTCCACTGCTTTCGCATACTCAAGCTAAACGTGCATTACGCAAGAGTAGTAAATCCTATCTCATTTGGGTGAATGAATTGCGAGTAAAAGAAAATCATATACACACTAGACATAAGGAATTTCTTGCATATTTTAAGGACTGTTTTGCAGAAGATCTACCATCTGGTTTACCTCCTTCACGTCCAGAAGACCATAAGATAGATTTGATCCATGGCACACAACCACCTTGCAAAGCACCATATAGGCATAACCAGATAGAGCAAAAAGAAATCCAGAGTCAAGTTGAGGAATTACTAAATAGAGGATTGATTAGACCTAGCAGTTCTCCATTCGGTGCATTGACTATCGAGCTTTAAATAAGATCACTGTAAAGAATAGGTATCCTATTCCTAAAGTTGATGACCTTATGGATAAACTGCAAGGATCTGCTATATTTAGTAAAATAGACCTTAAGTCTGGTTATCATCAGGTGAGACTAGATAAGTCAGACATATTCAAGACTGCATTTAGAACACAGTTTGGTCATTACGAATTTTTAGTCATGCCTTTTGGATTGACTAATGCACCTGCTATGTTTAGTAGAATGATGAACCGTATATTTCTGAAATATCAGTATTGTGTAATTGTCTTCTTTGATGATATTTTGGTGTTTAGTCAAAATGAGAAAGAACATTATGAGCATTTGTGATTGGTTTTTCAGTTATTGAAAGAAAATCAACTGTATGCAAATCCTGAAAAGAGTGAATTCTTTAAAACAGAAATTGAGTATTTAGGTCATATTGTATCATCTAATGGAATTAAAGTTGATCCTAAGAAAATTGATGCAATATTGAATTGACCTGTACCTAAAAACGTGCATGAGTTACGCTCATTCCTTGGTCTTGCTAGTTTCTATAGGAAGTTTGTACGTAATTTTTCATTACTTGCTTTACCATTAACGAAACTTCTGAAGAAAGGAATTGTTTATCATTGGATCGAAAATCAACAGAAATCCTTTGACTTACTGAAACATGCATTAACCCATGCCCCTGTTCTACAGTTGCCTGACTTTAATAGACCATTCTTTCTAGTAGTGACCGATGCTAGTGGATTAGGAATATGAGCTGTACTTATACAAGACAATCATCCTATAGCCTATTCTAGTTGTAAGCTGAAACCTTCTGAACTGAAATATTCCACATATGACAAAGAACTGTTAGCAGTTGTACAAGCATTAAGACAGTGGAAACACTACTTAATGGGTTCAGAATTTATGATTAAGACCGATCAGCAAAGTATTAGACATTTACTTAGCCAACCTCAAATCTCTTACTGACATATCAAATGGGCTTCCTTTATTCAAATTTTTCATCCTATTATTCAATACCAACCCGGAAAAGAAAATGTAGTGGCTGATGCATTGAGTAGAAGACCTGCCATTCATAATATTTCTGTTATATCTTTTGATTCTTTGATTGCTATGAAAGATACATATCATCAGGATATTACTTTTCATGCTAATTGGAATAATTTAGTTCAAAATAATTTGATTCCTATTGATTCATTGTCATATAATGATAGATTTATGTTTTATGAAAAGAGATTGTGTGTTCCAATTCCATTCCGATCTTTTGTTTTGAATGAAATTCATTGTCCCCCATACCAAGGTCATAGAGGTATCATATCTACCTTACGTACATTAACTGAAGATTTTTATTGGCCGCATATGGATGCTGATGTATCTAACTTTGTTTCTGAATGTTTGATCTGTCAAAGAGTTAAGAGACATCATGGTAAACAGTATGGATTACTTATGCCTTTGTCTATTCCATCTAAACCTTGGGAACAAATTTCTATGGATTTCATTACTGGTTTACCTAATACTAAATCTAACCATGATATGATTTGGACAGTTGTAGATAGATTTAGTAAACAAGCACATCTCATTCCATGTAAGAAAACTTTAATAGCATCACAAGCAGCACAATTGTTTTTGAAAACTGTTTTTACTAAACATGGATTGCCGAAAGTTATTATTTCAGATCGTGATTCTAGATTTTGTAATAACTTTTGGATTACTCTGTTTGCTAACCTAGGCACAAAGATTGATTTCTCATCTGCATTTCATCCAGAAACTAATGGACAAACAGAAGCCACTAACAACACAATTCTAGATCTTTTACGCGCATACACTATCTCTAAACCACAGACATGGGACACACATTTGCATTTATTACAGTTTGCATATAACAATACACCACACACATCTACAAAGAAAGCACCGTTTGAAGTGATCTATGGATATAGATTATCTACACCTGTTGCATCTTTGTCAAATAGAATTCAAAGTGCTGATGATATTGCTAGTTTGCATAACACTATTTTTGATGAGGTTAAAGATATGATTGCTAAAGCCCAGCAATCATATACCAAACAAGCCAACAAGAAAAGACAAGCAATGAATTTTAAAGTTGATGATTATGTTTGGCTGAGAATAGAAAAACGTAGACTACAAAGTGTAGATAGACATCCAGTTGTCAAATTAGCCCCTAGATTCTATGGACCATTTAGGATCATTCATAAAATTAATGACAATGCATTCAAGTTAGAATTACCACCTCATTGGAAAATTCACAACACATTTCACATTAGTTTATTGAGACCATTTAGAGGCCAATTACCTGTACACCCTGTTTATGAAAACCCACCTTTATTAGAGGAAGAGACTGAAATACTTGAACCAGAAGCTATTATAGACACTGACTTTATGACCACTAGAACTGGCCGCAGGTATTCTAGATATTTAGTTAAATTTAAGAACCATCCTGTAGAGGAAGCACAATGGATGCACGCTAGAGACTCAAATGCTTTCCCCACTCTGTTAGCTCCACATTGAGCTAATAGCAATTGAGGTCAATTGCTATCCCACCCCGGGGGTATGATGCCAGGAGGCATATTTCACAGTGGATTCCGTGCCACGGTGGAGTCTGTGAGGTTTTACGGTGGATTCCGTAAACTTTGATGACCGGGGCTCATACACAAAGTGGATTCTTTGTGCGAGAAGTTGATGGGGACACCTGTCCTTTTCGGGTGTTTCATTAATTTAGTGTGTACATGGGTGATTCCATAGCGGGTGATTCTGCAAAATGCTTATTAAATTAATAAACGTTTATGAGTTTAGAGTGCGCACTCGTAATAAATTAAGGTTAGGATTTATTTCTAACAAGTTGATTTATTTATGTAGCTGAAGACTGCTAGGTATTCACTTTTGTCGGTTTAATTGTATTATTTTACTAACGATTGTGAATGCTTCAGTTGATGTATAGAGATAGCAGCAGTGGCGGAGGAAAGCATTGGAGGATAGCGAGTATTCGATCTATGGATTATATTCTGATAGGCACCACGCCTATATTTTGTCATGCCTATTTATTGAGGATTGATTATTTATTATTATTTTGTATGCACATGGGCGCACGGTTATGTTATTTCTATTTGGACATTGTATTGGGCGTGCCAGACTCTTTGGGCACCGTCCATTAGTTTTATTCCTATTTTTGTAAAAGCAAACTCAAAAGCTAAAAGCTTGTGATATTTTTGTAAATTGGGCTATTATTGAGCATGAAGAAGAAATATACATAAAATACATGCTTTGTGAAGCGCTCACACAAGGCATGGGGGGAGATTGCACCCAATTAGTCTCTTGCTCTTGTCGTTCATGCTTTTTACCTTGTAACTTGTGCAAAAAGTAGAGTTCATTGTTCTTGGGGACCTTTCGGCATTCACTACGCGAGCATACAGCGACCGATCTACGCACCATGAGTCATGAGGAGGTGAGGCATGAAGAGACTGCATGTCGGCTAAACTCAAGCTTCAGAACTGCAAAAAATGCAGGAAAGGAAAGGCGCAGTTTGAAAAGAAATGATTTAAGTATGGTTTGAATTTTGACGTGTGCGTCTATTTTCGCGTGTATATGTGCGTCTATTGTTCAGATAGACGCGAATAGAGACGCGAATATAGACGCGTAGTTAAGCATGGATATAGACGCGCATTTGGGATTTATCATAATTTTTTGTTTTTAAGATAAGTCTTGATAGTGAATTCTTATCATAAGTTTTAATGTATTTATGATGATTTTTGTGTATTTAAAATTAAGATCTTATGTAAACATATGAATGACAAATATTTTGATGTTGTCATGAATTGGGTTTAATCATGTCGATGTCATCATCACCTAGTGCGGTGCAAGCTTGTGAGTCAATGAGCACATCCTCAAGTGAGGATGAAACATTGCGTCTTCATAATCGAGATGCATGGCTACGACGAAAAATTAAATGCATGTGTGATCGTTGTCGAGGGTGTATTTTTCGAGCACGTCGAATTGCAATGTCACACCTCAGCTTGTATGGAGAATGGGACCGAGAAAAATCACCGGTATTCATTGTTTGTTTTTACCACTAAGATTGCATGTCTATGTTACGGGAATGATATATCAACGTACATGAAACTCCCTTTTGTGGTTGAGCAGGATGCGGTGCCACATCCTTAGACGCTCCCTCCCGGGCATCGAGAGGCTGCAAAACGTCGACCGAGGAGGTAGAGTCTTCAAGAAGAGTAGAGACTGACGACCATGATAGTAGCCCTCATGAAATGCCCCATCAAGTCGTAGAAGATGAGATTTTGGACAACATGGTACACCATCTATTTTCGGAACCGGTTCAGGGAGAAGGTCACTCTACGAAGCCAGATGATTCACTATATGTAGCATCATCTACTCCGTTGTATAAAGGTTGTACGTACTCCGTTCTTCGTGCATCCCTCGAGATACTTAACTTGCAAACAATTTATGGATGGAGTAATGTCAGTTTGGATGTGTTATTGAAGTAGGTATCAATTCAGTTTGGCTTATATATGAATCATAATATTAATTGTTAATTCTATTTTGAAATTAGACAAAAATATATGTTGGTGGTTTTTTAACTCACTTTTAAAAATATATATAGGTTATTATCACAAATGCTTTTAAAAGGAAACAAATTGCCAACTAAGAGAGAGCAAGCAAGACATTACTTGACATCTCTGGGAGGCATCGATTATGTCAAGATCCATGCATGTGTCAATGATTGTGTCTTATTTCGTGGGATTCATGAGTTCGCACGAGAGTGTCCTGTTTGTGGCGAATCAAGATACGAAGTGGAGATGAAGTCAATGGATGTGCCTCGTAAGGTTTTGCGACATTTTCCGATTGTTCCACGTATAAAACTTATGTTCAAGTGTAAGTCTATTGGAAAGCTCATGTCATGGCATGCTAGTCATCGTTCAAGTGATGGAAAATGAAGGATCCCTGCAGACACACCCGCATGGCAACATATAGATAATTTGTGGCCCGTTTTCAAAGAAGAGCCAAGAAAATTGAGATTTGGTTTAGGTATGGATGGAATCAATCCATTTGGCATCAAAAGCACATCATACAGTGTATGGCCAGTGGTATTGGTGAACTATAATATTCCTCCATCCATGGCAATTAAAAAGGGACATGTGATGTTGTCCCTTCTGATTCCTGGAAAGCACAAGGTAAAAAACATGGACATTTACTTAGAGCCTTTGATTGAAGAGTTAGAAATGTTATGGGAAGGTATTGAGGTGCAAGATACAAGTGCATCTATATCCTCTAGAGATTTCACATTGAAGGCATGTTGTTGTGGACCATGCACGACTTTCCAGGATACGGAGAGTGTTCAGGTACATGTATATAACTCTATATTTGAAATTCAAGACTTGAATCAATTGCATTTTATTAATTCACCTGTTTTTTCAGGTTTAACCACATCAGGATATCATGCATGTCCTATTTGCGGTCCCTCTCTAGTTTCCTCTAGGCCGGCACGTTTAAAGAAGGTTATCTACGACAATCATCATCGATTTCTTCCTATTGACCATCCCAAATATGTTCTCCCTACTAATGGAATGACTCCACAATCTCTAACCATTCGAGATTGGAAGGAGAGATGGATTAATGCCGACAGCCACCCTCCACTCGGCATGAGTCGGTAAGAAGTGCATTTCTCTCGATTGACTTTAAAGTATTTAGCATGATGAATTGTTTACATAATATATTGTTTGTTTGTTAGGTTCTTTATATTTTTTCGTCTTCCGTACTGGACTAAACTCAAGATCAATCACCTGCTGGACCCCATGCACATATTCAAAAATGTTGTATATACATTATGGGATCACTTGATAGGGGCTCGTGATTCAGTTAATGTAAGGGAGGATTTACGTAACATTGGTCGCATGAGACAAGCCTGGCCACACATTGGACCTAGAGGAAAGATTGAGCTACCCCATGCACCTTGGATGTTGTCAGAGAACGATGCAAAAATAGTGAAGGAACAAATATATAGCTTTCCAACACCCACAGGATGTATGAGATGTCTCAAGGCAGCCTTTATAAAGAAAAAGAAAAGAGGTGTGGAGCAACTATCTGGTTTAAAGTCCCGCGATTGGCACAAAATGATTCAAGTAAGGGTATCTCTAACCATGAATATAGTAATTAGTGGAGTAACTATATGTAAATTTTGGGGTATGATGACTTTTTCCTCAACTAATCATTTGATCTATGAATATTGTTTACATTCAGTTCGTACTTCCTACTAGCATATCCCATTGTACCTCCAAAGATGTACGTGATATCATTTACAAGATGGAAGAGCTTATGAGGTGTGTATACATTGTATTTTTTCATTATATATCTTTGAATTTCTACACCAAAATAAACAATTCTCAAATACATCTTGACAGATACGTGAGCGTGAAGGAAATTGATCCAAACACATTGCAAGATGCTCGAGTATTATCTGTTGAGGTGGTTTGTTTGGTGGAGGAAAATTTTCCTCGATCCATTTTGACTACTCAATTACATTTACTCGTACATTTGATTGATGAGATCGCACTTTGTGGGGCAGTTCATGTAAGGTGGATGTTTTTTCTTGAGCGCTTCATGAAAACCTTGAAAGATTTTATGAGGCGAAAAGCACGGCCTGAGGGAAGCATGGTTAAGGGTTGGTTAGTGCAATCATCCCTTGTTTATATCTCTGAATATCTTGCTGAAGTGGATCCCTCTCAACCACGACTATGGAAAGATGATGAAGACTTGAGGATGACCTCTATAGTGCCTAAAGGAAAAGGAATGAGTAAAGTGCTAACAAAAGAAGAACTCTGTAAGTTAAATAGTTTTTGTGTGCTCAATAGTGATGTAATGAGCAAATGGGTGACACTATATAATGAAGCAAGGGCAAGAAGAAAAAGCGAAAGACAAGAATTTCGCACTAGATATGGACGTAATGTCTCATTTCCAGATCATCTAAATGCGCTCCCACGTCATATTGATATAGATTGGTTACATGAGGAAATGGAGAGAATGGAAAAAGAGGAGGAAATTAATATATCTCAAGAAGAGTGGGAATACACATGAGGTTGCTTATCAAAGGTGAGACATACTATCAATTAATTTGTTTCTATAAGTTTTATTTTATATAAATAATTGACATGTTTGATCTTTTATCTTTTACTACTAGTGCACATTATTCAATGCACTTTGGTGTGAGGGTAAACATCTTCGAACTCAACGTATAGATGAAAAGAGAAATACCCAAGATTGTGGTGTCCTTGCTCACTTCGAGGCTACCAATGGTACCATGGAAGGTTATTGTGGCTTGATCCAAGATATTCTGAAGCGTGACTTCAGACGATTCTTTATATATGTACTGGATGTGAAGTGGTTTAAAGAAGTGGTAACAAATGGTGAGCATTGCACAATCAGACGTCATCCAAGTGGTTTTGTAATCATCGACTCTACAAAATTTCACCAAAACAAGAATGACACATTAGTACTACCTCAACAATGCGAGCAGGTATATATGCAAAGGCTAATTTTTTTATATGTATACATGTGATACATATACACAATATAATAAGTACTTAAGTTTTTTTCTTTTGTTTTTCAAATACAGGTTGTGTATCATCCAATGGTAAACAATAACCGATGGTGGTATGTCATCCCTATATCTAATCGTTCAAAACCAATATATTACTGACATGGAGATAGCAGATGGCAATCCAACAATTAATGATGATATGCATGATGACACCATAATGGATGATACGCATGATATAGTACAAGATGAACCTCGTGAGGATGTTCAAGGAAACACAAAAGAAGACAATAATGTGATTGTTGATGATATTGATGAAGTTATTGAGCAATATAGCAACACATCTGATAGTGGTATAGACTTATTTGTTTCGTTACCTCTTGGTAACATAGACCTAGAAGTAGATAGTTTAGCAAGGGCTGATCTCATTGAAGATGAGATGGATCATTCACTGTAACATACTTAATTTTCTTATTGATTGAATGTGTATTCCTAATTCTATGCTTTTTATCATGCGCACACGTGCATACTCAAGAATCAATAATTAATTTTAAAGCTAAATTGAATTTTCCATAATAAAAAGGAAGTATCTTTTATCATCTTCAAGTACGTAGAGAAATTACGAGATACATATTGCAATGCTTGCTACTAATTGTAAGGTTTTTGTCGCTTGCCGCTAATTACTTATATCAAGCTTGTCAATGGGAGGAACTGCCATTCATTAGAGAGCAATGAAAAAGTAATTATTAACTCTAGTTTTTTAATTCAGTGATTCAACGTGTATTCTATGGTTTTTATCATGCGCACATGTGCATGCTCAAGAATCAATTTCAGGTGGTTAAATAATTATTAACTTTGGTTTTTTAATTATGTGAATTGCTAATTTTAGGTGGTTAAATAATTGTGCGTCTGCTGGTGCGTCTATATTAGCGTCTATTTGCGCGGATATATAGACGCAAAATTCGCGTCTATTTACACGCACGTTTACACACACTTATAGACGCTCTGATAGACATGCCCGACTTTGCGCGTCTAACATGCACGTCTATGCCTCGTTTCTGTTGTAGTGACGGGAAAAAGTCATGCGCTATCTTTGTTCGATAGTGTTTGTTAATTATAGGGATGTTTTTTGCGAGTTCCCTTTCCAATATCCAAGTACTCTACACAAGAAATCATCAATACTCTTCTCTATATAAGGTTTCCTAATCCTATGCAAATGATATTCACTGATTGGGTATGAGAAATGATAAAAAAGACCCTGAATAACAAGACATCCTTGCTAAATTAGATAGAGTTAGATAGCAAGAGCAAGGAATAGTCACAGACTAGCTCCAGTACCTATGCCTACAAATCTCCTACAAGTGCTCACCTGAATTACTAAATCTAAGCACAAAGAGGAGCAGCAACATCAATCTTTAGCCCTCAATAGAGAGAGATGCAACAAATCTAAATTGAGCAATATGGATCATCGTGCTTTGAATTGGGGGGTATCATTATGTGGGAGACTGAGTTGTAATTATTTAGCTCTTTTGCTAAGGTTATACAATTTAATGTATAATTTGTTTTCACTTATAGTTATCTTTTTTTTTTAAATTTTCAATATTATGGATTGACATCCTACTAGTTGTGAGACTATAATTTATAAGCATCATCATATTATGCTAGATACATGGATCGAGTTCTAGAAGGAGTGAATCACGCATTGAAATTATCTTCGTGTTGCTAGTCTTTTCTTACCTCAAACTATTTGGGGCAAGGTGACAAGCAACGTGATAAGAGGGTGATATATATCCATGATAATTATAGCTTCTCATAGAAGCTATGATATAACCATTTTCATGTATATTATAAGTGTCTCTTTTTGTACTATAAGTTGGATTAGATGGCTTCCAACAAGTGATGTATACATTAATCATGGGCTTTCTTTGTAATACTTGTATGAGCCTATATTATAGACAAGCATTTCTTATAGTACAAAATAAACTTGGTGGGTTTCATTTAAGCTATACATTTTAGACACATATATAGAATATCTTAAGTGTATAATTTTGGAATTTTATAATTGGTTGTGAAATCCATTAGATCTTGTTAAATGAATCAACTATAATATAAGAGTGTTACTTGTGTCCTCGAAAACACATGACATATGGAATGCAATTGAAATATTTGAAGCTCCTAGTTGTAAAAATATATTGATGAAATGACTGACATCTCCTTGGTTTTCTTTTTGCATCAACAATTATGGTGAGCTCATAATATTTTTTTTTTCCTACATATATCCCTATTTACTTTGTAGTGGGGGGCAAGCCTCCTTACAATCAAACTCAAACTCATGTGCAACTACCAGGGAGTTGATTGAAGGCACTACAAAGGATTACACCCACAAAAAGCCATATTGATGTGTTTTCTAAACTATGAAAAGAAACTTAGGATGCATCAAAGATCATGATTAACTTAGTGTTAGAAGACCTATTGTCATGACACCATGCATTCACACTCAAAAAACCTAGGATGAGCAATTTGACTAAGGTGGCATCGCTTTTTTGTAATTGTTAGTTCAGTCCTATTGCTCTACTATTCTAAATCCAACTATGTAGGGATGAAGAAAAGTTTATGTTGGCACATTATGAGATAATTAAGAAAAATCCTAGATGTATGCTCATATGCTATGGTGCGATGCAAATCCATTCTTGGTGTTATTTATAGGATACACAAGATGAATGGTGTAGTTTCTTTATACCTTTATGCCTTGCAATATATCTTATACAATGGTGGCTTATCCTTGAGCTCTGTTGCTTGTTGGAGTGCTTATAAGCTTGTAAAGGAGGGGAATGATTGGCCTTAGGTGGTTAAAGGTGCATGGAACTAAAAAAAGTGTGGAAAAGAAAATGTATAAAGGGAGAGAAGGGTGAATTTTTTAGCAAACAAAAAGCTAATTATAGGGAAAGATGCTTTGGGGAGTGCATGGCATGTTTTCTTGGCATAGTTTTTGTGCTTCATGAGGAAGCAGAAGCATCAAGGAAGAAAGGGAGTCGTCACCTTGAGAGGAAGGAAGGTTGGAGGACAATAGTACCTAATGTCTTCGACTTGGATCCGCCATTGAGAAGGAGGGTGTCAAACTGTCTTGGGGAACATCATGGATGTTATCATCGTGCATGGACTATAGTAATCAATATTCAGAAGGAGCCACCTATAATTCAAGGCTCATCCACATCAATTCAAGCAATTGATTATTGCAGTCTGTAGTACAAGATGACTACAAAGTCAGACAAAAATTCTTGGCGAGACTATAATAGTCTTAGTTAAGTCATCTAAAGCAGCAATCGACTGAGCTTCTAAATGCAGGTCCATGTGTAATAGAGAAGATGGATGGTTAGAAAGAGGATAAGCTTGCTACCATCATGGTGAGAGGCTTGTGAGAGGAAAGTGCTATTGTGTTAGCCAGATTTGGGAGGCATATAGAGAAGGAAGTCTACCATAATCATCTCAATAGAAACTTACAAGAATCTGGTTTAGGGTCTTCTCCACATTGGGCTTGACAATTATCTAGAAGGCAAATAAATGATTTGAGTGTGCCTATCAATTAGCAAGGACAAATGTGTAAGAATGAGAATGGAAGACCTTGTCTATTTTACTACCAGAGGATCTCATTACAACCCATCAAGTCACTGGTAGAGAGGTTGCCATTATTTCTAGGCTCAAACAAAAGCACGCAAGCTATGGGCGTCATGGTAGGAAGGAATCGACTAGTATTTCTCTAAAGGTGGTATGTAGGGTTTGACTACAACAAGCTTGTGGCTATCTGCATAAGTGGAGTTGAGAAGTGTCATGGTGAAGAGTATCAAGAGAAGTAGTCAAGTTTTGAGTGATTTGAACAATGATGACCAAATCCTTTCAAGATTAACTCTTGTGGGTGGACTAACCATGACACAAAAGCACCAATTTACCATGGAAATGATATGTTGAAGCTAGAATAAAGCGGGTGAAGGACTGAAACTACTTCTAAACTATGAATAACATGACCAAAAAGATAGCATGCTAGTTCCATGCTTGGATAAAGTTCTCTGATTAACAATACTTGGGCTCAATCCGTAGAGGCTAGAGCATTGAAGAAGCTAGCGTAATAGTTCTACATGCATGAGGGATACATGGTGCTTTAACCACCTTAGGAACTAGTCTCGAATGTTCACTTAGCAATGTTGATGAGATGAGGATTGTTGGTAAAGTTCCAACATACTTCTTCTTTCACTTGTGATCTTTGAACTTGCAGAAACCATCTGATACCAGACGCACAAATCTTTATGAGAAGAAAGCTATACTTTATCCAAGATCTATCGACAGTTGGCTTGATGTGATTGAAGGACTTAGTTACAATCACTCTTGAGCAACAGTTTTCTCAGAAGAAGTAGAGGGCTAAATAGAGTTTGGGCTTAGCTTTGACCACTCCTAAGCAACAATATGCTTGGATGAAGTGGAGTGCTAACAATTGAGAGTGTTTCTTATGTTTCTCTTATGAGGATGTGTTTTGGTCTAAAGGATTTGACATTGGCGTAAATACTCCAGTGTTTTCCTAGCTTTCCATCTTATTTTTCATAAGTACCAGCTCCTACATTTTTGTGCCTGCTTAACGAGATCTTGCACATTTTTTGGACATCACACACAAAATACTTGGACATCTTTGGCAAACCCCATATGAAGGCTGGGGCGAAGAATTAGGTACGAACTCGGTATGGATGCAAATGCAAATATTGTTTCTAGGCAAGATGCACAGCAAGTCTTGAATTATAGTGTATAATAGATGCTTGAGCTTAGGTATATAGATTATGCAATTGGAAATAAAGTTTTGGATGTCTATGAGAGTCCGCATATAAGCACTTAGTGACCCAAGAAGGTTCTATGGATGAAAATATGCTTTTTGTGCAAGATATATGATATGTGGACATGATGTATGGATGTATCTGATAGTAGCTAGACACATGTGTGATAGTCATATCATTGGAACTCATTTTACATGTGCTTCTTTGGGAAATTTTAATGCTTTTTGGTAACAAGTTAGAGTGTTTGATGCCCAGGACTTGTTCTCATGTGCTCGAATAGTGGTTTGACACATTTTATATTGCTATTTTTTCCAAATTTGTAGCAATCATAACATCAAAAGTAGCAAAAATTACTTAGATTGTGGGTGACAAGTTGAGTAAGAACAATTTTAGTGTGTGGTTGTTAGGCGCAAGACAACCTAACTGGCAACCTAAAATAGCATTCATGGGAAGGTGGCTAAAAGAGACCATCAATTTTTACAACAACAGTGCAATAATATAGGGTGATGGATTAGCTAAGGATTATGACAAAAGGACTTCAGGATAGTATGGGCACCACAAGCTATAAAAGGATCAAGAAAGAAGTGTTGTAGTCTTCTCCTCCTCCACTCGTCTCTACATGGACTCTTCCTTGTTGATTACCCCTTGCTCATCCATCTCCCTCTTGAATTTGCATCCATCCTTCTTCCTCTTTACTTTCTCCTTTGACCTATTGTTTGGGTCTTGACCTTTCCTAAATCCTAATGATCTCTATATAATCCTTTAATACAATGTAATGATGTGAGGATAGCTAACTTAGTCTAGTCCATTTCATGTATTTCTTTTGTGAGTAGATAATTTCTAAGATGTACTCACACTATTCCAATGTATGTTATCTGACCCTATACACACTTGATGGGATATGTGAGCATTCTCCTTTCTTGATTAAATATAGTTGTGTCAATAGTGCAAATACTGGGAGTTAACTCTGTCAATATGCTTTGTTGTTAATTCAATGATCTTAGCATACTCTTATATCAAGTTCAAATATGATAAATATTTGCCATTCCGCAAAGTTGGTGCAACTAGTTTGCACCTTAAAACTACATCCAAAACTTAGACCCAATTACACATGGCAACCATGATGCTCTTTTCCATGTGCATTAGTGTACATATGCATATGCTCACAAGGTCCATAGAAGGATGTCTAGTCTTTATTCTCACAACAATTTGGACATAAGCAGCAGTGTCAAATTCCATCTCCATGTCGAGCAGTATACTCCACAACTCAACAAACATCACTCATGCTCTGTCCCAAGACCTCGAGATATGCACCCTTGCCCCGTTGTCACACTACTAAAGCTAGCAGGGTGACTATGTGCATCAACTCAACCAATAGTGGTTTTAAACATTTCACTTTGTGATATCCAAGTTGATACTTGAATGGCTACTCATGCACAAGTTCCATTTTTGAAGTTTTTTGGCTCATCAAATGAGAATCTAGATGCAAGGTTGCCTATATGATCAATTTTTTTGAACAAGTAGATTCCACCCATAAGGTGGCCATCTTTGACTCATTGATGTAGAAACTGGCGGTGACTTAGCTCACATCGGAAAATAATTGGGAACCAAACAACATTCCATTCACAACTCTAGCTAGTAGATTGGGTAGGCTAAAACAAGAAAGTGTCATAGTCCGAAGCTGTGTAGCTCAATTTAAAGTCTTGAGAGGACATGTGTCCCAAAATGCCTAACCAAATGGCTAAATGTTGCATTCCTTGTATCTAAAAGGCCTAAATAGGAAAGTCCATAAAGCCTTAGCTATGAAAGACTTGTTTATTGATGATCTAGATTATTTTTGCCATTGCATTCTTTGCATTGAGATGTTTATGGCTAAGGACAAGTTTGAAAAAGGGAGAAAATCAGCCAAATCCATTGACAAGCCCAATTGGACAGAACCCAATGATCCAATACAAATTTAGACTCAAAGAAAGAAAGTAGTAGTGAGGAGGACTCTAAGGAAGACAAAGGTCTGAAAACCCTTAGAGGTCACTCAAAAACCTACATGATTCCTGTGGTGTACCAAGTGTAGTAATCTTGATATCCTAACGATCAAATGTGGTCTAAATCAGTGATGGTATAGCATTTTTCCATACATCTACCCATAATACTTATGTTTGCTAGTATAATGCTTGTAGTCATATGAGAAATTCCGGGTCTTGGCAAGGCACAATAGGAGTGTAGCCAACTAGTTGAAATTACCTTGGAGCATCTATTGGCATGGACAAAGTAGTGTTCTATACACAACAATACTATATGTCTCCCAATATAGGCCGTGGAGGATGAGAAAGAAAACAAGGAGGTAGAGGAGGATATTATCACTCCCTAAATAAACAATGTTTCTTATGTATATAGGAAGGTCATTGGATGTCCAAATGTCTCAAAGCCTAGAAATATGATGCTCTAAAGCAACAGTCTAGGACTAGACTCTAGTTGTGCTATCTATCAATACGGTGGAAATCAAAGAGGTCCCTAAGCCATAACTCAATGTAGCTACCTGGTTAGGCAAGAAGCTTAGAGGAAAATAGGACAAGCCCACAAGTCTTTCCTCGACTAAATAATAGGAGAAAGTGGCCATCAGGTTAAAAGAACTAGTAGCATTGAGAGATTCACAAATCCACTATCTATATTAGATTCAAAATGCCCATGTGTAGAGGGACCATAGAAACATTGACACCACAATAGATTTTAGAGTCAATAATTATGGGTTTGAAGCTAGCATATTCAAGACCAAAAGGAACCATAGAACTACCGATTGTAATGTTGTGTCCATAGCCAACTCTTGTTCCCACACAACCAGCGAGGATAGAAGGGAACCACTTTGCTACTAGAGCTAAGGCTTCATTCTCTATGTAAGCGGTTCTAAAAGCATCAAATACATAGACCTCATGGGGTCCAATTTCCATTACTATTCCCTTGGGAGACCTACTAAGTCTAGTTTAGCATCCTAGGATAACTTGCTGAAGATGATCCAATTGGATTGGCCTATTCCACCAGAGCTCGAAGTTGTGGCTCTGAGTACATCCACTCTAAAAGTGAAAGTTCAAAAGGTGCAGCAAGAGCCAACCACAAGGATTGTTCTTCGACCCTACCATTCTGGTCATCTCACTCTGATTCATGAATCAAATAATCAATAATGTTGTGTTGGATAGTGGAACTAGAGTCCACACCATCACTATGGCCACCACTTGCAAAGATTTTGGGGTTGATGAATTAGGAGCCCCATTCTCGATCCAAATGGCAAACCCACAAAGAGTATGGCCACTTGGCATCATCTGATTAGTCCTCATGGAGGTTACAAGTATGCCATTCTTGATTTCATTGGTAGTACTCATCATGGAGCATGTAGGTAAATATTACTACCTATTGCTCGAAGGGCTCTAGCTTGTGCTATTGTAAGAAGGGCCTAGTCATAATTGGGAATATGACTAGCTAACCATTCACTAAGGTCACAATAAAATCCAAATCTTCTTAAACAATATTCTACCTCCATTAGTATCCTGCCAACCAGTAGTCACAAACACAATCAACATGGTGGATGGTCCAGATGATGATGAGGAAGCTACATTCTTGGTAGCTAACATCCACCTAGAACTATTTTGTCTAGTGAATGTGCTTTAAATCAATCAATAGTATGTGGATGCACACTTCTCACTCAATCTTGCCCATGAGCTAGAATCAACCTAGGAACAAATTCCTAATAATTCAAAATCCCAGAATCCTGACTCTAAGGTGGAAGTGACTCAGGCTATAGCCATATAAATCAATTCTACAATTTTGGATGTGCTCTAACAAGAGAGAGAACGTGAAACTTTGATATAGAAATTCAAAAGATTCAAGAAGGATGCTCTCACCATAGTCTACATTGGTCCAGAAGAAGAAAAACTAGTTAAAATCAATCCTATTGACTTCTGTGACCAACTGATTTCTCTCTTGATAGAATTCACAGATACTTTTTCTTGGGATTACTCTAAAATGAAGGGATTGGATCCCCACTTTTACCAACATTGAATCCCCCTCAAATCAGATGCTATGCCAGTTTGCATGTAAAGTTATCGAATGAGTCCCTAGTTGTAAAGGCTCCACCGAGTTGGCTTATCACTCTAATGGATCCAGCACAGTGGATTTCGTCCATTTCCATTGTTCCCAAGAAAAATAGGAAGCTTTGAATCTGTATAGATCACAAGAAGCTAAATTCTACAATGACAATTCTAGACATGTTTCCCATCCTATACCTCAATAGTGTTCTCGATGAGGTTGTTAATCTAGACCTGTTTCCCATCCTGTACATGATAACCAGGAAATATGTGCAAATAAAGGCACCAAAATGTGCTCAACATGGAAACATCCTTTGCAAGTTGACACTTTCCTTTTGTACTCTCTTATAAAAAAATCAAATATGAAGCAATGTAAAATGTATAGTCCAAAAAGCTCACATTAAAAAATGTTGAAAAGAAAGGGAAGGTCAAACACCTTTTGTCTCATTTCAGAAATTGAAGGGTCTTTAGACCTTAGCCTAAATGTATGCAACCCAATTTTTATAATATCAAGAAAAGAAAAACAAAGAGGCTTGTCGGGTGATTTCAGGAGGTGGAAGGTTGAGGTGGTTACACCCTCTCTTTTCCTTTATCTTCTCCTCTCATGCTTCATTTCCCCCTCTCTCATTTTGGCACAACTCTCATCTTTCTTGCTCTTGCTTTTCTCTCTTGTGCTTCATTGCTATATCTTATAGAGAGTGAGGAAGAGGAAGAGAGTGAGGATGGAAGAATTTCTCTCAATTTCTTGTGTGCCATTCACTTATGTGTTTTGGAGCAATGGTTCTTGGTGAGGAAGAAAGGTTTCTTGCAGGTTGTTGTGGCCAGCAATGTATTTGCAGCCTCTACCTAGCCGGTTCGTGGTTCGATTTGTGTCGTGTGGCAGGGTGCTGTTCATTTGGTGCACTAGCCGGGAAAAGAGGTAGCAACAAAATTTGCAGAAAGGAGTCTCATTTTCTCAATCATGGTGATTTCAAATCTGAAAAAGCTCACAAATTGAAAGAGACTCAAGGAGAAAGGTTCATTCAAGGATGCTCGTGCTCAAAATGAGGAAAGGATTGAAACGTTGCAACTACGGGGGTGTCTTAGCACCCTCTACAAGATTGGCGGGCTGTGGAAAAGCAATGGCTCCTCCTATCTCCTTCTTCATCATCCCCTTTCGTCTCCAGCATCCTCTATGCACAACACGAGGGCATCTTCACCAGTTTGTCTATCCTAAAAATCATATTGTCAAAGTAGCAGCAAGCATTTAGAATTATCTGTCTCATCTTCCCCTCCTCTCATCTCCATGTTGCGGCAGTTATAGGCGTCTCTCCTTATCCATCTACAGGCCTTCCCGGAGGGATTGACACAAGATGGGTTGAATGAGAAGTTGGGATCAACTGATCAAGCAGGAGCAAAAGCACTTAACATCATCATTTCTATTTCTTCCCCTCCAAATCACATGCCCTGCTAGTGGCGATACCCATGTTGTTTTCTAGTATTACCCCTAGGGAATGTGATCGCCTAGTGCCCAAATTGCATGCCGCCCTGATGCTGATGCCATCTTTCTTAATGATTTACCTTCTGCACGGTGCTTCTCATCTTCAAGATCAACAACCCAATCTTTCACATGGCGGTAGCATAGCAAGGTCATCCTTTCCTTCCTTATCTCCATTAATCATTGCAGAGACAAATCCAAGAAAGGCTTTAAAATTAATAAAGTGAACCTTAATTGTTAATCTTTTAAATACTATGGTGGTTGTTCTTATGCGGATCCTCAATTCCCTTCTTCTCCCACTAACACTATCCTCCTAAATACCCAAGGATTTTAGTTTTGTTCTCTTTGTTTTTCGTTTTTTATAAAACTTAGCTCTCTTTTCCTATCTAATATTTTTTCCAAGTGGAGTACCTCATTTCCATATCTCTTGTGAGGGTGTGCTTTATTATTATATCATTTTCGAGTTTTCTTAGGTGCTTCACTGGTGGTTATCTTTCAGCCTATGTTGAGTGTGATGCTCATCCTTGTCCACAAATTTGTTTAAAAACCCTATCTTTTATGATGTGTGTCTATTACTTATGCTTGCTAGGCTTTACGACCTAGTTGTGTCTTTCTTTTTGTGTGTTATTTCCCTTCCCTATCCAATGGCAATACAAAGAAAATGAAGACCGAAGATGAAGATGAAGATTTGTTCAAGTGTTGATCATGGTTCTTCTTCAAATTTGTTTGCGAGGGCACTTCACACTTAAGCGTTGATAACTAGGAAATATGTGCAAGTAAAGGCACCAAAATGTGCTCAACATGGAAACATCCTTTGCAAATTGACACTTTGCTTTTGTACTCTCTTATAAAAAAAATCAAATATGAAGCAATGTAAAATGTGTAGTCCAAAAGGCTCACATTAAAAAATGTTGAAAAGAAAGGGAAGGTCAAACACCTTTTGTATCATTTCAAAAATTGAAGGGTCTTTAGACCTTAGCCTAAATGTATGCTCGGGGGGGTCACTATGTATAAAAATGTGTGTAACGTGAGTTCAAAAAAAGAGAATATAAAAATACATAGGCTTACATATATACATTTATAGAAGGCAATATTTTAAAAGCAATAAATCTATTCACAAAAGGGGTCTTTATATTGAACATGTAAAGTTTTTACAAAAGGGTATTATTAAATCATAAAATTGGCATGGATCTTTAACAAAAGGATATGATTAACCTCAACAAGTAATCATTGTACCCCTAATCTTTATGGTATTATACTCCCCCCCCCCCCCGCACACACACACACACACACTCTCTCTCTCTCTCTCTCTCTCTCTCTCTCTCTCTCTCTCATACAAGAGGTGGAGGATGAGTGAAAAGACCTAAGATTGAAGAGACATTCTCTATTGTGGTCAAGCACTTGAACTTAGATTTTGTAATGCCAACCCAAAAGAGGAGAAATAGTGATTGTTACATTATTTTGTGGAGTTGCATGCTCTCTCTCTCTCTCTCTCTCTCTCAAAGATGTGAAAAAGATGGAATGAATCTTCATTCTTCTATTAAAAGTGAATCAAAAGCAATGAGAAAGCAACCGACACATTCAGGACTAAAGTATTCTCTGAAGGCAACTATCATGATTGTTTATTATTAATAGATAGATTATGCATGTAGCGTGACGGTTTGATTTGTCTTCTTTTTCTTATTCCTTTATGTGTGTGTGTGTGTGTGTGTGTGTGTGTGTGTGTGTGTGTGTGTGTGTGTGTGAAACTAGGCTCAAAGGAGTATGACCATGAATAGTTGATGGCGTTTTTTTTCTCTTCTTAGGAGGTATAAAATAGTAATTTTGAGAACACTCCAATTTAAGATGCAAGGGACACATAATTAGCAAGTAGCTATGTAAGTCAGTGTAATGACAAGATTTTGTAACACATGCCTTCAAAAGTGATATTACCCTATCATCATAAGGCATTAGTTAAGCTTCCTAATAATAACTATTGTAAAAACCTTATGTTTTGTCTTTATCTTTAACATAACATATACTTTCTTCATACATGTACATATACATAAACACACTTTCTTTATATATGTACATTTATATACATCTACACACATATGTACATCCACACATACATGCATCACACACACACACACACACACACACACACACACACACACACACACACACACACACACACACACACACACACACAAAGAGAAGTTAATTCACATAATGTAATAGAAAAGAGTTTGAAAATAGCTCTTGGATCAGAAAAAAGGGTTTTGTAACCCTTCAAAACTTTCTAATGAGCATGACATTAACAAACCTGTCAAAGAAGTGGAGATATCTCAAGACAAGGGGGAAACTCTTTTGAGGAAGCCACATGAAAGCAATTCTCATTCTAATCAATTACAAGCCAATGATTCTCATGCATCTTTTTTTTTGTAACTTTGTTCAAACAAGAGCTGAATATCTTAAATAAAGGGTTAATAGCATCACATGGACTAGTATTGACAAAAATAAGTTACACTAGTGAGGGCCAATACTAAGATACCTTCCAACAAGTAAAGATAGCCTCAAAGAGCGTAAAACATATAGAATGTTGATGTACTTTTACTAGCCCAATTATGTTAATGTATAGGAAGTTATTGTTTTTACACATTGCATCCAAATTTCATTATCCATGGTCTAATGGAAGTAGAGTGAAAGTCACTAAAATGGGTTTGAAGTAAGAACAATATACATGCTTTTATATCATGCAAAAGCTTTGTGACTAAACTTTCATATGTACTACTATTAATCAAGAGACCTTAGATGCATTACCTTATGCAATGTCCAAACTTTCTTATCTAGTGCTATTAATCAAGAGACCTTGGATGTACTATTGTTGGCCCTTTCATCCTAGAAAATGTAATAACACACAACAACTAGGGGTTCAAATGGCACAAAGCTCTCATGAAATTAGCTTCACATACATCATCATTGTCTCTTTGTTTACTAGTTGCTATGACAAGATCATTGTGGATCTAGTCACATGGACTGGTGATATGACGTCCAAAATTGTTTGGTGGTAACCATCTCATTTTCATGATACCATGTGGAGGTAAGTGGTGGTTAGGACACCATCTTGGACTAAGCCTCAAGGAGTTAACCTAAATGACCATTAACAATGTTCTTCATACTATGGGTGGAATTGCGATATGAGACATTATGAAACTCACATATGGGTGAAAAGTGATACCCTCTATGCGCCCCCTACTAGTGGCTAGTTACATATGTAACATAGGTAAAAGGGACTATGCATGTAGTCCCATCATATGCTAGACCCTACTTTGAAGCAACCATATAGTTTGTAGAATGTGCATTGATGAAGTTTATATGAAAATATGGATTCGTACTCCATTGAAAATGGCTAAAGTTGCAAGAAATGTTTTGTTAGTGGCATGAAATAATTGTGTGAGATTTTGTCAGTAGTATATGGTGCACATTGTGAGGCTTTCTCATAAGAGCCTAAATAGGACTCAATGTATAATTGGATATAAGCATACACATAGTGATCTGACTTAATGGAGGTTATCTATGGATAAATCAAGGTCTTATGCATCAATTGTTATCTCAATCATGGTGGTGGAGACTATTCCATTGTTCATATATCTTTGCAAAGTATAAGTCATTAATGATCACAAAGAATCATTATGTGTCTATCCTGGCTCCAACCCATTTTCCGACACACTTGATTGCCTATACCTATCTACAAACGAATTTAGACCCAATAGATTATTACATCTGTATTCATACAATGCAACCAAATGAAGAAGACTAGCGCCTACAATTATAGAAAGTAATAGGTGATAGGAACTAAAAAACGATTCAAGGTAGCATTATCTACAGAAAACCCACCCCATAGCCAAGTAACTATGGTATCTCCTATCACAAATATGGCACTTGCTAAACTAGTAATTACGGTAGATCCCCAAAAACTCTTTTTAACCCCAAGAAAATACATAGCCTATGAAAGCAGTAACGATCATTAATAAAGGAATGACCACTCCAACGCATGCCCCAACCACCCGCATGCATGCTCAATCGCCCATGCGATCCACCCACCCAATGTTGGCATGAAGCGCACTATCAAAATTTAATCATACATGGTGGATGAGATGCCTTGAGGAGAGTGGAGTGAACTAGTGGGGTAGTGGCTCCATAATGTCTTTATTGTTCCTTCATGTGGCTATTATTGCAAGAACATATGCAAATCTAAATGCACACTCTCTCTCTCCCTCCCTCCCTCCCTCCCTCTCTCTTTAAATGGTCTATTCTTCTATCAATCGGGCACCCAAGAAGGAAGGAGAAGCAAGCGTCAAATCAGGGGCAAGAAGGCAGCACAAGACCCTCCTCTGGCTCTCTCTCTCTCTCTCTCTCTCTCTCTCTCTCTCTCTCTCTCTCTCTCTCTCTCTCTCTCTCTCTCTCTCTCTCTCTCTCTCTCTCTCTCTCTCTCTCTCTCTCTCTCTCTCTCTCTCTCTCTCTCGCTTTGTGGCAGCAGACATCTGTATGTTTAGGCGCACAAACAGACATAGGTGCTAGCATGCACTATCGTGTTGGTAGTAGTAAATTGATGTTATAATTACTCATCACAAGCTCACTCTGCAATAATTGTTCCTCACAGGTCTGACTGTGGCCTATGATTGCAATAACTATTCCTCACAGGTCTGCGACGACTCTACAATAATTGTGGTCTTCTTGCCTAGCCTCGTATACTAGAAGATCCCAACAGTAGAGACCCATGCCACTGACAACTGGCCCACCAGCAAACTTGTTTCTATCTCGAATAGATCTGAGCTGGAGTCACTATCGTACAGGAAATCCTCTTTAGCCTGGAAGTAAGCACGTTTATTAACCATGCTAATCAAGTTGGCGGGTTGCTTTGCTGGTAATGAGCTCACCGTAGCAGAGGTTGCGACTCTGCAATCGGCACTGTTGAATTGGTACACAATGGATTGGCACTGTCGAACTGGTACACAATGGACTGGCACTGTCGGACTAGTACACAGCAATTCGTGCACTGTTGCTGCAATCGATATCTTACGCAATCAATATCAGATTGGTACACAGCTGACTAGCACTATCAGACTGCTAGATAGCTAACTGGCACTATCAGACTGGTATACAGTTGTTCGTGCACTGTTGGTGCAATCGATGTCTGACGCACCTATCCCTCTCCCTTAACTCCCCAAGAAAATCAAATAAGCCACCCTAAAGAAGTAGGGCAGGAAGGCATCAACAGCATTTTCAAGTTTCACTCTGGAGCATTCAATGGGGGCCTCGCAATAGCACCCATTGTAGGGGAGCTACGGAGCTCTACCCCGAGACCTATGGACCGCTTATTGATCAAGCGTTTCAAGTCGAGCGGCCATGGCTACCTCTCACATAGCTGACACACAATGCCTACCTTGTGGGTGTAGTGAGCTTACCTTGATGCTCAATCAAGTTCCCTCCTCTCTCTCACACTTCGGTAGCTCCACGATCCTTGTAGCAAGCTCAAGCAACCTCAATCCCTCTCCATCAAGCTCCATCCTCCATAGCCGCGCGAGACGAGAGGAGAGAAGAAGAGAAGGGACGATGAAGAGAGAAGATGGGGAGCTTCTTCTCCACGATCCCTCACTCACACACTCACCCCCTCACTCCCTCACACTCCCTCAATCCCTCGCTCAAGCACAAGCAAGAAGGTAAGAAGTAAGAGAAGAGGAAGAAGAAGCTTTAGCCACACCCAAGAATGAGCTTCTCATTCACTTTTGAGCTTTATATACATGCCCTACTTTTTGGGCGGTCATCCCCATTTTTTACATGGCCGGCCATTAGTCTAGGCCCTCTTTTCCTATTTCCCACCATTCTAACTTATCCCGTTCCCACTAATGCATACAATTGACATAGGAGTGAGCCCGGCGCTCTTTTTACAAGGATTCGGGAATGCCTTCATATTTAATGGCGCACTTTTACTCTTTTCTTTTCTCGAGGGGACACCGTCGTTCAAATTTTCAGAGTCTGCCCTCCATCCAGGTGTGCTTTTACCCTTCTCCTTTCTTTGTCTTGTGCCTTCTTGGTTATCTCCTTCTTCCATTTCTCTCGCACTTCTGCTCCATTTTTTGTTCTTCTATGCTGCGGTAAACATTACTCCCCTCCTAGAGGAGTGCTAATCCCATGGCACTAGGGTGAGGAACAGCAGGGTAGTTGGGATTGGTGTCAAGTGAAGAAGGCGGGTAGATGACCACTTTTGTCAAAAAGGCGGCGCTGCGATGAGAGATAGTGGGGTGTTGGTGCTCGGTGATTTGGAGAGAGTCTGGCTTGCTTTGATCTACATGAAGATTTTGGCCTTGTTGGAACATTTGGAATTTGTCGTCGACGATGACTGCCAAAACAGGGCTCCGTTATTTGTTGAAGAATACATGTAGCCAATGGCGGCTCGACTGTGTGACGAACAACTTGCAAGAGAAAGTTGTGCACTCCCTAAGGGGGTATCTATCTCACGATGAGGTGTAAGTGCATGTGAAATGGAACTAGGAGGTGGGTCTAACCTTGAGCAAGCCCTTGGTAATGTCTCACACTTGAGGACCAGTTCATGCATGGTTGGAAGTGTAGTGCAATGCAGAGCTTAGGGTGACAGGTCTAAGAGTCCTGCCCTTAATGTGCCCTAAGCGTGGAGTAGGGGGAGGGGCTAGGGGTGATCCCTAGGTGCCATGAGCAAAGTGTGTGCTTCTCTTTTTTCTTCTTAATATTAAGGCGTTTTGACTAATGCCGATCACCGTCAGTTGAAGCGCGGGGGGGTCGTAGGCATTGGGATAGGAAGGCACAGCTTTGGAGATATTCTTTAATTGCAGCTCGGGCCTTCAAAGGGGTGGATGACAAAAAAGGGTGGTTACATCTTGTGAATCGGTTGTCATTCATGTTTTCTAAGAGCTCCAAGCAAAAGGAGGGGAGAAGGGATGCCCTCATCATTAATCGAGTCATGGCTCTACTATCGATGCCTAGGTTGATGTCAAAAAAGAGGGGGGGAAGGTGAGCTTCTTCAGCGGTAGGCTTTTGTTGCAATAGGAATTTGAGTAACCTAAGATAGTTGTAGGTGGTTAGGAAGGCAGGATTGGGGCAGGAGGAGAAGTCCACAAGGAAGTGGGTGATGGATGGAAGAATATCCTACTGTCTAAAGACTAAGCATTCCTCAGGAGTCTGGACATTTACATTATAGATTTTAGGGAAGTCAAAATCGCCGTGAATGGCACGGTCATAGTCCACACCATGCCGGTGTGGGTAGGGCATGTGGGAGGGGTCATTTTGCTCCTCGGGGAGGGAGCTACAGAAGGCTGCCTAGGCGTCAAAATTGGTGTCCCAAATCCTCCACCGCCACTTTGGCTGCGCCTCTAGCCTTGGACGGATTTGGGAATGCGGTTCACCTTGTCTTGCCAGTAGTCTGCCGGCTCCTGCCTCCATCGGGTCATAATTAGACTCCTTTCTTCCACCCAACGGTTCACTAGGTCATTGGATAGCTCCTTGATTTTGGATAGGACATTGAGCAGTAGCGCCCTGTCCAGAAATCGTGGGTAGGAGAAGGACATCTCAAAAGGCCTTGTCTAAAACTCTCGATCATGCCAAATGACCAATTCCTGCGGCCAATCAATGGGGTTGGGGTCCCTTCGTAGTGGTACTAGCTCGTCAGAGAATTGTCGTGGCAGTGACCGGGCTCTATGTTGTGCATCCTTTGTCACCTCCTTTCTCCTTCTTGTGGCTGCCACAATGCAGTCCGGCATGTGTGCCTCTTCAGCATCGTCTGGTGGGAGGTCGGGTAGAGGGGGACTGGGTGCTTTCTGTAGTTATTCGTTGGCCTCTTGGTCCGAATCCGGGCCTTACTCGGTATCTTGTTCGGCCACGACTGGGATTGTTTGCGATGGTGGTGCGGGCGACTCCTGTTCTTCGAATCCCAGGTCCTTGAGCTCAATAGTGGAGAGGTCCGCACTGCGCAGGTAGCTGAATTGTTGTTCTTTAGTGAGTCTCATGCTGGCGGGGAGCCCTTACCTGAAGACCATACATTAGCACCCAGATAGTCACTTCCAGTTTTCTTCTCACCCTCTCCACTGAATCATCGCCATGTGCGTGTGTGACATGGAGCACGGTGCTGAGGAAGGCTTGCCTTTGGGCGTGGGTACATACATTGGCTGCTTCAGCTCTAGATTGGGCAAGCACTTTCTCGCACTGTGCCAATGCCAAGCGTTCTATTAATTGCCTAATTCTGTCAAAGTTATTTGCTTCCCAAGCATTGGCCTTTTCATCCATCTTTTGTCTTTCCTCTTCCATCGCACTCGCTAGTGTGGTCATCATCTGTTGTTGTTCGCTCGTTAAAGCCCAAAGTTGATGCCACTCCATGGACTTTCGGGCTAGGGCGATTTCCTTCTCTTGAGTTGCGATGTTGAATTTATGCTCTGCCTCATTAATTCATTCTGACATCTCCTGTGCCAGCTTCTCATGGCTCTGGATTTCTGCAAGGTGCATTCTCCGTTGCATGAAAGCCATTGCCATGAAGGCCTCAGTGTCTTCATTGGCAGCTTCCAACGCCCCCTGCAGCCTTTGTACCTCCTGTTGTTATTCTTGCAATTCTGTTGCAAGGGTTGAGGACCGGCCCTGCGCTAGGAATTCTACCTCTCTTTCTAGCCTATTTTTCTCCTCGAGCGCATATTGAAGCTGTGCATTGCATCCCCCTGCCCCTCGCTCAGTACACCTTCTTGAGTTGCTAATAGGCCGTACCCCTCCAGTCTGACCATTCTTTGCTCTAGGTTGGCATATTGTTGCACTAGCAACTTTAAACTTCATTGTTCAGCCACCAGGTTCTGTTTCTCATCCTCCAGCCTCTGACGTAGGCCGTTCTCATTGTCATGGGCCTCCTTCTTCTTTGCCTCCAACTAGTCTTGTAATGCCTTGACCTCCCTTCGCCGGTTAGCGTCTTGCTTTGAGACTTCGAGCTTTAGGGCCACCGAGGTTTCCCTTTCTTTCTCCAGCTCCAGTATGGCCACCTTCTTTTCCTCCTTTTCCACTTCCAGCTATGCTAAGAGCTCAGCTACATAGGCATCGTAGTCTGCTCCCGGTGACAGGGGGATGGGGACTATGGTGGTAGATGCTTCGCATTTTTGCCATTTAGGGTCTTATCTGGATTCAGCATCGGCGGTGGCAAGTCTTTTCGTGCCGAGTTCTGGGACGATCTCTACCACCTTACTGACGAGCATTTTCATCATGCTCATCAGTTGGGCAATGTCCGGAGAAGGCGCAAGTTGTGGGGCATTTGGGGTGTCTGTGAGCGTTGGCACAAAGGAGGGAGGCAGGGGATGGAGCGGTGACTTTCCCTTGCCTACGGTTATCAGGGCTGCCCTCGTGCTGCCACTCGCTTCGGCTTCATGGTGAGGACCATGGGGTGGATTTCTTCCGGTCTATGAGCTTCTTCAATAGACCTACGAGTGGCCTCAGCCAATTCGTCTAGTTCCTTCATGCGCAGTTCATAGGCTTCCTCTTCCGCCCTTCTTTGCCGGTCCTCTTCTGCCCTTTTTGACTCCTCTTTAACTCTTGTGAGTTCTTCCTCCTCCTCCTTCTGTAGTTGTTCTTCCAATCCACATGACTTTTCTCGAGCCCCCTTCACCTCGGCTCGCTCCCTTTTTCTCAGTGTCTTCGCCCTCTTTTGGCCCTTTTTGTCCTTTGTTTGCGTTTGAGGCTTGGCCTTTTGCGGGGTTGGTACTTCAGGGTCCCCTACATCGCTAGCCGTCCTTTCACTTGAGACTTCCTCTTCTCAATGTGGTGAGTCTTGGTGCTCAACCTGCTCTCCTTCCACACCAGCATCCTTGATGGCCTCGTTAATGATAGCGGTAAGTATGCCTCCGCACCTGATCGTGGAGGCCTTGACTATAGGTTTTTTCCTCGTGGATCGCGTGGTGGAGGCTGGGGAGTCCCCGCTGGCTGGCGTTGTGGCTGGAGCTAGAAGGGCGGCGGAATTCTTTATATTTTTTTGGACGAACCCATTCTAGTCCACCACTTCCGGGACCCCTACCGCAATGCTTTTCAGTAGTGGTATACTGATCCTATTCATCAGGGCATTGTACCTGTGGCTGGAGAAGAGAGAATGGATCATTTTAGCATGCAGCCTTGTCGCCGGGTCTGGAATGTCGGCTAGACTAATTCCATGGACTGTGTGTACATCTTCCTTTTTGACCCCCAGCATGGTGTATACGTCCCTTTTTGGGCATCTTTCCTTCTTGGGCACAAGTCCCAAGGCTCTTTCGATGGTGGTGGCGTCAAGGGGTACTTGTACCCGTCTTTCTTGATTACCTTCCCTTACCGTGACCATGCTACAGCTTCGTTCTTCATTGAAATTTCTCAAGAACTCTGTGCACATGCTGTAGTCGACAGTCTACCTGACTTTCTCAGCGTACTTTTGGATGCGACATTTATTCACCAGCTCTCTTACGGCCGGCTCCTCCGAGCCAGCCTCATCCAGGTTCATGGTATGCTTGAAAGTAAATTGGCTGAAGCGTCATGTTTCGGTGGTGATTCCATAATTTGTCATTTCTGCTTCCGTAAATGGAAGTCTGCCTTGTCCTGCCATGGTATGTGCCTGTCATTACCCCAGTCAACATTAGAGTTACGATGAGCTTCATTCCTAGCATATACCAAAAAAATATGTGCGCCAGTTTACTGGGCAGACTTAAGGAGATGAAACTTTTTTAGAAACAATTAACAACCAACATCTTTTCCTCCCTGATTCCTTTCCTCTTTTGAATTTAGTAGAGCATCGTTAGCCCTCACCCTTTTATTACCTCACTCGGTCAGGTCACTGGCTCTTCTTCCCTCTTCTCTGAGTGGCATGGGGGAGGGAAGGCTTGCATGGGCTGCATGGGGTGGGCTACTTGGCCATAAGCCAGGTATACAGGTTAGGGTTGTATTCAAACTGGGCATGGCGATCAAGTTCGCCTGGTTGCAGGGAAGCTTGAGTGATATAAGTTAAGACATCGTGGAATACATCTCCCGCGTTGAGGCGACTAGCAATGTGCAACTCCTCCTCCGTGAGGAATTGATCGATGTATGGGTGGGCCAGTAGCTGATCATCCAAGTGTAAGTTGTGTGTAATGGCCAGAACTCTGAATGAAAGAGGTGCCACACGTACGTAGGGTCGCGTTCAATTGCTTTGATTGCCCTCCGTTGCTTAGCAGTAGTCATGATCCAGCGGCCTTTTTTCTCCCATTGGAGTCGTAAGGCATACCATAGTTGCAGGAATGGAGAAGCAGAGCTGGCAAGCTACACAAGCTCCTCCAGTTCACGTTCCGGCATAGAGCGAGCAGGCTTGCGGTACGAGGTGACTAGTCGTCTGAGTTCCTTCGAGATCTCTCCATTAGCGATTAGCTCGGCCGCGATCTTGGGAAACTTGACAATCATGAACTCGTAGTCCTCCCAAGTGCATGGCAACGAGTGAACATCGCACGCGAGGGGTTCGTCAAGAAGTCCTAGGTCAAGTCTCTCGTAGCTTCTAGCGAATGTAGTGAAGGTGTCGTCCAACTCCTTGATGCAAGTCACTACGTCATTCTCGAAGGTCTCGGCGAGATGGAAGGATCGTCTTTCGTACAAAGGTTTCAAACCCGTTGGTGGTGATGGAGCAGTTGGGCTGGACAGTAGTAACTCCCTTGCAGGGGTAGTTATGGATTTGTGCACTTTGGATTATTTGGCAATGCTGCGGTGGGCTCTTGTGCCGTAGGGAGTGTGTTGCAAGTTGTTTGAGCAGGCATGGGGGTGTGCACCTTGTCTGACCTGGATGGTGCTGGATCATCCAGTTTGGGGCACTGAGGGTGCTGGGTGGCCTTAACCATCACCATTGTTGGTTTGACGTTCCATGTGACTTGTTCAGCTAGAGTGGGGCTGCCCAAAGTTGACACTTTCGGGTGTCTGACCTTAGGCACCCATATCTAGGAGTTGCCCTCATAGTATCCCTACGCTCACAGGAGATCTTTCGGCATCCATCGTGGCATGGCGGTGCACCCATGTCGGTGGTGCCTGGGCTGCCTCTTAGGCCTGGACTAATATTTTTTGGGTTTAAGAGCGTGTTTCTGTGGTCTAGCAGGAGGCGGAGCTCGCCGTTTTGGCACCCATATGTGCGTGGGTTCCCTAGCCATGTGGACGGCTTGGGTGGGTTTGCCTCAGGCGGTTGAGGTACAGGGTAAGGCATTCCTATCCTTTGCCTTAGGCTAGGCTACAGGGGTCTCCATCGGTGGCTCTACAATTGTAGAAGGTCCGAGATGGCCCTTGGTGAAAGTAGTTACTATACGCACACTACCCATGGTCAGGTGAATGCGATCTAGTTTGTAGTCCACATTGCAGCTTGTCTGCTTTTTGAAAGTGTGCCCTAGTAGTGATTTATCACCGGCCCCTTTAGTGTTTGGTAGCACATAAAAGATGACTGGGATACTCCCAGACTCGACGAAGACAAACGCTTGGCATTTCCCCAAGAGAGGGTAAGTGTTGCCCCCAAATGGGCTAAGTTTCACATTCATGGGCTGTAATTTGGGCTGACCAATGCGTGTCCAATGGTCATGTGTCAAGAAGTTCCAATCGGCCCCTTCGTCGATCAGAGTGTCAAAAGAATATGTCCGCTCTGCGATGAGCATGATCCGAAGGTAGGCGACTGCCACTATTTCTTCATCGTGATCAGTTAGTTCGGTGATTGTGGCCATGCAGACAGCGACGAGGGGTTCGCGCATTAGTGGTTCGTCCAGCGGATGGGAAGGGGGATAGTACTTTTTCATGCGACTGCCATTGAAGAAGCCTATTCCTTCCCCTTCGAGCGTCTCCAACTCGACATTGCCCGTTCTACTAATTGCATGCACTCGGAAAGGCCCCATCCCTCGAAATTTCATTTTCTGTTTGTGCCCTTTCACCGAGTAGAGTAACACGAGGTCCCCGTGATCAAAGTTACGCTGGTTGACATGCTTGTCATACCACAGCTTTCATCACGCCTTTTCGCAGATTAGAGCATGGGTGGCTAAAAGCCGAGTTTCCGTGAGACGCTCTAGTTCCTCTAAGCAATTAGTCCAAGTATGTCTCCCCTCCCAATGCTCCTGCGTTGCTATTCTCAAGCTAGGGACAAAAAACTCTAGAGGTAGAATGGCCTCCGTCCCGTAGGTCAGCCTAAAGGGTGTTTGCCCGACAGCCATCTTATAAGCTGTTCGATAAGCCCACAAAGTAGCCATCAGCTTGTTATCCCAGTCTCTTCGTGATGTGGATACTACCTTAGTAAGCACGTTGACCAGGATTTTATTTGTGGACTCCGCTTGGCCATTTGCTTGTGGGTAGTAAGGGGAAGACCTTCTATGAATGATCAAAAAGGTTGAGAGCACGTGGGATATTACTTCGTTAACGAAGTGTGCACCTTGATCACTCACTAGTTCGATTGGACACCCAAACCTCAAAAAGACATGCTCCCACAGGAATTTCACAGTAGTCCTGGCATCGTTCCTTCTGGTGGCTCGCGCCTCCGCCCACTTCATGAGGTAGTCCATTGCCACAATGATGTAGCGCGCCTAGGAGTATTGAGTTGTTGGACTAATAGGTCCGATTAAGTCAATGCCCCATTTCTCGAAAGGCTATCGAGCTACTATGGGGATCAACTCCATCTTATCTTTGCGCATAGGTATCTTAGTTCTCTGGCATTCGTCGCAGTGTTTGACGAACTTAGCGGCATCGCGGAATAGGGTGGGCCACTAGAGTTGGGATTGTAATACCTTATGGGCAGTCGTGTCCCCACTAAAATGCCCGCCAATTATCCCGCTGTGTGCCTCTTTCAATACATCGTGCATCTCATGCTCGCACATACATCTACGTAACAGGCCGTCCTGTCCCAACCTATAGAGTTGGCTAGCAATTAATTGATATGGCTGAATCTTTAAGATGAATCTCCTCAGCCTGGCTTTCTCAATAGGTCTCTCTGGCAGGCCATTTTCTAACACTTGGACAACATCGTCTGCCCCCAGTAGGGTGTCAAATTAGCTCTAAACAAGTCCCCTTTGCTAGACAGGCTAAAGAGGTGCACATCAAGTAAATTGTCAGGGATGCCTTGGCCAGCAGCTTTCCCGGTGGGTATGCGGGACATGTGATACGCCATGTAGTGCTACTTTCCTTTGCGCACAATCACTGAGAAATCGAACTCCAGCAAGAGAAATAACCGCCTTGCTATACTACCTGTGGCGCATGGCTTGATTACAAGATATAGCAGGGCTTGATGGTCCACGTAAAAGACGAAGGGTGTGGCCAACAGGTAGTGCCTAAATTTTTTCACAGTGAACACCATGGCTAGCCCTCCCCTTTCTGTAGTGGAGTAGTTCATTTATGTTTCCCTGAGCTACTTGCTAGCAAAGCTCACGAGGTAATCAAGACTATGTTCACCAGGTTGGCAGAGAACGGCTCCAATGGCAAATTTGGAGGCATCTATGTGTACATGAAATGCTATACTCCAGTCTGGGGCTCGCAAGATGGGTGCAGTGGTGAGGGCCTTCTTTAATTGCTCATACTCGTGTTGGCATTCCTCAGTCCACTCGAATACAATCAATAGATTGTACAATGGTCTAGCAATCAGCGCGTAGTTTAGTACAAAGCGTCGATAGAATCCTATGTGGCCTAAGAAACACTGGACACCCTTGTAATTGGTGGGCGGTGGGAGGTCAGTAATGGCCCTGACTTTTGAAAAGTCAGTGGAAATGCCATTCCGTGACACTACATGCCCTAGGATGCATCCGTGCTTCACCCAAAATTGGCACTTCAAGGGGTTCAGCGAGAGTTTGTATAGTCGGCACCGTTCGAAGACGGCTTCCAGCCTCTCTAAGTGTTCCGCCCAACTGGAGTGTACACATAGGTCATCCACAAACACCTCCAGCTCGCATCACAGCATATCCTTGAAGATCATGCACATTAATCGTTGGAAGGTTGCAGGAGCATTCATTAGCCCAAAGGGCATAATGATGTAGGCAAAGACGCCTCACTCCGTGGCAAAGGCTGTCTTGTGCCTGTCGTCAGGGTGCACTTGCACTTGATTGTAGCCTGAGAATCCATCCAGAAAGCTGTAAGCTTCTTTGCCTGCTACTCTCTTCAACATGTGCTTGGAATATGGCAAAGGGTAGTTGTCTCTCTTTGTAGCGGCATTCACCTTCTTATAATTTACACACACTCGAATCTTGCCGTTCTTTTTCATAACTATCACTATGGGCGATACCCAATCTATGTGCTCGATCTCCTATATGAATCCCGCCTTAATAAGATTATCGATCTCTTCTTTCACCGCATGAGCGTGTTTGGGATTCATAGGGTAAGGTCGCTGCTTCGTTGGCATCACTTCTAGGACCATGGGAATGTTATGGGTCACGACCCTAGGATCCACTCCTCTCAATTCCTCCAAGGACCATGCGTACACATCGACATACTCCCGCAGGAGGGCCACCAGCCTAGCCTCCTCCTCCTTGGTCAGGTCATTAGTAATGAACACAGGTCGTGGTTTCTTGCCCTCCTCTACCAAGTCTACTTCCTTGACCCTGGCAGGTCCCTCAATTGGTTCCTTGGATTGCCCTTGTCTCTTTGCTCCTAGCAGAACCACCACTCTATCACCCTTCTTAAACTTTGTGAAGCGTTTGGGTAGATCCTGTGGTTTCCTTTTCCTCTCTCCTTCTGAGTCTTTAGTTTCCTTCCTGGTCCCCTCCTTAATCCGCTTGTGCCTTAAGTGGACTGGCAAGTCCCCTTTAGTGCATCTGACATTAGAGGGTTGGGGTATTTCGGGATCACTCTCTGTACTGACTTCAGACTCCGAGTTAAACTCGCATCCCTCGCTTGAGAAAGGGGTCTCGCCTGGGGTCTTAGTTCAGTAGGTGATTCCGTCTTCAGTATTGGGACTACCAACGATTGTGCCATCCGTGCCTTCTCATAATCCATAGCTCCCACCTGCTCCAGCCAGGTTCTATCGCATTCCATCCGCACAACTCCTTTTTCATCCCTTTCCCATTTTGGCCTAGAGTCTGCCCAATCTGCTCGATTGCTCTCCCTTTAGTGTCATAATCTATCGTGTTAAACCATTCCTCGCTCTCGTCCGTCTCAGAGCAACAGTGCTCATACTCCTCATTACTGGAATCTTGCCCCTCCGACTGCTCGTCATCTCCTAGGTTCTCCTCTCCGATCTCTGCCTCGTTGGTGATTAACGCCCAGTTGTATGATAGGTTGAGTTCCTGCACTTTGGTCCATTCCCATTCAGGCCGAGCCAAGAGATCGCTTAGGGGCTTTAGATTAGCTGCTTCATTGCCTTTCAATTTAGTGGTTAGGTACCCCATGATTCCCTGAAGCTCGAGCTTATTCGTGGGGGTGTGGAATGATACTGGTCTCCCTGGTTCCCGCGAGCTCCCGGCCATCATGCAGAGCGGCACCATGGGTTCCTCTACTGGCATGCTTGGTGACTTAGCCACTTTCTTATACAACTCTTCCTCATCCGAGAATGGCAAGTCAATGGTTGCCAAGACATGCATCCAATCCCTCTCATCCTCAGGGCAGGGAATGTACTTGGTCAGCGTCCCATAAGGCTTGTGCTCATGGGCATCACCTTTTAACATGGTTGATATAGCATCGAGGTCGACTGGGGTATTTTTCCATGTGTCCATCTCAACCTTTACCGCTTCCATCCTATTCCCCAAGAATATGAGGTTGGTTTTCTAGTCTTCAATCACTCGTGCATTCCTCATCCATGGCCGGCCTAGCAGTATGTCATAGTCCACCCCTTTCATGACAATGAAATTTACGGAGAACTGCACTCCTGTGATCTTTATTGGCCAGTTTCTTAAGACTCCGAATGGTCTGACCTTCATTCCGTTGGCCAGTGTAACATTAAACCTAGCCGCTTCCACAGGTGGGTTTCCCCAAGCCTGTAGAACTGTGTGGCTCAAGACACTGACCCCTGCGCCGGTGTCCACAATTCCTTTCTGTGTTGCGTCCCCTAAGGCTAGGAGAGGTAGGACTGCATGCATCTCCATGCCTTCCTAGAAGGCATTGATGTACAGTGACCTTGGAGCCGAGTGCAGTGTTAGGCTTGGAATTTGCATGACTACGTCCTACTTATGCAAGTCAGCGGCAGCATACTCCCCCTTTCCCTCCACCCAGCGCCTCAATTCTCGCCACAATGGAGGGTGCTGCCAAAGCAGGTCTCCCAAATGAATGGTCACTGGGGTGGTTACTACGGTGGTAAGGATATCGCTGGGTAGTTGGCCTTCTCCTCGGTCACCACTCTTCGGCCACATGTCGTGGCCAGCTCATTGATAAGCTTCTTCCTGGTCTTGCCCTTGTGGCATCTCTCGTGGTGTCAGCACACTCCCTGATTGAGGTCGCGATGGCGAATCGGGTGGGCTTGCACTAGAGAGGTCCTCCATCGGATCCTCCAATATGGATTCTACATCTTTAAGGTGTTCTTGGGCATCCTTGAACCACTCCTTTACCTTGGCGATAGCCTCGAGTTGCCGCCTGGGATGAGGGTATTCCCGCACCTTGGCACTACCTAGTTCTGCCATCTTGGGGGCAGAGGTCTCTGCCTCGATGTCTGTGACCCCTCTTCTCGCCGCTAAGGTTATAGCTTCCTCGGTCTTAAGAGTGATCCTCGCGTCTACTCTCTTTTTCCTTCTCCTCTGGCTTTTCTTTCCCAGTGAGGCGGCATCCAGGTTATTTGCCCTAGGCAGTGAGATGCATGTTCGTCTTGTTTGCGCTTGTGTCATGACATGTAGTGGGATAGGTGTGTCCTCTCCGCCAAAGCTCTCTACGCCAAACAGCCCCAAGGGCACAGAGGGCACATTGGCCAAACTAGCTGATGGCTTCCGCCTAGGGCACTCAAGGAACAAGTGCATGATCCCACATTCGGCGCACCTAAGGTCTGCCTTGTCCTAATTTGAATGTTCCCTTTCTGGGCAGTGTGATGATATATGGCCTGGATGACCACAGGTACAATATGAGATTGGATCCTGGCTTGGTCCTCCAAAGCCTCTGCCTCTTCCTCTGCCCAGTGTCATCACCAACACCAGTCGATAGTCCATCAGGACTGGATTGCCCTCCTCGTCATAAGAGATGTATGGGTTTATGTAGCTCTCTTCTTCACTAGGTTCCTCCACAAAATGAATAGGAGCATTACTCGGTGGTTGGGTTACATAGGGTCCAAGTGGTCTGGGTATGCCTGTTGGGTTCATCTCTAGTCTAGGGATGGCTGGTCTCGTGTCGTTTGGTGCTGGGAGGGCCAACTGGGCTCCCCTACCAAGGAAGTTAGATGGCCTGTTGCCTAGGTAAGGAGGGTTGTACTGCTGAGCGTATGGAAACCTCCTGGGCAATCTGTAGTGCAACGCCTCATATCCAAACCTACCACAGTTTGAACACGGTCTAGATCTCGGATCTTGACACTCGGCTGGAAGGTGGTTTCCACCACAGTGTATGCACTGCACGTGGGCTTGCGTTAGGATTCCTTATTTGTTCTTGCAAATACGCAAGCTCCATTCTCACCTCCGCCAGGTCCTGGCCTGGGTCGATTCCTTTTTCCTTATCCCGCGCGCTAGAGCTCTCTCTCTCACCCAACGTCATTGATCGCTCTGAAGCCCTCTCACCTGCACCATCCCGACTGGTGTTCCTCATGCTTCACTCCCTCAGCTGGTCATCTACTCTTATTGCTTCATCAAAAACCCTAGCCAGCATGTCTCTGTGTAGTGTGGAGTTACTAGCCAAGGCCTTGTAGAGTTCCTCGCTACGGATTCCATTTATGAACACTGTAGACACAGCCTTTTCATTAGGTCGCTCGTTGGCCGAGATCCTCTTGAAGAGGCTACGTACATGTGTGACATAGTCTCTTACGTCCTCCTTTTCTCTCTGGCTGACATTCATCAAGCAAACGATGAGGTTGTCGGAGTATCCTGCCTCAGAGAACCTCTTGATAAAGTGGTCCTTAAGATGGGAAAAGTTCCCGCGCTCGATTGCATCTAGGCTGGTGTACCACACCCTCCCTTGATTGCCTAAGCACAGCCTAAAGGCTTGGGAGTGTTGTGCAGGGTCTATGAGGCCATTTGCTTCACAAACCTGTTCGAACTACTCCACAAAGCTATATGGGTCGTTGCTAGGTTCATACTTGTCCAGTTGTTTTGCCACTATAGGGATCCTAGATTGCCCCTTTGGCCCTTGTGTGACCCTCAATCCTGAGAGTAAGGCTGTGACCAAGGCTGTCGCGCCCTGCTCAGTGGACGTGTTGTCCATGAGTCGCCTGGCTACAAGTTCACTTAATGACAAGTCGGCCTCCACTGCCCGCTCTCTTTCCACATTTGGTCCTGCCTTTGCTGCTCCAGCCAGGGCTAGCACGCGCCGAGCCTCGTACATATCCACGTCTTGTTGGAGTCTCCTAGTCTTCTGCTCATGGTTATAGGTGATCATGCTCTCTAGCACCCTTCTGATTGCTTTTCGTTCCTCTTCTAGGGCTGCTACTACTTCCTCTACCGGCCTACCCTGAACTACTGTCCTGGCCAGCAAGTCATACTCGTTGACTAACTCCTGCACCATGACTAGAAATTCTCCCAAGTCCAGTCTGCCCTCTCCTGGTCCGCCTTGGATCCTGACATTGCTTCTGCTTCCCGGTTCACTGGGTCGTCGACCAACTTGATTAGCTCTAGCGGTGTCTGATTCTCTATGTTGCGGTCCTCCGGACCTTCGTGTCCTCTCAGGGCCCTACAGATGGAGTTCCCTAGTAGCCCGCTATGCCTTGGGATCCTCTCCTAGTAGTGGGTTCCTTGATGTTATTATGTTTCTTGTTAAGCTCCTTATTACTAAAAATTGTCGTTAATCTTATCTACAACTTGTGCTTAGTGCTTTCTAGTGCTCGGTGTGGAAGCACGCTTTTCCTTTCCTTGTAGTGTACCCTAGGTGGTGAAATCAGAAGGTGAGGTGAGGATGCACTGCCTGATGCAGGTCCCGCCTCACTGCCTCCGGTTGTGGCCTAGTGTGGCTTTAGGTGCAGGTCCTAGCAACTCTAAAGTCTTACAGAAAGACCCTACTGCATTCCCTATTCTGCTTTAGGGTTGGTTAGTTGGGTGGCTGGTCACCGACCGTTGCATTCAATCCCGATTATGTCAGCCTGGTGTCTAGGTATTTGGGGTGATTCTTCAATCACCTTGTCTGGTATCCAACTTCCAAGATTAAACTGGGTTCCCTGGAGGGTCAGAGACATCACCAGGACTCCCAGGACTGTGGCCAAGGAGAGTCACCTTCTATTCAGGCTCTGGTGCTCTGGTCCGATTCTAGGAATCGGACGGGGCGGGTTTGGTCTTACTTTGGTCTAGCTTCCCTTAGTCAGACGGGGAGTGGTCCGACCACTGCAATGGGTCGAGTGGCTCTAGTTTGGGACTCGGACACGTGGTCCAATTTGGTGGGCTGGTCCGATTCTAGGAATTGGATTCAACTGGTCCGATTTTCAACTTGTTCGACTCTCGCAATCGGACGGTCTGGACTGGTTCGACTGCGCGGCCGACAGCCCGTAAGTTGCACATGGTGCCTTTAGGTTAATGCCTACTCTATCAGATCGTGGCCCACTTTCCAAATCAATGCGAGCGACAGAGGGAAAAGCCTGGCATATCTCGAAGCGATGGGACGCTCGATCGGTCAGCACCTCACGATCTCCCGCAACTCTCTCCCTCTCTCCCTCTCTCCCATGCTCCCAGTCTCACAGTCATCTCAGAAAATAGGGTGTCAAATGTGGGCACCCTAATCTATTGTGCCCCTTATTACCTCCCACAGTCTATTGTGGACTCAGAGACTAATCACATACACTCCACCAGCCAGATGTCTGAATCTATGCCCCAACTTCCCTGTCTCCAGTAACAGCAGAACCCTTTTGTTCCCTTCTTTTTCCTATCCTACCCTTAACCTATTGCAACAGAAAACAGAAACAAAAATAAAGACACATGGTCCTATTCTACATTCAACAGCAAATCAAAATACTTACTTGCTCTAGGGATTGAAACCTCCTAATCCTCCTAACTATCTCAAGCACCGGTTCAAGCTGTAAACCCTACTGCCATGCTTGATACAATGCGCATGGTGCTCAAGGCTCGATTCCATCGGTCCCGGCAACAAAAGCAAAATGTAGGGGAGCTACGAAGATCTACCCTGAGACCTACGGACCGCTTATTGATCAAGCGTTTCAAGCCAAGCGGCCATGGCTACCTCTCACATAGCCGATGCGCAATGCCTACCTTGTGGGTGTAGTGAGCTTACCTTAATGCTCAATCGAGTTCCCTCCTCTCTCTTACACTCCGGTAGCTCCATGATCCTTGTAGCAAGCTCAAGCAACCTCAATCCCTCTCCGTCAAGCTCCATCCTCCATAGCTGCGTGAGACGGGAGGAGAGAAGAAGAGAAGGGACGATGAAGAGAGAAGATGGGGAGCTTCTTCTCCACGATCCCTCACTCACACACACTCACTCCTTCACTCCCTCACACTCCCTCAATCCCTCACTCAAGCACAAGCAAAGAAGGTAAGAAGCAAGAGAAGAGGAAGAAGAAGCTTTAGCCACACCCAAGAATGAGCTTCTCATTCACTTTTGAACTTTATATACATCCCCTACTTTTTGGGGAATCATCCCCATTTTTTACATGGCCGGCCATTAGCCTAGGCCCTCTTTTCCTATTTCCCACCATTCTAACTTATCCCGTTCCTACTAATGCATACAATTGGCATGGGAGTGAGCCCGGCGCTCTTTTTATAAGGATTCGGGAACGCCTTCATATTTAATGGCACACTTTTACTCTTTTCTTTTCTCGAGGCAACACTGTCGTTCAGATTTTCAGAGTCTGCCCTCCATCCAGGCGTGCTTTTACCCTTCTCCTTTCTTTGTCTTGTGCCTTCTTGGTTATCTCCTTATTCCATTTCTCCCGCACTTCTGCTCCATTTTTCGTTCTTCTATGCTGCGGTAAACACCCATCAGCCACCTGGAGTGTAATATTTCCACGCAATAAAAGTTAGTTGGTTCATTCAAAAGTTAGTTAGTCAATTAATAAGTTAATAAGATTACTAACTAAAGACTAACTAAGGTAAGAACTGACTAGCATTAATAGCTAATAATTTTCATTCAATTAAAAATATATTTAAAAAATCGAGAGTCATAAATATGAAATTTTTCTTGGATTGATAAGGAGTGTAGCCACCCTTCACGAAAAGTACAATGTGAACGGGACTTATGAGCTATATTAATCACTAGTATTAATGTGTATAGTTTGAATGGTTCAAAAATATTAGATTCTTGGAGGGGAAAAAAAACTATTCTATTTTAGATATTATCCTAAAAAGATAGAACTAAAAGTCATTTAAAAGAAAAGACAAGTGATGTTTTAGTTAGTTTTGGAGATCTTATAAAAAGAGAAATAAAGAAAAGTGACTGACGAAATCGCGTGCGTCATGATCATAGTCTACAGGCAGTAGATAGCACTTCGAACAGAGAAAAGAAGGAGTGAACTAAGAGCTTTTTAACCAAGTGTCTTGGAGTGTCTTGGGGTTTTACCCCCCTTTTGGAGCCAATGCAACCATCAAATTTATGATATGAGCATCAGATCACTGAGTCTTCTAAGAGCCCCTCCACTCTTGTTCTCAGACTTATCCCCTCCTCTCTAATTCATTATAAATATGAGGCATGGGGAGGCACAAGGGAGCATAAGAAGACCCGAAAAGTCTGCAAGAGAGAGGGAGAGAGAGAGTATACCCCTCCAAGAGATTGTGAGAGAGAGCTTGAGAGAGAGAGAGAGAGAGAAGTTACCCCGAGAGGCTGCACAATTTCCCTCTATCTCGATCCTCAATTTAACCATCTTCTCTTACGCTCTCCCATCTCGAATCTATTCCACCTTCTTAATCTCTTGAGTCTACTTGCGGACGATGGCCTCCAAGCGAAGAATGTCACGTGGAGATAACAATCCTACAACCAGCAACAGAGCTTCAGGCAAAGGCATCATTGTAAATCCAATTGCGGTACCGGTCATAAGTAATGTATTTTCAAATTGATAGATGCTTGTTTTAATGCTCACAAGAGATATATTAGGCTCTGTACCTTGTGGTGCTAGAATAGGTCATTGAAAAGGATAAATCGCATCTCAAATATTCAAAGCTAAAGTTTGTGAAGTGCTTGTATCAAAGGGATTTAAATTGCACCTAGTTGCTATGTGATGAATCCATGCATAGCATAAGCAACATATGGGACACTAAAGTATTGAGCATCGATGAGTCTTTGATTAATATTTACCGAGGATAATATTGTTTAAAGTTCACAAATGTATATACACGATACATACATGAGAGAGATTATGTAAATTTTACATCAAAGACATGCGACTCCTTGGCTTGGGAGAAAGGAAGATAAAGCCAACAAAAATTGTTGCATAGTAGGAAAATGCTAAAAGATAATTGTCACTTAGAGAAGAGACATAAATGCTCTTGCTAGATTGATTAATTTGCATTGGAATGATAGGACTTATGTCATGTATAGTATTGGAACCTTTAGCATATGCCTTAGGCTAAAGGAGGGAATATTAAGTAAATTCTACTCTTTGGCCCCAAGGGGGAGAGTGAATATGCGATGGAATTATTGTCATGTCTATTATTGTATTGTTAGGAAAAAAATATAATTAGTTTTGTTAGTTGATTGAACAACACCCTAAATGTTTCTCTTTCAATCAAGGAATTTTTGCATTGTGATTTGGATAAATATTCCAAGGCTTGTGTTGATGGCAAATGAATGGCAGGGGTCTGTAATGACAAGTTGCCATGGGAATACAGGAATGTTTTTCTAGAAGATAATATTAGGGCTGATTGCTTTGATTGTGCTTGAATTTTAATTGGATTAATTAAGGAAGGATATTTTGCATGCGTGGATCATCTCCAAGATCACATCGTGGATTATCCCAAGAGGGCACTGCTCGATTCACAAGCCAATGGTCGAGTGGTGAAAAGGCCAACCAGGGAAATGGCATCTCACTCCTAGACCGCTTGTGGGTCAGGTGAAGCTCTAGACACCCCTTGCCTGTCCAGAATGGAGTTGGAGATCCCCGTGAGCCCAATGTCTGGGACGTTGGAAGATCCTTTTCTAGATAAAGGATGGAAATTTCGGTGCCATGTGATTTGGACCGGGTACTTCTGTTGGACAGAAGGGATACATAATTCTCTTGTATGGGCAGGAGACAAAGATTAATTTAAAGATAAGTTAAGGAACTTGTTTGATAAAAGGACTGTTTGTTTTGTTTTTGTGCATGTGTTGTAAATTACGTGAACGAACTCTATGCCCTAAAAGGCTTAATTCATGAAGTTGATTGTAAATGTCGCACATAAATGTGGTAGGACCTAATTAGACAACTAAAGCTATCAAGGGAAGCGAGTGGACGGAATCCCCCGATGGGTCCGTCCTACGGCTGGGTGGTCCCAGAGAACTGGGAGGCTTCTCACAAGGATTTACCGTCGGATGACTTTAGGTATTGTTAAGTTAGAACCCAATTCATGCCATTTTAGGGGATCAGAATGGGACTATGCCCTACGGCAGAGAGGTTGAGAGCGGTGTATCCCTCTCATTTCCCATTCTCTATGAACCAAGTGCAGCATAAATCCGCTTCGACTCTATTGTTCCTACTCAAAGTGGGTCATCTAGAGCTGGATGCTAGCTACTTCCTAGAGACTTGGCTGATAGGAAAGAAACCCTGACTTCAGGTTGGTCCTAAGTGGGAACAGCCGGATACTTCCGCTTCGGGGAAAACTCGGAAAGACCTAGATCGCAAACCCTGTGACATTCCTTGTGAGTGCCAGGTGGCTCTTTCTAGACTCCCCTCCCGATGGGATGCTAAGACATGTCCCACAAGTGGTCAAGCAGACATGTTACATGGAGGCTAATAGGGGGGCTTGCAGGAGCACTTGTCAGTCACCTGCTTCATCAACAGCACCCATCAATAGCATTATGAAGTTTGTGATCAACCCCAGCAATGCCATCAAGAGCATCATCAATGATTAAGTGCCCATGACCAAAGCCAGCATGCAATTGCAATAGTATCAAGTTCAGGACCACCCCCAACAATGCCATCAATGCTATCATTAATGATCGAGTGCATGTGACCAGATCCAGTAGTCAAAAAAAGCAGAGTCAACAGAGGTTAGTAGCTCCTTTTGAAGGAATACATAAGGCATTCATTGATAACAAAAAATATGAGTTTCAGCATCGTAGTGGCCATACAAATAATGTGTTTTGCATGAGTGAAATGATTCCAAGTACAGGGTGTTTTCTTTTCCATAATACATGGCTTGAAATCACATTATCCCCAATAAGAGTTGTGTTGAATGATAATGGAACCCCCTATGTGTACAAACTCAATAATAAAAGGAAGTAGGGTTATTACAAACTCTATAAACTAGGGAACGGTGCCATGCCCTAATTTAGAGAGAGAGAGAGAGAGAGAGAGAGAGTAGCCTTCTCATTGGCAAATATGAATCACTCAAAACATGTTGTTGGGTGTTTGGAAGGACTCCATAATGTTCAAAGATCAATTATCAATGTTTCTTTAGGTAAAAGATTATTGTGTTGTCCGCTATTAGAGGAAATGAGGGTTTTATCCCATACTAATATTATAATAAAATGCTTGAATCTTTCAAGGACTTTTTTCTTCTGTGATTCAATCCACCATTACATGACGTGACATTTATATTGATGGTAGAGTTCAAACTAATGGATGCATATATGGTTGCTTTGTCTCAACCTTTTCCTTGGCATGCAAACATCAAGCCACATAGAGTTACATGTAATATGATTGGCCCCTCTACCCTACAAAGTAAAATGGTTGAGTGAAAGTAAAGGGGAAAAAACTAAAAGCCTTGCACTACTGGATAGTAGGGAAATTTTACAAGGGTATAATATCTTTTACAAGATTTTTCTTAGGTAATGTTAAATAAATTGTTTGATCGGTATACTTTTTAGGGTTATTACTTTCATTGTAGGATTTATTGCATGTGTAAATCTACTATTTCCATATGATCAATACATGTTTATATGATTGCACTTCGCACAAGTTAAGAGGCCATAGTTCTCACCTAGTGTACTTGGTTTGTGCATGCCATTGTTAATGTCATTTCTATGCACAAGTGATCACATGCACACCTTAGGAACATTTAATATGGGTCGTCATAGTGTTTAGGAGTACTTTTCTATCCCCCATATAAAGCTCACATTTTTCCTGTATCTAAACATTAGTTATTGTCTAGTATACTTGGTTTGTATGTGTACTTGTAGTTTCATTCACAATAAGAAGAGTGTTTCAAGCCGCATTAGAATATCTCTCTCTCTCTCTCTCTCTCTCTCTCTCTCTCTCTCTCTCTCTCTCTCTCTCTCTCTCTCTCTCTCTCTCTCTCTCTCTCTCTCTCTCTCTCTCTCTCTCTCTCTCTCTCTCTCTCTCTCTCTCTCTCTCTCTCTGACTCTGCAATACGTATCTCTAACCGGTGCCCGTAGTATATGAGATTCTTTCTCTTCAATTATCTTTTGAAGGTGTTTAACTTCTGAAAATATTGTATATAAGACCATTGAACGTTAATTAAACCAATACATAACCCATCATGATAGTCCAAATCATACACGATCCTTGATTGGAGTACCAAGTTCTAACATATGACATGACCTTATATATAGTTCAAAACCTTTTTGGAACTTTCAAATGGCATTCATTCAAGAGAGAATATATCCTTTACACTATGGCTACGTAGTACTTTACACTATTGCTTTTGCAAATGGATTACACTAAACATGGTATCCATGTCCCAAGTCCATTTGGCTTGGCACTACAGGATACTATATTTAGTTTCATTATTTTCACATCTAAAGAGACATAAAGTTTACATAATCTTATTATGCAAGGTGTTACCCAATGTAGTAACTATACATAAACTACTCATAATCTAATAGGAGCCTAATGCACGATCCAACAGAGAATATTACTACAGAGATATAAAGATTATTGATGAAGCATGAGGTTGATCAATTTATGGAGTTTAGGAAGAATAGCTAGTGATGACTTGCACTAAAGATGGTATCTATGTCCCATGTCTTTATGATTTTGGCACTAACGAATATCATATCTAGTGTGGTTAATCTATATACAGAAAAATATAACTAATGTTAAAAAATGCTAGTAGATTTTATCTTTGTGCTTATTAACACTACATAATTGTTCATATACTCATTTCAAAGAAAGTACTTGATAATCCATATTAGTATCTATCTTAAGCTCAAAATTTAAGAGTAAATTTTTGACTACATAAGATGGGAACACAGACACACACACACACACACACACACAAAGAGAGAGAGAGAGAGAGAGAGAGAGAGAGAGAGAGAGAGAGAGAGAGAGAGAGAGAGAGAGAGATAGACAAAGATCTTATCAATGTGCTCTATTGGTTTCACCTTTTAGGTATGGATGTTGAGGGAAAAACAAGTGTCCAAGGTAATATGAGTAAATTGGATAAAAAGATACTTTTGGAAAAATGCAGATACGTGCTATTTAGAGAAATATGCTCTATGAAAGAAGAAGAGATGAGAGATGCTTGTTAGAATATCGAAAAAAGAGACATATAAGATATAATGTGATTTCACAAATTAAAAAAATGTACAAAACCCAAGGACTGCATGTTCAGTTGAAAGTATGGATTTGGATGCTATTTCCATGAGATGGATCTCTAGCATGATTGGAAATCTTATAGAAATTTGGAACACTAGTAAGCCTAGCTTCCAACAAGATTTTGATGTTGGAAAAATACATGCATGGGATGCATTGTATGTGGAAGCACGAGTTGCAGAATCAAAATCTGATCGAAGCTTAAGCAAGTCAATTTCATGGGATAAAAAGATGTGGTCTGCATATGTTGCTATGGAACAAAATTTTATCTAAAGTACATGACATTCAAAGTAACTATGCACGTATGTCTCATGTGTACTCTACGACATATCTGAGTGAAGATGAGATAGTTCTAGGGGAAAAACTAGGAAAGAGTGCTTGTGGTGTGGTATTCAAAGTAAAGGTTATAGGAGCAGCAAGATTTTATCACAACAAGATCTATGCAGGAAAGTGTTATAGAGGAAAAGACTATATAAGGCAATAGAACAACGAAGAGAGATAGTGATGTAGATTAAACATCCAGTGTTAGTACGTGTGATTGCAGCGACTGCAGAAGAAACTCTATGGACCATAACACCATATTTTAATGGTGGAAATCTTTTAAGTTTCATGACTCAACTGCCTACACCTTGTGGTCGCTTTACAAGGTTATTTCATGCTTGGGGTACAGATAAAAGAAGGCGTGATGAAAAAACTCAATGGAAAAGTTATAAAATAGTGCAAATAAATATATTTTGCAAATGTATCACATCTATTATACATGCATTAATTTTGGGAATGTGTCATTTGCACAAAGCAAGGTGGTTACACACATATCTACATCCTGGCAATATTGTATTAGATTTTGTTGGTTATGTTTGTCATGTGGGAATTATAGATTGGGGAACAACTTTGGATTTCTCAGAGAAAAGAAAGGCATTTTCCAAGCCACATCGAGGGTGTGTAGATAATCATGAAGTGTATGCAAAAAAACTACAGCAATGCAAAGTAGACCATATATGGAGAAAATGGTTAGCAGCTGAGTTGAAAGACACCACATTGAAGGGTTGTTATAGCCCACAGACTGATGTTTATGCTCTTGGCTGGATACTACGGGAGCTTTGCTATTTCTATGAGGATGCTTCTGATAACTTTGATGTAACGAAAGTTATCTCTCCATCCTTGATAATGATTAGACACATGCCTGATATTTTTGGAGGTAAAATGATGACTGTAGATCCCTCAAAAAGGGTTTCATTTGACAACATAAATGAGCATATCTGTAAGCACCATGGTTTGAATGGCGAATTGGCTATGCGTCCCTTGGAAGAAATGGAGCCAAGATTTATCTAAATATAGTTTTACATCATCAATACCATGTAGCATGACTTGTAACTAGTTTTACTTTATTGTCTAGAGATGCATATCCTTTTGGAAATTTTCATATGTTAGAAAGTGTGCTCTTTATTTTGTATGTATCATTTTGAAATGATGTTGTTATATCTCTTATCAAGTTTTTATTCAGTGGAATTATCTTTATTTGAATTTGTATAGATAGTTTGAATTTCTTATTTCACTTTAATCATCATGGATTGTTTGGTTGAGTATCATTAGACTATGTCAAGCGTGCTTTTAGTGCTTCAAGGTTAAGTTAGTTGTTTGTTTATAATTTTTAAGAGAAATCACTTCCATGTCATGATATACAAGAGTATTACTAATTCAAAACACTATTGATAGCCCTAGTGCATATACAAAAGCATTACTAATCATGTCATGATATTATGTAAAACCTTGACAGGTCTGTCCTATGGCAATCAAAAAATGACCCTGTTTGGGGAAGGAAATTACCTAATTTCCTATATGCAATTTGAAAGGTTTTCTAGGTGCAAAATTTGTGGAGAGACTTGAAGCAATAACAACTAAGATTTGTGAAAAATGACTTTGTTTTATGGAGGAACAACATATTTTCTGTATCGAGTTGGAAGGGTTTTTTGTTGGTATATGCTGCCATTGATTCTCTATATTGTCTCTGCGTTCAAACACCATATAAAATGTCAAAGGTTGAGGCCAGAAATTCGAATTTGCTATATGGAGCATGATCCCTATATGGAGTGCAATTTCTTTATGAAGTTAATTTTCTATTTGAAGTAGTTTCCTGCATGAAATAGTTTTCTGTATGAAGTAGAATTGTTGCAGGAAGCAACTATGCAATATCATAGCCAGGGGGATCAGCCTTATTCTATTGCTCTCTATTTTGGATGTTAAATCATAATCCAAATAATATTCTTTGATGATATAAATCTGAGAATCTGGTTGATTCTTGAAGCAGTGGTAGATTGCTTGAAGCAGCATGATGTATATTAAAGGTTTAACTTTGCATTTCTACATTTATGTCAGAGAATTACCCCACCCATCAAATGTTATTTTAACCCACAGCAAATCCAAAGAACTCAAAGAGTTATTGGCAAGACAACAACAAGGATTATTGAAAAATGATGCTGGGCAAGCATGAGGAAATCCCATCCCAGATGAAGAAGTACTTTTTGTGTTTAGAGAGGAAGTCTAGGATTTTGGTACCTCTGTTGGTACCATTACAACATATCATTCTCTCCAAGTCCCATTGAAGATGAAAAATGAATAACTAAATTGGATTATTTTTCAACTCCTCCTGATAGAGCAGCATAAAGATTGTAGCATTTGGTAATAGGGAGTATTGTCTTCTTGAGGAGTTGAGTGATTACAGCAAATAAGTCTCTTACTTTTAGTCCCTTACCACCAATAAAGAAGAAGAAGCCAAGAGCTATGAATCCTAATCCACCACTTAACACTAAGGTTAGGGCATCTACGTTCCTTTGGCAAAAAGAAAGATCCTGATTGCCATGTTGCATAGTTTCAAACAAGATGTGTGGCCAGTGGTTTTAATGATATGTTTGGGGATCAGGTCAAATTACAACAGTTTGCAGTAAGCTTCAAGGGTAAAGCCATGGATTGGTACGATACTCATGATGCTAGATATTTCACAATATATGATAATCTTAAGAATGTTTTTCTCAGCAGATTTAGAAAATATAAGACTGCTCAAGATATTTTTAAAAAGTTAAAGAAAATCAAGCAAAAGAATATGTTAGTTCAAGATTATGCAAGAAATTTCAAGAACATAGTGAATAGGTTGAATCAATAGGATAGGCCTTCATTGGATTTACAATACTCATATTTTGTTAAGGGGTTGGATAAGGTTATTGTAGGAGCCATTGCTAATGTAGAGGTGAAAAATAATAATATCATTGATGCATTGGATGAAGCAACATGAAGCGTGGGAAAAAGGCTTGGTATAAGCAAGTTTAAGAAGAATAGTAATCAGGATTCTTCATGTTCTGATTCAGATGGTTCTGCTTCAGATGATAGTGTTGATGATGAAGATACCTCATCAAGTTTTGAGACAGACTTTGAATGAAGTGATTCAGATGATGAAAGAAGTAAAAGGAGGCAAAGAGGCATAAAAAGAAATCTAAGAAGGATAAGAGTTCTTCTAAGGAGAAGCAGAAGGGGAAAAAGAAAGGAGAAAAGAAAACTTTGGAAAAAAGGCTGAAAAAGAAGATAAAGAAATAACTCTTGGATATGGGAGTTATGACCTCTTCAAGAAAGGGAAAGTCATGTAGTATGTGTTAGAAAGTTGGCCACAAGGCTAGAGAATACTAGCACAACCTAGTAGTGCGGAATACAAGACAACATATAGCACCCCTAATGGCACGTGTAAATCAAATTGTACCAGAAATGGTAAAACAGAGAGGATTTAGAGGTTTTTGGCAGGAAGGGTTAGCCACCTACACAATGGGGCAAGGATCAGTCAAGGCAATGGAATAATGCTCAGCAAAGGCAACAAGGGCTTTACTATTATTGTGCTAGGTAGGGACATATGTTAGGATCTAACTGTAAGTTATGGGTATGCCATAGGGCTGAAAGGGGAATGCAGACCGGAGAGCAACAAGGAATGCCACCAGCAACACTACCCCATGGATAGCAACCACATGCACGTGTAGCAATGGTGTTAGTTGAGATACCCTATCAAGTCACAGATGGCCAAGCACTAAGTCAATCCATAGATCAGAAAACTAGCACAGTAAGTCACAAAGAGGTATTGAATAAGGATGTTTTAGATGTACTGAACCGTAGTTGGGTTGTGAATGTTCGAATTGCATATTTGTGGAAGATTGTCCACATGAGACTATAGTTTTGGCCATTACTAGAGTAAAAGATTAAATGGGAGGATCATGAAAAGGATAGCGAAGTGGTCTCTAAGGAGGTTTTTGAAGTTTCAAAAGAAGCAGCACTCAAAACAGTGTAAAGATACAGAATTGCCCCATGGGGTTCAGTAAACTCAAGTGACCCATGAGGACAAACATTAGGATAGGGTTTTAACAACAGAGCAAACTAGTATGACCAAGATCAAAGTTTTGACCCATGTGAGTCATTTTATGGTTCCCATGAGTTGTTTGCTGCATTGGTTAAATCTTCTTTATAGTTAACTTTGGAACAAATTCTTGATTTGATTCTAGGATTTAAGGAAAAGCTCATTGCAAATATTATATTTAATCAGGATAGGGTATGGAATCATCATGATGGTGATAGTGGATTGATCTCAAAGTGTCAAGCAATAATCCCCACATAGTGGAAGGTGGTAGATTATAAGGTTCCAACCATTCAAGTTGAATACTTGGGTAGTATGTTTGATGATGTACTACTAGATGGAGGTTCAGGGGTTAATATTCTACCTAAAGAACTATATGTGGTACACAAATTGCAAGGACTTGTTGCAGCACCATTTAAATTTAAAATGACTGATCAACGACGACTTCAACCTTTGGGAATATTAAGGAATCAACTCATTCGAGTAAGAGGATTGAAGTTCAAGGTTAGTTTTGTGGTTCTCCGTATGGAAGGCTTAGGAGATTCCTATAATATGTTGTTGGGAAGACCTTGGTTCAAATTAGCCAAGTTGAAACAAGATTGGGGTTCTGATACAATAATTATCCCTCGTGGGGGGAAGGAGGTCAAGTTATCTATTGAGAATCAAGTGATATTGAAGTCTAAATACCATCCACTAGTTGCTCAGACAATTAATGTACCCCATGAGATTGAAGATGATGAGGAGTTTTCTGCAAGCTAATCCTACTGTTATACGAGTGTTTGAAGTGGATGTTGAAAATATTTTATCTCAATATAATGTTTTTCCATCAGTATTACCTTTGGAACATAGTAACTCCATGTAGCAGAATAATGACTCCATAGAGCAAAACATTGATCCATTTCCTCTTCCGTTTACAAATTCTTTATTGGATGATGTAGTGGGCCATGAGATATATAGTTTCTTGGATGGTTTCTCTGGATATAATCAGATCCGCATGCATTTAGATGATATGGAAAAAAGATCCTTTATAATAGAGTGGGGAGCATTTGTGAGTACTGTTATGAATTTTGGGTTAAAGAATGGACCACTAGAATTTCAAGGTGCAGCTTATAAAACATTTGATCCATATCTTACATCTTTCATGAGAGTCTTTATAGATGATTTTTGTGTCTTTGGTAAGTCTCTATTATCACCAAATGAATGGCCAACCAAAAGACATGAACAAAGCATAGAGAGCACGAATGCCACAATGTAGAGAGAAGCTATACTCAAAAAAGACACAGGTGGACACTCACATCCTAATCTATAGTTGGTGTCCACCATATTGAGATAGACATCGCCAAAATAACATATAGACAAGAAAATATACTCAAATAGGAACTCCCAAGTGCATATTGGTATCTAAATCCAATATAATAGCGAAAACAACTATGAAATACTTGACAACCCTAAAACTATCCATATCAAGAAATTAAATAAATATTAAAAGTTTGTAGGACTTATTGGACATTGATAAGATTTTGTCAATAAAGAGGAAAGATTGCGCTATGCCTCCCCCATGGCTAGACGTGGAACCCTACTCCAAGGGGGATTGTTTTGTACTGTTGTGAGGAGCTTTAGACGGGCCTCGATGGTGAGAGGTTGCTCGGTGAGGAATCCATTAGGTAGAAGGAGGTAGGACTGCTAAGGGGGCTTTGGCCATAAATCTCTGGATCCCTCCTAGGAATTGCCTGACCTTCATGTTGTTACGCGAGCCGTGAACGAGAGCAAGCCTCACTCACAACCCGATATTGAGATGTTAAGGAGTGTTGGTTGGGGAAATTGACTTTGTCGGATGCACAACACAACAAAAAGAAATTTTAATGTTTTTCAAATACTATGCGAACCACACACGAAACAAAGAATGCCTCTTGTAGCTCAAAACAATTTAAAACCCGAATGCGAGTGGAGTATCATTTTAACTCAAATTTCAAAAACACCAACAATTTGAAGACAAAACAAAGTGAATTGTATTCTCATACCTTGAAAGCCCTAAGCCGATGCTTAGCACCACAACCTCCAAATTTTCCAACTTCACTAGTTGGCACAACAAGAGTTTCTTCTCTCGCATGCGATCCTCCTCTCACATCTCTCACAAGATATAAGAAGACTCAAAGGGCAACCCCATAATTCTCCACTCTCCTCTCCCTATATAGGAATGTGCATACGTTTGATATTTCCTTTTAGCTTTCTATAAAGCCTAAGGCTTTTTTATACATTTTGCTTTCAGAACGTTAGACTAACCTTAAAAACTTATGCTTTTATGGATAGCTTTTAAAAGTTAACATGCTCGATATACCACCCTTTTGCTTTCGACTTATTACAGGCATCCTAAATCAGCGGCCTGTCCTCCTTGCCCTCTTCTTTGGCTGTTTGCCATTATTTCTTGCTTCTCAAATAATCGTTGCTTTCTTCATAACAGGTGCCATCTTCTACATGTGTCAATAGCCAAACTGCCTGCGATCTGTGTATGCCATCATGATCCGTTAAATCTACACGCAGTTTCTCTACTTTTCTAGCCATAAACACAAGGTTTTCCTCCATTGCACCTCTCTCCTCTGGCAATTCTGTGTTGGCATTCTTCTCAAACTCACGTTGAATCTCCTGCCTGAGGCTCTCCATTTCAGCTTTCATAGTTGGAACCTGCTGAGCATCAGTGCGAACCCTCACTAGCTCTTGTGTTATTTGTTGCACCTGTGCATTTAACTCTTGACAAGATACATGAAGCTTTTGAGCATCAGCTTGTACTCTCTGTAGTTCAGCCTTCAAGGGCTTAATATTCTGTGGTTCAGCTTCCATCTTGGCAATGGCTGCTCCACGTTCCGCCATCCATCCACCTTTGAATAGCTCGTTCAATCTTCCTCCTCTCAAAGAACTTGACATTCTGATATCGGAGTGCCATCTTCTGTTCAAGTTCAACATGGCCATGGAGTTCAGCTTGCTTCTTCAAGTCTTCTAATCTCTTCTGTTGAGCATTCTTTACCTCCACTGGTAAAGCCTTTCTGAGAAGGCGCTCAATAGAATGGATTTGATTTTTCATGGACACGATCTTGGCCTTCTTCTCGCTATCTCTAAGGCCCACCTGCCAGACGCTCTTCTGTTCTCCTCCTCTCACACAACTAGCCCAAACTAGCTTTCTTACGAGCTCCTCCAGGCATCTGCCATATCTATCCACATACAATCTGTACGCTGACTCGGACCCATACACCCCACCATATTCTACACCTTGTCCTCCTATATGTCATTCCAAAGAGGATCCTTGATTCCAAGAGGTCCAGCAGGAATTTCAAGCTGATGTTCAATACCTTTGTTTAGTACTGTAGAAGGAGGATCCTCCTCATCTTCATATCCCACTTGAAGGATTCTAGGTCCATTCATTGCCAAGAATGCCCTGCGTCCACCCTCCTCTCAAGGCTTCAAGGAATCCCACAAGCTTCTGCACGAACAGACCTTCTCATTTGTCTGACTCGTAGACCTGTAGCAAGTGTCTGGCTCCAGCTTCTAACTCTCTCAGATTTTGGCAAGCAACATGACCTACAACATGTTTACCAATTTTCATGGTTTTGGTTTGTTGATCCTAGCTTTCTTTTTCTTTTGGCACCGGTTTTGGCTTTATATTTTGATATCATGACTTCTTCCTCTTGGTGTGTTAGCTATATATAGTCTGTCTATATATAGTGCCCCAAGTTAACAATATATAGTCTGTCTATATATAGCGCCCCAGGTCCCCTCTATATATTCTTATCATGTGTGCTCAGTTTACACACTTTTGGGGTTCCACTTCCGATGTCCCATATCTCTCTTCTCTCCTCTCTTCCTTTCGTCTCTCGTCTTCCTCGCAGTTTCCAACATGGTATCGGAGCCCAGCAACACCTGCGAGAGATGGCAGCACGCTGCTGACCCTATGAGGCCTAAGCCTATAACTCCAACGGGAAAGACAGGCGAGGGCAAAAGCTAGAGACGAGGACAAGACGATGGGGCAGAAGAATAAGATCACGATCACCAATGACAAGAGGGCGGCTCCATCGCATCCTTGATCTTCTTCTTGTCTGCGGCATTCGGCTTGTCAGCTATCTTCTCGTCCCGCATGTTGTATGCGTAGTTCTCCAGCGAGTTCTTATCTCCACCTTCTTCTTGAGCTCCGGGATTAGCCGCGGGATGAAGGGGGAGTTCTGGTCAGTGGCGTCACCGTCGGAATTTATCAGTGTCGAGGCTCCCAAGGTGAAAAATTCGGGCCCTATCCATGGTGGCGCGGCAAGAGCAGGCTCTTTCAGAGTCGCATCTTCCAACTCAGGGCCCCTATCAGGCGGCAATCCTCCGCAGGACTCAACATCTGGGCCTACAGGTCACCAGGGGTCAAATTCAGGGCCCCTGTCTCGAAATTTTGACCCTGCAAAAGCAAATCTGAAGACTTCGGGTCCCCTCTCTTGCCAGAATTCGGGGCCGCTAGCTCCCAATCTCCCTGCCACAGGCCTTATCACATCAGGTCCTGTCTCATCAGGTCCGCTATCTTCATCAAGAACTTCCAGGAAGTATTCAGGGCCCATTGATGGAGGCATACCAATCAGGGTTGCAAGCAATCCAGCTGTGAGCAAACTGACTATTGATCAGAGCTACTCTTTTACCCGGAACTTCCCTCGTGTTATTCTCTGGACTGTTGTGCCTCCCTTCGTCATTGGTTTTGTTGCTGGTGGCTTCATACTGGGAGCCGTTCACAATGCAGTATTGCTAATTGTGGTAGCTTGCCTTTTCTGGTGCTGTGGTGATGCTGCTGACTTGGAACACTTGTGTTGGTGAAGGTGCTGTTACAGGTTTCGTCACCAACTATCCTGATTTTGGGTTGGACCAGGCTAAAGATGGCCAATATGTGAAAATCACTGGTCAGCACTAACGATGATGGTGATGGAGACGAAGAGTATCCAGCCTGCTGTCCATAACGGAGCCAGTCGGTGAGGTTGCGATAGTCACGGTCGAGCTGTTGGCGGAGGGAGGCGAGTTCTTGGGCGAGGTGGGTAAAGGTCTACCCTAGAATCCTAGGGTTTAAATCTCCTTTTGGAAGAAGGGAAGCTTGGAAACAGCAGATGATTAGCGACCAACAGAGAGGTTTAAGTGTGCACGCCGTCAAGACCTCCGTGAGCATATAGAGCAGATGATTAGGGACCAACGGAGAGGTTGAAGTGCGCATCTATGCGTCTGCTTCTATTGTTTTGTCTCCTTCTAAAACGCTAATAGTTACTTACCACTAAATGCCAGGAAGGAATAGTTTAAGGTAAAGTAAAGTTGATCCTCTAATATCTTTATATGTGTGTATTTCCTTTGGCTTACAGTTTGCCTCGTTTTGGTCCTGTTTTGAGTTCAAGAGTAGTTTCTCAAGCTGATTGTTATCTATGGTAGTAATTCAAGGTACTCACTGTGAGAGTTTCTTAATGTCTTGACTTTTACTCAAATTCATGATGATCGTCCTCGTTCGTTATTCTAGCTAATGAGGGTCTACTCATTGTGAGAGTTTCTTAATGTCTTGACTTTTACTCAGATTCATGATGATCGTCCTCGTTTGTTATTCTAGCTAATGAGGGTCTATATTCCAGTTGATGAGGGTCTATATTCCAGCTGATGACACATTATTTTGTTTATATTCTTTCCAGCTGATGAACATCTATATTCTTGTTGATGACAAATTGTTTTATTTATATTATTCCAGCTGATGACAAATTGTTTTATTTATATTCTGTTCATGGGGCCCCATATGTGTTATGTTGTCTATAGAGCGGCGTTGCGAACCGTCTCTATAGACCTTGTGTTGTTCTAATGTCACTGTAACGTTTTTTCTTTAAGTTTTGATGTGACAAATATACTGCTTACATCCCCAGTTCAATTGAAGGAATTTCTTAGAGATTTTATCTTTTGCAGTGATGTCGCTTATCTTTATTTTACATTTTGTATATTTAGGAGTGATAAAGCTCTTTTGATGCCTCTGAATAGGCTGTTGTAATTCAGGAGTGATGTAGCTCCTTCTCCGTTGATGTTATAATTCACGAGTGATGTACCTCCTTTGATGCCTATGAATAAGCTCTTGTAAGTTCAACTTTGTAATTTTATATTTTGAATATTAATATAACGGTAGGTCTATATAGAGCTGTGGGTTTTTCCCTTGAGCCCCCAAGGGTTTTTTCATCCATAGTAAGGGACCTTTATTTGAGCGGGGGTGTTAGCTATATATAGTCTGTCTATATATAGCGCCCCAAGTTAGCTATATATAGTCTGTCTATATATAGTGCCCCAGGTCCCCTCTATATATTCCTATCATGTGTGCTCAGTTTACACACTTTTGGGGTTCCACTTCCGATGTCTCATAACTCTCTTGTCTCCTCTCTTCCTTTCGTCTCTCGTCTTCCTCGCAGTTTCCAACATGGTGGACTTCATGGTGGTCTTCTTTGCCTACTTGGTCTTTGTACTCTTCTTGATCTTGATGTTCTTCATCTTCACTTGGGCTTAACCTTGCATTTTGCATCTTCAAAAAATAGAAGGGTCCACTTTCTCTATATTCCTTGTATCTCTAATGAAAAAGTGCATTTTGTCAAAGTTCTCTTTGCCAAATAAGTTGGCAACTTTCTTTGCATCTCATAACAGGACACGAGTCTAAACACCCCTACCCATCAGTGTTGCTACTACAAGCTACCTTGATTATTGTATAAGGAATGCTAGAAGCCAAGACATCCAAGATCTAATCCATAAAAAGCCACCTTGACATGCTCTTCAAGTCTTCAATAACTGATAATTTCTTTTATATGTTGCTGGCTTTTGTTCGTGCAATGTGCCCTAAGAAGTATATGCTTTGGAATAGAACCTCATGCCCATACATACATGATTTAAGAAGATATGCCAATTGGAATTCATGCTATGCAAACACTCAAGTGATGCTCACACGAAAAAATATGGATACACTTGAAGATATTGTGCCTAGCCTATCTACTCGTACTTGTGCGTCATGCAAAGTGTAAACAAAGTTCCTTGATTATTTGAATCCTTAACCTGACCCCTCAACTCTCAGCAAGAAAATATGTCATACTCCGCTCCACCCACCATAATCTCACCATTGCTCTGGAAATGATGGTCCTCAAGATGTTGACCAGATAGTAACAACTCGTCTCACAATTGGCGACATCTATAATCGACTACTATCAAAATATATATCTTTCCTCTCAAAGTATGTGCTAATGGGCCAATTGTATCTATTTCCCATTTTTCAAAGATATCATATGCAAGGATTGTTTTTCTTGTTTCTGGTTTTAATATTCTCTTACTCATTCTTTGACATTCATGACAAGATTTGCACTAGTGATTGACATCTTTTTGAACACTTAGCCACATATATCCCTCACTTAAAATCTTTTGTAAAGTTATTTTGTAAGAATAATGTCCCTCACATGCCCCCTCATGATTTGTTTCTAGAATATGATATATTTCTTCTTTCCAAGGCACTCTTCTCAAGATTAAATCCACTCCTTTAGCATAAAGGACATCGTTCACCATTTTATATCTACCAGCTCTTCTTAAAAACCCATATTTTTTGTTTTTCAGAATACTAAAAGGTAATTTCCCTGTTAAGAGAAATTCTTCTTCCAAATTTAGGGCTTCTCTTCCTCTATAAAGAGGAATATCTGCTTTCATTACAAATACTTGACAAATTGCTAATTAGGCTGCATTGTGAGCTTCTTGATTCTCTTCCTTGGGTGTATGTTTCAAACTCCAGGCTTAAAACTTTTTTAAATCTCTTTGAATTCTATTACACATCCTTCTCAGTTTGGGATTCTTGATCTATCAAACTCCAGGTATTTGCTTTACTAATAGTAAAGCATCACCTCTAATTCTCAACCTTCAAATTCCCATTCTTTGACAAAGCATAATAGCTGCTTGCAAGGTTACATACTCAGCTTCGTTGTTACTTGTTGCCTCAAGTTTAACTGTTTCTTTTTTTATCAACTTCCCTTGATAATCATATACTACTATTCCTCCTGATGATGCTTGGTGTGCCTCACGATATGATCCATCAAAATATATAAAAAATGAGTTTTCTATTTCTGGTTTCACTTCTTCTTTATTTACAAATTTTCTTTTTGCAAGAAAGAGCTTCCTCTATAGGTCAAAAGGTTTGCTATTGTAGCCCTAGTTGAGTCCTCAACCTGGAACTTATATTGAAATTCTTCAAGTTCAACAATTCATTTATCAACTCTTCTTGAGAGATTTGAGTTATTCACCAGCTGTGGTAATAGTGTATAGCTTGTCAGAATAGTAAAGGATTTTGGTAGTAAATACCTCCTAAACTTCCTACAAGCAAATATCACACTTAACATTACCAATTCAATTTATGTATATGATTTTTCTATTTGCAACTTTACTCAACTTGCGAAATAGATATGTCTCATATATCTAGAATTCCTTCCTTGTTGCATCAGAATTCCTCTAATAGCATCTTCTCCAACTGAAGGATTCACAAAAAATTCATTTTCCCAATCAGGTGATTGAACTGATTATGCATGACCCACAATTTCCTTGACTTGTTGAAACACTTCCTCAGCCTCTTTAGTCCACTCTAAAGGATCCTTCTTGGCTACCATCTGTAACAGATAGAGTAACTGAGATGCCAAAGGAATGAGACTTGGTAGATATCTTACCTTATGAATGAAATTCATAAGTTCTTTAGTATCTATAGGTGAGACTAAGGTTAGTAGGGCTTCCACTTTTTTAGGATCATGCTCTATACCATTTTTCGAAACTATATGACCAAGAAGTTTTACTTTTGGTTGGGCTATCTTGCATTTTTTGGGATTTAACTAACAACTGTATCCATCCAATCTTTCAAATACTTTGTCAAGTTTTTCACAATGTTCTAATCTTGTACTATGAACACAAATATCATCATTGAAATCTCTAACAAAACTCCTTAATGTTGAGATATTTGCAATCACACCTACTTTAGTCCCTTTGTATACGACAGCTAGGCTAGGAAGATGCAGTCCATTCTAAGAAGAGAGACAAAATCCCATATGCATAGTGGATGTTAAGTGCTACCAAAGAACTCTATATAATGATGTACTTGAATTATCACTTTCATATGATGATAATGCAATAGTACTTGTCTCTTCTATCAAGTGTTTGTGTCATTGTTGTCCATACACAAGATTGTGTTTATGAGTTCAAGTCTCAATCTTAAAACCTAATTCACTTTTGTGTAACAGTTGTCTACATTGTCATGTCAACATGAGTTGTGTCTTTATATTCCATCCTCCATAGCTTCCACCTTTGCCATGCTCTATATCTCGCATCTTGTACATGGTATTAGAGCACAGTCGAGCATGGGAATGCTCCTCCAACTCCATTGTACTCTCATCTAGCTCAGCTTGAGCTCAGTCTAGCTCAAGCTAAGTCCAGGAGCTCATATTCTACTCCTTCTTCATTTGACGTTGTGGCAACCATAGCCAGCAGCACCCTATCAACTTGAATCTCCTGGATCTCTCTCCACAGGTCATATCTGAAACTGCTCTCTTTTGGATATTTGTTCCTTGACTCCCAAGGCTTCTCTGCATCACTTAAGAGCTTGACATTGGCAACTCCATAGCTCAACATTGCTCAAATTGTCAGCACTGCCATAGCCTAAATCTGTGACCTACCGGACATACCTTGATTGGAGTCCCTGCATCTCCCAACACAAAGCATATCTCCTCTTGTTTCCTTCTAAGGAATCTTTCCTTACATCAGGGCGCTTCATCGTGGCACAACACATTATGACATTGATCACCCTCTGCTCTAGCATTCAGGAAATTGCGAGGACCTGGCTGAACTGCGCCTACTGACGATTGCACTGATGCAGCCATCACTATAGGCCACAATCTGGACGAGGATCATAGGGCTTTGATAGGCCTTGAAAATAGCTACATTTTCATTAGAAAAGTTTTGAAAATGATCAACCATAGCTCCTGCAATAAGCAAAAAACAAGGCTCTTGTCATGAACCTTAAAATCCACCATAGCCAATTTTCCACTCAAGCTCAAAAATCTCATTATTTTCTCTCTCCTACCACCTGGAGCAACACACTACCACTCTGATCTATTGTCCCAGCATCAAATCAAGGAGGGGAAGAACCTGGAAAGATTGAAGAAGGATCGACGACCCCGAACAAAGAAGATTCAAGCTCAACATCAACACAGACATAGTCTCCGCATAGTGTGTTTTCACACTGTCCTTACTTGTGTCTCTTGACACATTGTAATCTGCTCTTCCACTGATAAATCTCAAAATTTTGAAGTTGATTTGCTACTGTTCCTGTAAGTCTAACATGGGTAAAGACTCTTCAACTGCTCGATTCAAAGGAGTTGGGTTTCACACCTGGCAGACCCGCATCAAACTCATCCTAATGAAGAAGGGCCTCGGGCCATTATCACTGGAAAAGAAAAGAAGCCTCGTGATGCGGATCTTATTGTAACTTAGCAAAAGAATGATGATAAGGCCCATGCCATTATCAAACTAGAGCTAGACGACAACTATATCCACCATGTGGATAACTGTGAGACCTCAAGGATACATGGAAGAGACTTGACACCTTGTTCGGTGCACAGTCTAAGTCATCAAAGTATGGTCTCCTGATTGAGTTTTTCAGGCTTGAAATGAAGTCCAGCACATCACTTGCCAGACATCTAAAATACATGGAAGGACTTCTAACCCAACTTGCAAGAATCAACATTAAAATGGAAGAACATGTTTGCATCAGTGTTCTACTTAAGAGTTTGCCTCCTGAATATAATAATGTATCAAAAACTTTAATCAACATGCCAAATCCTAAACTTGTTGATATCTAGGCATCACTGTTAGAAGAGGAAAAGAAGATAAAAACTAAGGAAGAACCAAGTACCTCTAGATATGAGCATGCATTATATGTTGGCAACAAGTACAAAGGCAAGAAGGATCAGCTCTTCTGTGACTTCTGCAAAAGGACCGGGCACACTGAGAAGTTCTGCCACGCAAAAAAGAGGTCCCAAAAGGCATATCTAGTTGCAGTCCAAGAAGAAGAAGAAAATGGAGCAAAGGAAGAAGAAGAAGAAGACCACCAGGAGAATGACAAACCTCATCAGTCCTTCTATTCAGATAGACTTTTTTAGTTTTGTGTTTCCTAGCCCTAATGTCTCAAACATAAACTTGTAAAACTCCTTAGTTATCCTTGTACTATAGCCTCTGTACACTTTGTAAGGCCCCTGCTACAGCCTCTAGATGTTCATCATATTTGTGGTACCCACACTTAGCCTTTTCTGCGACAGCCTCTGGTGTTTTGCCATGTTTATGGTGTGCCCACACTTGCAGATGTTGCTTTTACTAAAGCCTCTACACACTTTGTACTTTTGGTTGTGATTGAGGAGGGGTGTTGAGATATTTGCAATCACACCTACTAGTCCCTTTATATAGGACAGCTAGGCTAGGAAGATCCCTTGATACCAAGACGGTCCATTACTAAGTCCAAAAGGTAAAACTCTATAGCAAAAACAACCCCATGGTGTTATGATAGTCGTTTTCTTCTAATCTTAAGGAGCAATGGGTAATTGAAAATATCCATCACAAACACTATACCTTTCAAAACCTACAACTGAATCTAAAATTTCATCTATGAAAGGAAGCTGGTAATGATCTCTTTTTGTGATGGCATTTAGAGGTTTATAATTTACACAAATTCTCCAATCTCCAGTTTTCTTTGATGCTATAACTATTGTGCTGACCCATTCTGAATATTCTACAAGATAAATAAATCCTACTTGCAATAATTTATCTACTTTTTCTTTCAAGACTACATTTGTTTTGAAGTCAGGGGTTTTAACTTTTGACATACTGCCTGGCATCTTCTTTCAATTCTATTTTTAGCCCTTTCCCTTTCATTTCTCTAATTTCTCTGTTTGAAGTTGCAAAAAGATTTGGATACTTATTGATGAGTGTATGATATTGTTTTCTTTCTCCTTCTGTCAAATCTTGACTCAATGTTTTTTCCAAAAATTTCCTTTTTCTGTGGAAATTTGAGGTTGTTCCATTAATTTTTATTGTTCCTCTCGTTTCCCTTCTTCATCATCTCCAAGAAATCCGTCTTTTTGATTTCCTTTAACATTTACAATTTGGACTTTATTTGAAATTTCTTGTGAAAGTTTTTCTTCTGAGGATGATTCTTCATTCTTTAACAGGAACAAAAGCCCTTTTTCTTTAGAAGAAAGATTTAAATTAGGATTTTCAATGTTTCTTGATACCCTTGAAACTATTGATGGTCCGATATGAGTTATTGACTTCACTCAGTTTCCTAAGGATGTTTCCTTCTTTTTGTTTTTTTCAATGATTATTGATGAAACTTTTGGATCTAAATCACTTTCTGAACTTTCATTCTCAATTTCATTTTCATCTTTTGTACTATCACTTTCCTCTTCTTCTTTGCTAGTATCCTCATTTACTAATTCATTTCTCAATGCCATATCAAACTTCTTTGCTACTCCTCTATGGTCATAAATTGTTATGGTTCCTTTTCCCCAATGTTGTATTTCTCCTGCCTTCCTAAGCCTGGGTCTACCTAGGATAAGTGGAAATGCTCCTAATCCTATTGGCATAACATGACAAGTGATTTTCATTGCAACTCCATACACCTTGACTTCAAGATTTTGAATTATTCCTATACATTTCACTTTAGCATTATGTTCAAGCCTGATTCAAAATTTGGATCCTACAACTATTCGAAGTCCAAATTGTTCTACACATGCTTGAGTAATCAGATTGATTTGTGCTCCTCCATCTATGTAAGCCTCTCCTATGTTTTGGTTTTTATACCAAGCATCAACTACAAGACAAATATCTGGCAACTCCTCTACACTCAAAACTCTTACAATCCCTTTTTTTCTCTCTCTCCCTTTAAAATTTACTATTTGTTCCATTGTCCTCTTATGCTAGGGCACAACTCCATCAACTGAGCAAAAGCTATATCAACTTTCCTACCCATCATATCCTTTTTAAGGTCATAGTCACTCACTCCTTCCCCCAAAGGAATATTAGTAGCATGATAATGTTTTCTAAGCACTCTCGATTTATTTTCTTCTCTCTTCTCTTTGTTTTTTCTTCATCTTTCCTCACTAGCCTTACTAGTTTCAGGTTTATCTCTCTCACCATCTCTTCTTCTTTTAATTGCAGGCATTACATCAACAATTTTACTTTCCTCTTTTTTATTTTCTAAAAGAATACAATTTATGGCACTTTTCCCTTTTTCCTCTTCATCCGATCTAGGTTCTTGAGAAGTGGAATCATTTTTTATTTCTATCCCAAAAGCATTCTGTCTGTTAGAAAAATTTTGAGGTAAGGGATACATATCCCCTCTTGCTCTAGGTGGATACAAACAGTTTGTACTTATATGACCTATCTCTCCACATGAATAGCAAGTTACCATTGGTCTACGAAAATATCCTCTACCATTTCCTCCTCTTCCACCTCACAAATTTTCTTGATTATATTGTCTCATTAGTCCTCCATTACCTCTTCCTAAGGGTCACCCTCTTAAAGCTCCTAACCTCATGTTTTGCATTTGACCTGATAATTGATCTTCAACTTCTGGTGCTAGTTAAGCATTTTGTCTTGCTAAGATTTGATAATTCTGTTCATCCCTTTGCTAAGTTTGATCTGTATTGTCAATAGGTGTTCTAAATGCCTCTCTTTTTTTAATTTTCTCAAAATTTCTCTCTTTTTCTATAGTAATTATCACAACTTCCTGAAAAGTACTAGGTTCTTTAATTTCCAAATTTTTCCTTACCTCTCCCTACATCTATTCTACAAAATGTTTTATTTTCAACATTTATGGAGCTCTCTCTCCTAGGCATAAAGATACATTCCAACGATCCCAAAGTCTAGTGTACTCCATGGGAAAAAATTCTATGGTCTGGTCTTTTCTCTTCTGGCAAGTTTCTATTTTTCTCCAAAGATCCTCGGTAGTCTTAGTTTCCTTAAAACAATCAAGCTATTTTTTAGAGTGTCAAAGTGGCACAAGAGGCCTAAAGAGTAAATTTTCATGGAAAATAAATTGAGTGTGGATCAAGAAGATGGAGTTTTTCTAGATGCATTTCAATACCATGAATCCAATGCAAGTCTTTGTTCATCAATCAGAGGTTGTTTGAATCTCCATTTAATGTTTGCAAGATATGGCATTGTGAAGCATAGGTAGCTGAAAATAGTGTGACGGAGCTAAGGTTGATAGATTATGGTGCCACGAAGCTAGGCATCTTGTCAGATCACGATTTCGATCTCATTTTCCCCTTCATCTAGGCTGGAACCACTCATTATAGACAAGTGTGAACATGCAAAAATGAGCGGAATATTTTAATGATTTGTATTAATGACCAAGTAGTAGAGCTTTAAGCTCATTTTTCTTCACGAGATAGGGGGATGCAAAATTTTTTGGGTTCCCTCAAATCCATCAATTTCATTATTTGGCAACTGGGGGAGAGATGGGGTGTAATGAATGAATCTGAGAGGAGCGAGGGTAAGAGCTGAAGAGACAAAAAGAGAGCAAGAAGAAGAGAAGAGAAGACTAGAAAGAGGAGAGAGAAAGATAGAAAAACGGAGAGAAGGAGGGAGGAAGCCATGGAAGCTGAAGATGAAGGTAAAGAGTATGTTCTTGATAATAACAAATTACCCTAATCTAGGACTGTGACACCTTCTATACCCTGGACAGTGTGACTGGGTGTTTAACCCCTAGTTTGTTTGTATCCTGCTTGTTACAATCCATCCCTACCTTGAAGATTTTTGCCCTATAAAAAAAAGAGAATTGGAGGGGAGTGATGGGTAGGTTTAGGGAGGTGTGTAGATTACTTCTCTAATCCATATTACAATGAAAATGGGTGGGTAAAGACTAGGAACAGCATGATGTCCATGACTGGCCTGTTGAGGTAAAATTGTCATAAATTTTGGTATCCTGCTCCAAATGGGGCATGCCGCATGTTGAAATAGATCTTATGAGGATTTCTTTTAGCCTATGTAGGATGCATATGCGTGCAATTTGGGTAAGTACAAATTTATTCCAAAACAATGTACAGGGTGGTCAAATGGGGGCATAACTGGCTAGTCTTTAATCCATTGAGCCGCTTGGAGGTGGGGAATTTCATTGAAAATGGTGGTTGGGCACCAAGAGGCTTCTTCCAGGGGTAGGCCTTGCCATTTGATGAGGTATTCCTTGATGGATTGAAACCTTAAGTACTTATCTCGTTGCCCATGATTGCCTCAAGGATATATGGAGTGATGGCTTCTTCATCTATGGGGGGAAGTGCTTCCATATAGTCCATTGAGGTGCCCATGAAGGGTTTAAATTAGCTGACATGAAACACATTGTGGATTTTGGTGGTAGGGGGAAGCTATAATCGGTAGGCCAAGTCATCGACTCTCTTTAGGATATCCAATAGAGGGCCATAAAAGCGGTGGGCTAGCTTGTTATTGCTACCCTCTTTAAGAGTGGAGTAGTAGGACTTAGGCACTTTCAAGAGAACCAATTCCCCTTCCTAGAATTCCAAATTCCTTATTTTCTCATCAGCATAGAGTTTCATGTGTGTTTTTGCCTTTTGAAGATTAACTTTGCATTGATGAAGTAGGGCTTGCATGCTATCCAACTTAGCCTGAATCTCAGGGTTTATCTTATCATTGAATAAGGCTATAGGGAGGGAAACCTTATACCTATATAAGGCCTCAAAAGGGGAAACCCCATGCTAGAGTGGGTGGCGTTATTATAGGAAAATTCAAACAAGTGGAGCCACGTATTTCAACTGTATTGTACATCATGGAAAAAATGCCTCAAATATGTCTCAAGCCATTTGTTCACTCTTTCAATCTGGCCATTGCTCTAAGGGTGGTATGTAGTGGATGGAACAAGCTTGGTACCCATGGATGTGAAAACTATCTGCTAGAATTTGCTCATAAACTTAGCATCCCAATCATGTACTATGATTTGTGATAAGCCATGAAACTTGAAAACATATTCCATAAATTGAGTGGCCATCTGAGAGGTAGTGTATTGGGTCTTAGTGCGGATAAAGTGGGAAGCTTTGGTGAGGTGATCAAATACCATGTAGATACTATTCCATCATTTATTGCTCACGAGGAGGCCAGTGATGAAGTCCATTGTGATATGAGTTCATTTCCCTTCAGGAATAGGGAGGGGATGTAAGAGACCAGCATGCTTGAGTGTACTATCCTTGTTCTATTAATGTTGAGAAATAAGCCAAAGTCTAAGGCATAGTCTAAGCCTTATCATATTGTTGTATGTAAAGTGTCCTTAAGTTTGGGGGTATCTATCTTTTGAGGATACCATTTTAGTGTGTGGACTGTTTTTGAGATATGGTGGGAGAATATTGAAGAAGATGAGAATGAAGAAAGCTTGGGCCTCTCCTTGTCTCAACCACCTTTCGTTGTGCATCCCCATCGAATCTCTCATATACTTTCATTTGGTATCAGAGCGGGAGTGAAGGATTGACGTGAGGAGCGCGTCGAATCGAGTCTACATCAGATTGAAAGCTTGTTGTCCGTCATTAAATGAGGTACAAATCCCTATTTAAACCAGTCAAAGCAGGTACATCAATTGGAAGAGCTATTGGGGTTTGAATTTGTGGGCTATTGAGCTCACATTGAGGGTTTTCTGGAAGCCAAAGGAGGGGCCTGTCTAGTATAATTCCCAATCGCAACGCAGATCCATGGAGGAGGCACGGGCTTTCCTTCATTTTGGCTGAAAGGGTCTGCGCCACTGCTAGGAGAGGGCTTGTCTGCAAGTGCTGGTAGCACTTCTGATCAGAGAAAGGTCACCTTTGTTGATAACAATATTATTTCACACAGGTTCTAGATAGTGGTCTCTCGGCACGAGTGTATACGGCCTGCGATAACGTGTGTCAATTGAAGCGGCAGCTGGAGAAGTAGTTTGAAGGGAGGCCGTAGCCGAGCCAAGGGAGCGCCTACTGCTAGGCCATCCACTCCCTCCCAGATCACAGTGTGGCATCCTAGCAGCATCCAGTTTTGCAGAGAATCAATGGAAAGAGGATACAATCTAGTGCCAGAGCTCCAACATTCCGAACACAAGTTCAAAGCTCAAAGGAGAGAAAGCGTGTGGAGCCAGGCCCCGAACGGACAAACTCTAGGTCGGGCCGAAAACCCTAGAATATACACGTCAAGAGTAAAAGCTACAGAACATTCCTTTTTTCCTTCCCATGTGGGAGATCAGAGTTGTGTAAAAGTGCATTTGCCGACGCAGAGAATGGTTGGAATGGCGATCATAAGGAAAGAATGAGCATACAATCTTTAGATGCAATGAAGAGAATGCGAGGAGTGTTAAGTGAAGGTCTGCACGAGAGAAGGGTGATCCAATGGCAAAGGCATCCTGCAAGAGAGTGACAGGAATTGTCGCGCCCTCACGGAGAAAGCCTGCGGCCGCACGGACGCCATGCCGCGCCCAAAGCAAAGCCTGCGATGACAAACTAACAGACATGCAGAGACAGAGACAGAGAGTGATGTAAATCCAAGGTTGCAGAGTATTGCCATTGCTGCTAGAAAAAGGATACAATCTAGCACCCCCTGGTTATGATTAATATGTTTTTTATAAGGCTTAAAGAGCCTTATTACTAAGCCTTATCCACTTGATAAAAACCATGTTCACATGAGAGGGTTGGAAACCAAATAATTGGAGACCATTTTCACATTGTACAATGTTGGAACTAGTTATGCTGAGAATTGGTGCATTTGACACAGATTTCACACTACAGATAGAAGAACTAGATGTTTTGAAGGCTAAAATGACCGTTTTCATGCCATTTTCGGCTGCGATTTTGGAGGTAAAAAATTTACAGAAAAATTCAAGAAAATTCTAGGTAGCTTCAACTTGACTAGGACTTCATTCTTGGCACAAAAAACTGCAGAAAAACAGTAAGGAAATTGGTCAATTTTAAGTCCGTATTTTGATGCAGTTTGGGTCATACAGACATCGTGTGGAATCCGATTTGGATGGTTCTTGCTGGGAACTGAATGTATGACATGTTGGCATCATGGATGGATATATATGATAGTTTTTGGACACATGTATGATAGTCATATTGCTGAATACCATTTCTGGACAGATTGTATTGTTGTTTTCTTCTGAATTTGCAGCTATCATAATGTTTGACACGGCACAGATCACTCAGATCGTGGGGGACAAATTGACCAAAGACAACTATAGTGTTTGGTCTTACAGGATGGAGAATTTTTTGATGGGTAGAGGTCTATGGGATCTCATAACAGGTGATGATGAATGTCCAGAAGTTCCCGAACATCCAACTAAAGAGCAAAAGAAAGCGTACAAGGATTGGACTGGGAAGAACACGAAGGTTTTGCATTGGATCTCCATATGTATTTCAGAAACATTGATTTCTCATATAAAAAAGGCAAGTACTTATAAGGAGGCATGGAAAATCATAGAAAAAATGTATGGAACATGTACAGAGGCTCATAAGATACAATTTAAGCAGAGATTACATGGTGCATGGGGAGGCAATCGTAGTATCAGTGACTATGTGGCAGAAATCAAGCAAATTGCAGAAGACCTTGCATCCAATAATGCACGTGTTGTTGATGATGATTTAGTGTCAGTGACACTAAATCAGCTTGGACCAGCTTTTAAATCTTTGGATACCTCTATTTCCGTTAGGGGAGGCTCTATGCCTGACTTTGAGGAGCTTATTGGATTGCTACTTAGAGAAGAAATAAAGTTGGGATTGAATGCATCTAGCAGTGGCAAAAATGCAGGTGGAGATAGTGTTTTCTATCACCAGAGAGGTCGTGGCAGCTCATCTAGAGCTAGAGGCTCTTCACCTGGTCGTAGTAATTATGGTTTTGCTCGTGGAAGAGGCAACTTTGGTCGTGGTGACTTCATGCATAGAGGCAGGGGGAGATCTTTCCCTAGAGGTAGAGGACGGTCTAGTCCTTCTTCACAAAGAGATGGCACTTATCATTATTGTGGGCATTTTGGTCACTTTGAGAGGGATTGTTATCAAAAACATAACGCTATGTCTAGGGGTCGTGGAAGGACCCAATATGGCCACTATGCAGGCACTTATGTTAGTACAGGTTATGGACCTAGAGGTGGATCGCCTAGAGGTCATTTATTTGCTATGGAGCATGTGCTTGGGAGCATGACTCATCCTCCTCGTGAGAATGATTGGTTTTTGGATTCAGGAGCTACAAACCACATGACTCATCATGCTGAGTGGTTTGGTAGCAAGGAGCAAGTGCAGAATGATGAATATGTTGCCACTGGTGATGATACTTTACACAAAATTACTCATATTGGTAGTGTGCCACTTGTTACTAAAGATGGGATTGAGAACAAGCTTGGTGATGTACTTTATGTGCCCACAATAACTAATAACCTAGCATCGGTTGGTCAATCAAGGATTGCAGGTGAGATTCAATAAGTTTGGATGTTTCAGTGAAGAGTTCCATAATGGGAGAACTAGCAGGGTGATTGCTCATGGTAGAAAGAAAGGGAGATTGTTTGCTTTGGATGCAGGTACTCCAGTGATTCAAAAATCTATGTATGTTGAGAGAGGACATGGGCAAGATGAGGATGTGGAATTATGGCATAGATGGATTGGTCATGTTAATTTACAAAGATTGAAGCAAATGCAATCAAAACAGATAGTCCGTGGTCTACCGCATTTAGGATATGTAAATTTTGATCATGTATGTGAGGCTTGTCAATTTGGCGAGCAGTCCAGATTGCCATTTCCAAAGAGGGGGAGAACAAGTAGCTATCCTTTGGAAATAATACACTCAGATATTTGGGGCCCATGTCAGAATGTTTCCATGAGCGGAAAATGTAGATTCTATATCACTTTCATTGATGATTTTAGCAGCATGACTTGGGTGTACTTTATGCAGCATAAAAGTGAAGCATTTGAAAAGTTCTTGGAATTTAAATCTATGACTGAAAAGTAGTTTGGATGCTACATAAAATGTTTGAGATCAAATAATGATGGAGAGTACATGTCATATGAGTTTTGTGACTTCTTGAGAGATCGTGGTATCAAAAGGCAATTGACATGCATGTATACACCTCAGCAAAATGGTGTGGCTCAAAGGAAGAATCGGATTATTGCAGAGGTTGCAAGGGCAATGATGAACAAAATGAACATGCCATTGTCATATTGGGCAGAAGCAATGCATACTGCAGTTCACATTGTGAATAGAACACCTACAGCCTTGATTCATAATATGTCACCATATGAGAGAATGTATGGCATGAAACCCACTGTTGCATACTTTAGAGTCTTTGGATGTGTCTATTATGTTCATGTTTCGGATGATTTGAGGAAGAAGATGGAACCTAAGGCTGTAAAATGCATTTTCCTTGGATATCCTGATGACAAGAAGGGATATAAATGCTATGATCCAGTTAGTAAGGAAGTATACATAAGTAGGGATGTCAAATTCAGTGAATATGAATCATGGTACAAGCCCAAAATTGCAGTGGATGTTGATTCCTATGAAAGCAATGATGATAATGGCTATGGAAGAAAAATTTCAGCAAACAGCAAGGCTGAAAATCAGCATGTGGAAGATGCTTCAGGACCTCAAGAGAAGGTGGAAAGCAGTGGTAGTTGCAGTCCATGGAGTGGTAGTTTGAGAAATGCACAAAGGAGTGCAGAAGTTGCAAAAGGTAAGAGACCAATGATTGAAAGTTCAGAAGATGAATCTATAGATGATGAGTATGGCATTCCGCATGTTAAAACACCTGGCACTAGAAGTGCAGGAAAGTATGTTCCACCACATGCTAGATTAGATGAGACACACGGTAGTGCACCTCAATTGAGAAGGTCAGAAAGAGTAAGGTATCCAGTTGATAGATAGACTTATAATGGGTTCATTAAGATGCATTATGCATACATGGTTTCTTATGTACAACATGTGGAGCCTACTTGCTTTGAAGAAGCAATAGAGAGCAAAGAGTGGAGACAAGCAATGGATGAAGAGATGAATGCACTAAGGAAAAACAAGACTTGGGATTTGGTGAAACTACCTTATGGCAAGAACTCCATTGGATGTAAATGGGTTTACAAGGTCAAATGTAAGTCGGATGGTTCTCTTGAAAGGTATACAGCAAGGCTAGTTGCAAAAGGATATGCACAAACTTATGGTTTGGACTATGAAGAACCATTCAGTCCAGTAGCTAAAATGACGATAGTAAGATCGGTAATTGCTTTGGCTTCTATCTATAGTTGGAGGATTTATCAAATGGATGTGAAAAATGCATTTTTGAATGGCAACTTAGAAGAGGAAGTGTACATGGATCAACCAGAGGGCTATGTGGATCCAAAATACCCACATTATGTATGTAGGTTGAAGAAGGCTTTATATGGACTGAAGCAAGCACCAAGAGCATGGTGTAATAGAATCATCAAATTCTTATGCAGTATGGGATTTCAATAGAGCAACGCTGATTATTCACTTTATGTGAGGCATACAGAAGATGGTATGGTTGTTTTGGTCATCTATGTTGATGATCTCATTATTACAGGTACACTTGAGAAGGAGATTACTGAAGTCAAGTATGGGTTACATAAAGAGTTTGATATAAAGGATATTGGTTTGTTGAGATACTTCTTGGGTATTGACGTTATTGACACACCTCATGGTATATGGCTGATACAAAGGCAATATGCATTGGAGATGTTGGAAAAATATGGCATGACAGGATGCAAACTGGTTGATACACCATTGGATCAAAATGCTAAGTTGATGGATGATGGATCTTATGTTGAGGATGTTACTATGTTCAGAAAGATGGTTGGTAGTCTTATCTACTTGACCATTACAAGACCATACTTGAGTTACGCTGTTGGATTGGTAAGTCAGTTTATGTAGAAACCATGCAAATCACATTTGGATGTAGTAAGAAGAGTTCTTAGATATGTGAAAAAGACAGCTGGATTTGGGTTGTTTTATGAAAAAGGAATCAAGCCTACACTGTTTGGATACTCAGATGCAGACTAGGCAAGTAGCTCTATGGATAGAAGATCTACTAGTGGCTATGCATTCTCATTTGGATCAACCATGGCAAGTTGGAGCAGTAAGAAGCAACCTACAATTGCTCTATCAAGCAGCACTGAAGCAGACTATAAAGGCATTGCATTGGCAGCATGTGAGCAGACATGTCTGAGATTGATCCTATATGACATGGGGATAGAGATTGATGCTGGAGTTATTATGTATTGTGACAATGTTAGCAACATTATGTTGGCAAAGAACCCAGTCTATCATGCAAGGACAAAACACATAGAAGTGCACTATCATTTCATTAGAGAAAAAGTCATTGATGGAGAGATTGACTTGGTCCATGTGAAAACCAATGACCAAGTTGCTGGTATCTTTACCAAAGCATTAGGTAAAGATAAGTTTGAGTACTTCAGGAATGCACTTGGAGTCTTATGTGTGCAAGCTCATTCTCAGCTTGAGGGGGAGTGTTGAGAAAGAAGCCAAAGTCTAAGGCATAGTCTAAGCCTTATCATATTGTTGTATGTAAAGTGTCCTTAATTTTGGGGGTATCTATCTTTTGAGGATACCATTTTAGTGTGTGGACTGTTTTTGAGATATGGTGGGAGAATATTCAAGAAGATGAGAATGAAGAAAGCTTGGGCCTCTCCTTGTTTCAACCACCTTTCGTTGTGCATCCCTATCGAATCTCTCATATACTTTCAGTTAGCATGGAACACATTTGATCACAAAGTCCTTGACATCCCTCTATAAGTCTTTCCAATGAAAGCTCTTGGCAATCTTGTCATATGTTTTGAAAAATCCTAAGTAACAAGCAGTGGGTCAAGAATGCATCTCTTCCATGATCTTTTGCATGAAGGGGAAAGTGTGTGGGATGACAATTTTGCCATGGGACCAAATAAGGCCATGCTTGTAACATACCCATTCCAAGCACATTTTAGCGGTCCATCGAGAAACAAATCTAAGCGTCGCTGCCCAACAGTCCTAGGGAATGTTGCGAGGTTTGCCACCTAGGGTTTCCTAAGTCTTCCGCCTCGCAACGGAACGTTCACAACCAAAACCACTAGTATCGACTTGAAACCAGGGTTCCTAGGGCCAAGGTCTCCTAACAATATTCTAGCGTCAGGTCTTGGACATCCTACTTTATGCAAAGATACCCATTTTTGAAGTATATCCATACCGCACTTGGTTTAAAGAGAATGGAAGACGAGAGGGATGCACCGCTCAACCTCTTTGCCTGTTTACCGCAACACAGAGGATCAGAAAATGGAGTAGAGGAGTAGGAAAATGAAAGAAGGAGATAAACCAAAAGGGCACAAGACAAAGGAAGGAAAAGGTGCCTTGGATGGAAGTCAGACCTTGAAAATTTTGAATCATGACCTCTCCAGAAGGCCTCAATGTCGCCTCGAGAAAAGGAAAGAGTAAAAGTGTACCATTAATTGTGAAAGTGCTCCCGAATCCTTGTAAAAGAGTGTCGAGCTCACTCCTGTGCAAATTGTATGCATTAGTTGGGAATGGGATAAGTTAGAATGGTGGGAAATAGAAAAAGAGAGCCTACGCTAATGGCCTAGCCGTCCATGAAAAAAGTCAGGATGACCGCCCAAAAAGTAGGGCATGTATATAAAGTTCAAAAGTGAATGAGAAGCTCATTCTTGTGTGTGGCCAAAGCTTCTTCTTCTTATTCTCTTGTTCTTCCCTTCTTGCTTGTGCTTGAGTGAGGGATTGAGGGAGTAAGGGAGTGAGTGTGTGAGAGTGAGGGATCGTGGAGAGGAAGCTCCCCATCTTCTCTCTTCATCTTCTCTTCTTCCCTTCTCTTCTCTTCTCTCGCGCAGCTATGGAGGATGGATCTTAACGGAGAGGGCTTGAGGTTGCTTGAGCTTGCCGCAAGGATCATGGAGCTACCGGAGTGCAAGAGAGAGGAGGGAACTTGATCAAGCATCAAGGTATGCTCACTACACCTATAAGGTAGACATTGCGCATCGGTTATGTGAGAAGTAGCCATGGCCGCTCGGTTTGAAACGCTTGATCAATAAGCAGTCCGTAGGTCTCGGGGTAGAGCTCCGTAGCTCCCCTCCATTTTGGTTCCGTTGCTGGAATAGACGGAATGGATCCTTGAGCACTGCACGCATCGAATGGAGCATAGAAGTAGGGTTTGCAAACCGAACCGGTGCTCGAGATAGTTAGGAGATTTAGGAGGTTTTAATCCTTGGAGCAAGTAAGTATTTTGATTTGTTGTTGAATATTAGAGTAGGACCATCCATTTCCATCTCTGGTTTTGATTTTTGTTGCATTAGGTTAAGATTAGGATAGAAAAATAGAAAGGGTTCTACTACTACTGAAAACAGGGAAATAGGGGCACAGATTCAGATTTCTGGCTAGAAGAGGGTAAGGGATTAGCTTCTGAGGTTACAGCAGGCTGGGATGGGGCAATAAGAGGCCTAGAGAACCACGAAAGACCACATTTGACATTTTTCCTTGTGAGAAGAGAGTGAGATTGAGAGCCAGGGATAGAGAGAGAGAGAGAAAGAAAGAAAGAAAGAAAGTTATATTAACGTCTTCTAAAGACCAAAACTGGCCTATGAGACAAACTGTGATACAACTGATGAGGTCCAGCTATCCAAAAATAAAAGTGCTGAATGAAAAGCTAAAAACTGGAAACTGAAAATACGGTACTGTGAGTGTGATAAGTGTCGTGTATGTGTATGTGCGTATGTAGCTCAGGTACTCAAGATAATGGCTACAAAAGGGGAACAAATGTCGGCTGTGATAGGGGAACAACTGTCGGCTGTGATAAAGTGGTGCAATGTGTATATGTAACAGATGCAGGGAGATATACTATCCTGGGATGTAGTAGCAGTCGTCGAAGTCGCTAATAGCAGGTGATTCCTCCTGGATGCAGGATGTGGTACATCGGCGATGGAGAAAGAGCAAACTGGAGATCTGAGATCCAATGTGTCGAGTGTCGTCGGATCTCATTCTGCTATCGATGTAGATCAAGAATCCTCCGGATCTCCTGTCGGTGTGGCTGTGGGGTCCGAAACCCACGGATCCTCGTGCGGCGTCGGGTACGCTGGTCCTCAGCCTGCTGTAGTGTGAGCCCGGAGGTCTGGCTGGAGGCTGGTACAGTAGCTCTCACTCTGTATGTCTGAAAGAATTGTGTAATAGTCGTCTGGGTGGGCCCCTCTCTGACTGGGACCCGCTATGTGCTCTGCTCTCTGATGTGCCATGCCTCTCCCAGAAAACGGCCAAATGATCTCTGATCCATATCAATCATACATCCCTGAAGTGAGCTACTCAATGTGTATCTATATCTCAACTCTGAGTATGCCGGGCATCTGAGAACAAAATGCTCCTCACTCTCCACCTCTGATCTGCAAAGGGGGCATATCCTCTCCTCCCGTGGGATGCCACTGGCTCTACCACTCTCAATCATAAGCTGATGTGATGATACCCTGAGCTGTCCAATAATAATTCTCAATCGATGTGGCATATAGATCTGCATATATCTCGGAATCTCTATGAATCCCTACTCTGATATGCTCAAGAACTGTGTATAATAATGTGCCATCTTCGATGGTAGTGGCTGTGCAGGGCTGACCCATGTCCTCTGTATATAAATATGCCATATCTCCTGTCTGATGACTCTGTTCCTCTCACAGAGAGAGAGGGTGTAAGTGGGAGCCTGAGTATCATATAGAAGAGGTGGGAGTCTATCAATGTTCAGCCCATGTCTGTCAAACCAAGCTCTAGTCTGTGCATACCATGATGTGGTATCCCCTGCTCGAGCCATCTCCTGAGATGCCATATATGCTCTGTATGCAATGCAATCTCTGTCCATATCCTGAAATCTGTGTAGGAAGCAGACTGTCTGAAATAATGCCTCGACTAGCATGGGCGGTGTGGCAAGCTCTACTCGCACAATGTCATGTGGGACTGAGGCCTTGCTGTGAATCAATCTAGATATCATGATCACCTAAGGTCTCTCCATCAATTTCCATACATAATCGGCAAGGCCTGGCCCCCATATAGCTGCTCCATACATCAGTGCTGGAGTGACTAGAGTATCAAAGAGCCACCCCTTGGTGCGGGGCTCGTGGAAATGTGCCTCATGACACTGTCGCTCCATAAGAGCCAATGCTGAGTATCCTCTAGTGAGGAGGTCACGAGCTGCCTGTGTCATCGAGAAAGTCCCTGAAGCTGCTGTAAAGGTGACTCCCAAATATACATATGATCCAGTGACCTCAATACTCCCTCTTGCTGCCATGAAAATACTCTGTCTGCGTATCTGAGCTGATGTATGGAATATAAGAACCTTGGTTTTACCAAGGTTCACTGTCATGCCTCTCTGTATGCAAAAATCATCCAATGCTAATAAATGTTGCTGTAATCCCTGAGCTGAATCTAAGACCAACACAATGTCATCTGCATATAGTAAGATATGAACTGTGGCTCCACTGAGATCTATACCTCCACTGGCTCGCTGTTGAATAAACTCTGCTATCTCATCAATGTATAGCCCAAATAGAGTCGGTGAGAGTAGGCATCCTTGTTTCACACCAATGGTGCTCACAAGGGGATCTGATATACCTCCCGGACATCTGACTCTGCCAGTAACCCGCTCATATAGTGCATAAATACCCCACATCATGTCATCATCCACCCCCAGATCAAGTAGACGTCTGAAAAGCCTCTCTCTCGGAACCATGTCAAAGGCTTTGCGAAAATCCACAAAGCAACAATACAATCTCTGTTTCTTCACTCGTGTCTGGTCGATCAGACAACAGAGAGTGAAGATGTGGTCTATGGTAGAAAATGCCCATCTGAACCCTGCCTGTCCAGGTGTGCGCATGCACTCTCTCTCTGCCAGCGTGCTGAGCTCCTCCTCCATCACCGTGCCATAAAGTTTGGCCAAAACTGGCCCAATCATGATGGTCCTATATGTGTTAGGATCCATAAGATCCCCTGACTTGTGGATAGGTACAATGGTGTGCTCTGTCCACGAGTCAGGGAACCCCTCAGACAATGCACGGTTGAAGAGGTGAGCAATGAGTGGAGCCAATGTGTCTCTGCCATATATAATATGCTCTGCCTGAAGATCAAACTGGTCTCGAGCGCGGCCATGCTGTAATCGTGAGATAGCATGTTTCACCATACTAGTGGTGAAAAAGGATGAAATACCCGGTCTCGGTGTATATGGTGTGGGTATCAGCGGCTGTGCGGGTACATGATATAAACTCTCTGGGTATCCATGCCATACTGCAGGGTCATGTATCGGTGTGGGTGAGCGTGGTTCTCTGATCTGCCTCCATGCCTCTGCACAATCTCTGCTCATAAGAAGGTGGTATATATCCCAATATCTCTCCTCCTCCCATTCCCGCTTTTTACGACAAAAAAGAAAAAAGAGAGAACTGTAGGGAGATCTTTGGAGTGCCGATCGATTTGAGCGCCACAGTGATTCCAAGTATTGCTTGGCATTTCCTTGTATTGTTTTACACTTATTTGGAAGGCAAGGATGACTCCATGGAGTAGGCGTTGGGTTTTGAGGCATCACGCGCAACCTGCGGGTAGTCATCTACGCTATCAGACCAGTTCGAATAGGACCACCCGATTTGTAGAGTCAGACTGTTTGACTACGAGAATCAGACCACCCTGTCCAATCCGATTCCCAGAATCGGACCACTGTGAGAATTGGCTCTAGTGCCAAAATCGGACCATTGGTCCTAGTGCCACTATCGGACCACTCGACCCATCACAGTACTCGAACCCCCCTGTTGGACTAGGAAAATTGGACCAAAGTAAAATCTGACCACCCTGTCTGAGTCTGAAAATCGGATCAACCGCGATAATCGGACCACTTTTCCTAGTGTGAAAATCGAACCAACCCGTCTGATTCCCAGAATCGCACCACTTCACCAGAACTTAAAATAGAGGGTTTTTAAACCTGCCCTGCCACCCTCTTCACATCTCTGACCCTCCTAGAAACCCAATTTAGCCCTTAGAAGCCAGAGACGAGACAGGATAACCAAGGATTCATCCCAAATAGCTAGACACTGAGTAGACCGAATTTAGAACTTGACATGACTTTCGGTAACCAACTAACCAACTCTAAAGCAGAATAGAGAACGCAGCATAGACTTTCAATAAGACCTTAGATCAGCCAAAACCTACGCTTAGAGCCATATCAGGCTACGAACGTGAGGGAAAGAGTGGAGGTTGCATTGAGCATTGCCTGCATTGGGACCTCACCTTTGATTTCATCACCAAAGGTGCACTACAAGAAAAGAAAAAGCATGTTTTTGCACTGAGCACTAGAAAGCACGAAGCACAACTTGTGAATAAGATTGACAACTGCTTTCAATAACAAGGAACTCATCAGGAGATATAATAACATCAAGGAATCCCCTATTAGGAGAAGATCCCAAAACATAGTTGCGTGCCTGAGAGCCCCATCAATAGGACCCTAAGAGGACATGAAGATCCAAAAGGCGACAACATAGAGGATTAGACGCTGCTAGAGCTACTCAAATTGATCAATGACCTTGTGGAGCTGGAAGTGGGAGCAATGTCAGGATCACGAGGCAGACAAGGAGAGGACCGACTGGACTTGGGAGAATTCCCAGTCTTAGTGTAGGAGTTAATCAATGAATATGACTTGTTGACTAGGACGGTAGTTTAGGGAAGACCAGTAGAGGAAGTGGTAGCAAACCTAGAAGAGGAAAGAAAGGGAATTAGAAAGGCGCTAGAGAGCATAATTGCCTATAACCACGACCAAAAGGCTAGAAAACTCCAACAAGATGTAGACATATACGAGGCCCGGCTAGCTTGGCTGGTGCAGCCAAAGCAGGGCCAAATGCAGAGAGAGAATGAGCAGTAGAGACTGACTTTTTGTTGAGTGAACTCGTAGCCAAGCGGCTCATGGACAATAGGTCAGTTGAGTAGAGCGCAACAGCCTTAGCCATAGCATTACTCTCGGGATTAAGGGTCACGTAGGAGGCAAAGGGGCAATCTAAAATCCCTATTGTAGCAAAGCAACTAGACAAGTATGAACCTAGCAATGACCCACATAGCTTTGTGGAGCAATTTGAACAAGTTTGCAAAGCAAACGGTCTCACAGACCTTTCACAATGCTCTCAAGCTTTCGGTCTATGCTTAGGTGATAAGGGGAGATATTGGTGCATTAGTCTAGATGCAGCTGAGCACACAAACTTTACCCATCTTAAGGAACTCTTTATCAAGAAATTCTATGAGGCAGGATACTCTGACAATCTCATCGTCCGGTTGATGAATGTTAGTCAGAGGGAAAAGGAAGATGTAAGGGACTATGTCACTCATGTGCGTAGCCTCTTCAAGAGGATCCCTGCCAATGAGCGACCTAACGAGAAGGCTGTGTCTACCATATTTATAAATGGAATTCGAAGCGAGAAACTCTACAAGGCTTTGGCTAGTAACTCCACTCTACATCGAGATGTGTTAGCTAGAGTCTCTACATCGAGACGTGTTAGCTAGAGTCTTTGAAGAGGTAATAAGGGTGGACGATCAGCTTAGGGAGCAAAGCATGAGAAATACCAGTTGGGACAGTGCAAGTCAGAGAGCTCCAGAGCAGTCAACAGTTTCAGGGGAGAGAGAGAACTCTAGCATACGAGAGAAGGGAAAGAGCGTTGACCAATGCCAGGAGCTGGGACTAAGGTGAGAATGGAGCTTGCATGATTGCAAGACCAAATGAGGAAGCTTGTGCGATCACATGTGCAGTGTATACACTGTGGTGGTAACCACCTCCCAACGGAGTGCCAAGATCATAGATCTAGTCCATGCTCAAACTGCGGTACATTCCGTCATGGCGCATTACATTGCAGACTGCCAAGGAGATTCCCATATGCTCAACAATACAACCCTCCATACTTAGGCAACAAGCCACCTAACCTCTTTGGTAGGAGAGCCCAGTTGGTGCTTCCAGCACCAAATGACACAAGACCGGCCATTCCTAGGCTAGAGATGAGCCCAACAGGCATACCCAAACCACCAAGTCCCTATGTAACCCATCCACCGAGTGACGCTTCTATTTAGTATGTGGAAGAACCTAGTGAAGAGGAGAACTACGTGAACCTATACATATCCTATGATGAGGAAGCCAATCCAGTCCTGATGCACTCTTGACCAGTACCGGTGATGGCGCTAGGTAGAGGAAGAGGAAGAGGCTTTGGAGGACCAAGCCAAGATCCAATCTCATGCTAGACTTACAGTCATCCAGGCCATATTTCATCATGCTGCTCGAAAAGGGAACATGCAAACAAGGACAAAGATGAGCTTTGATGCACCGAGTGTGGAATCACACACCTATTTCCTAACTGTCCTAGACGAAAGCCATCAACTAGTTTTGCCAATGTGCTCTCAGTACTATTGGGGTTGTTCGGTGTGGAGACCTTTGGCAGTGAGGACACACCCATCCCACTACATGTCATGACGCGAGCACAGACAAAACAAATAGACATCTCATTACCTAGGCTAAGTAACCTGGATGTAGCCTCGTTGGGAAAGAAAAGCTGAAGGAGAAGGAGAAAGAGAACGGATGCAAAGATTACCCTTAAGACTGAGGAATCTACAACGCTAGTGATGAGAAAGAGGGTCACTGATGTAGAGGTAGAGACCTCAACTCCTAAGACAGCAGAACTAAGGAGTGCCAAGGTAGGGAATACCCCCACCCCAAACGGCAACTCGGGGCTATAGCCAAAGTCAAGGAGTGGGTCAAGGATGCCCACGAACACCTTAAGGATGTAGAGCCCATACTAGAAGACCAAATTGAAGACCTCTCTAGTGTGGGTACACCGATTTCACCATTGCAACCTCAATCGGGAAACGTACCCACACTATATGAGATGCCACAGAGGCAAGACCAAGAAGAAGCATGTCAGCAAGCTAACCAAGACATACGGCCAAAGAATGCTGACCAAGGAGGAAGGAAACCACCAAGCAACCTCCTCACCACTTTAGTAACCATGCCAGTAACCTTGAGCCTAGGAGATCTGCTTCGGCAACACCCTTTCTTATGGAAATAATTAAAGCACTGGGTGGAGGGAAAAGAGAAGCACATTGCAGTTGACTTGCAAGAGCAGGACGCAGTCACGCAGATTCTAAGCCTAACGCTACACTCAGTTCCAAGGTCACTGCATGCCAATGCTTTCTGGGAAGGCACTGAGATACATGCAGTCTTACCTATCTTAGCCTTGGGGGATGTAACACGAAAAGGAATCGTAGACACAGGTGCCGGTGTCGATCTCTTGAGCCACGCAGTTCTATAGGCCTGGGGAAACCCACCCGTGGAAATGGCTAGGTTCAATGTCACATTGGCCAATAGAATGAAGGTCAAACCATTCGAGGTCCTAAAGAACTAGCCAATGAAGGTCGCAGGGGTGCAGTTTTCCATGAATTTCATTGTCATGAAGGGAGTGGACTACGACATACTGCTAGGCCGACCCTAGATGAGGAACGCACGAATTATTGAAGATTGGGATAACAATCTCATCTTCTTGGGAAATAGAACAGAAATGGTAAGGGTTGAGATGGATACCTAGAAGACTACCCCAGCCGACCTTGATGCTATCTCAACCATGTTAAAAGGTGATGCACAGGCAAGCAAACCCTATGGGTCATTGATCAAGTACATACCTTGCCCTGAGGATGAGCGGAATTGGATGCACGACTTGGCAACTGTTGACCTACCGTCCTTAGATGAGGAAGAGCTATATAGGCAAGCTACTAAATCCCCAAGCATGCCAGCAAGGGAGCCCATCATGCCAATGTGCATGATGGCAAGAAGCTCACATAACCCAGGAAAAATGGTCTCATTCCATATCCCCACCAACAAGCTCAATCTTTAGGAAATCATAGAGTACCTGACTGATAAATTGAAGGGCAACATGGCTGCCAATCTAAAACCCCTAAGTGATATTTTGGCTAAGCCTGAGTGGAAATGGACCAAAATTCACGATCTTAACCTGCTATACAATTGGGCTTTAGTCATTGACGAAAAGGAGATTGGAGAGGAAAGCTTGGGGGATGACGAGCAGTCAGAGGGGCAAGACTCTAATGATGAGGAGTACGAGGATTGCCGCTCTATTGGAGACAAGAGTGAAGAAGAGTTAGACACGATAGAATATGACACTGAAGGGAGAGCGATCAAACAAATCAAGGCAGACTCTAGGCCTAGAAGGGAAAGGACAGGTTGGAATGAAAGAGGAGTCATGCGGATGGAGTGCGATAGATCCTAGTTGGAGCACATAGGAGCCATGGATTACGAGCAGGCAGGAGTGGCACAACCATTGGTAGTTCCAGTGCTTAAGACGGATACACCTACTGAATTATGACTCCCTGGCAAAACTCCTTCCTCAAGCGGGGGATGTGAGTTTAACTCGGAGTCAGAAGTCAGTACGGAGAGTGATCCTTCAATACCCCAACCCTCTAAGGTCAGACGAACCAAAGGGGACTTGTGAGTCCACCTAAGGCGCAAAAGGCTAAAGGAGGAGGCCAGGAAGCGAACTAAGGACTCAGAAGCAGAGAGGCAAAAGAAGCTGCAAGATCTTCCCAAAGGCTTCATGAAGTTTAAGAAGGGTGATAGAGTGGTGATTTTGCAAGGAGCAAAGAGACAAGGGCAAACCAGTGAGCCAATTGAGGGACCCGCCGAGGTCAAGGAAGTCAACTTGGCAAGGGAAGGCGAGAAGCCTCGACCTAAGTTCATTGCTGACGACTTGACCAAGGATGAGGAGGCTAAACTTGTTGCTCTCCTAGGAGAGTATGTCTACATGTTTGCCTGGTCCTTGGAGGAATTTAAAGGAGTCGATCCTAGGGTTGTGACCCATAATATCCCAATGGTTCTAGATCCGGTGCCAACAAAGCAACGACCTTACCCTATGAATCCCAAACACGCCCATGCAGTGAAGGAGAAAATCGATAAGCCCATGAAGGTGGGATTTATATATGAGATTGAGCACACGGATTGGGTATCACCTATAGTGATCGCTATGAAAAAGAATGGTAAAATTTGAGTGTGTGTGAATTATAAGAAAGTTAATGCCACTATGAAGAGGGACAACTACCCCTTACTGTATACCGAGGAGAGGGTAGCAGGCAAAGAAGCCTACAGCTTCCTGGATGGCTTCTCTGGATATAATCAAGTGCAAGTGCACCCTAACGACATGCACAAGACTGCCTTCGCCACAGAGTGGGGTGTATTCACCTACATCGCTTTGCCATTTGGGCTAATGAATGTGCCTGCGACCTTCTAACAATTAATGTGCACCATCTTCAAGGATATGCTTAGACGCGAGCTAGAGGTGTTCGTAGACGACTTATGCATACACTCTAGTTGGGCCAAACACTTAGAAAAGTTGAGAGTTGTCTTTGAACGATGTCAGTTATACAACCTCTCGTTGAACTCCTTAAAGTGCTAGTTCTGGGTGAAGTACGGATGTGTCCTAGGGCACGTAGTGTCAAGGAATGGCATTGCCAGAGACTTCTCAAAAGTTAGGGTAATTGTCGACCTACCACCACCCATTAACTACAAGGGCATTCAGTGTTTCTTAGGCCATACGGGATACTATCAACACTTTGTACTGAATTACACATTGATTGCTAGACCATTGTACAAGCTGTTGACCGTATTCAAGTGGACTGAGAAATGCCAGCGTGCATATGAAGGGTTGAAGAAGGCTCTCACCACTACACCAATCTTACGAGCCCCAGACTGGAGCATAACATTACATGTACACATTGATGCCTCTAAGTTTGCTATTGGAGCTGTTCTATGCTAGCCTGGTAAGCATAACCTAGATTACCCCGTGAGTTTTGCTAGTAGGCAGCTCACTGAAACAAAGATGAACTATTTCATTACAAAAAGGGAAGGTTTAGCCATGGTGTTTGCTGTAAAGAAATTTAGGCATTATCTGTTGGCCATCCCCTTCGTCTTTTTCGTTGACCATCAAGCCTCGCTTTATCTCATGAACAAGCCATGCGCTACATGTCACATAGCTAGATGGTTACTTCTCTTGTTGGAATTTGATTTTTTTGTGGCTATACGTAAGGCAAAGCAGCACTACATGGCTGATCACATGTCCCGCATACCCACAGGAGAAGCTGCTGGACAAGGCATACCTGACGCCCTACCGAATGCTCATCTCCTTGGCCTGTCTAGTGAAAGAGACTTGTTTAGGGCGGATCTGACGCGATATTGGGCCGATGATGTAGTTCAAGTGCTAGAAAATGGTCTACTTGAGAGACCTATTGAGAAAGCCAGGCTAAGGAGACTTATCTTAAAGATCCAGCCATACCAACTGATTGCCGACCAACTCTATAGGCTAGGACAAGACAGTTTGCTGCGTAGATGTGTGTGTGAGCATGAGATACACGATGTATTGAGAGAAGTCCATGGTGGAATAGCTGGAGGACACTTTAGTGGGGATAAAATAGCCCGTAAGGTGCTACAATCCTAACTATGGTGGCCCACCCTATTCCATGATGCTGCTAAATTTGTAAAACACTGCGATGAGTGCCAGAGGACTAAGGTGCATGTGTGCAAGAATAAGATTGAGTTGACCCTCGTAATAGCATGACAACCCTTCAAAAAATGGGGCATTGACTTCATTGGACCTATCAGTCTCGCGGCACAATACTCCCAGGTACGCTACATCATTGTGGAAACTGATTACCTGACAAAGTGGGTGGAGGCAAGAGCCACTAGGAAGAATGACACTAGAACCACTACGAAGTTCTTGTGGGAGTAGGTCATTTCACATTTTGGTTGTCCAATTGAACTAGTATGTGATCACGGCATGCACTTCATTAATGAAGTGATATCCCACCTACTCTCGATCTTCCTAATCATTCATAGAAGGTCCTCGCCCTACTACCCTCATGCAAATGGCCAAGCAGAATCCACAAATAAAATCCTAGTTAACATGCTTACGAAAATAGTATCCACATCACAAAGTGACTGGGATAACAAATTAATGGCAGCCTTGTGGGCCTATTGTACAGCTTATAAGACGGCTGTAGGATAGATGCCCTTCAGGCTAACTTATGGAACGGAGGCCATTCTACCTTTAGAGTTCTTTGTCCCTACCTTAAGGATAGCATCCCAGGAGCATTGGGAGGGAAGAGAGGCTTGGACCAATCGCTTAGTGGAGTTAGAGCATCTCACGGAGACTAGACTCTTAGCCACCCACATTCTGATTTGTGAGAAGGCATGAAGAAAGATGTGGTTTGACAAGCATGTCAAACAACCCAATTTTGATCAGGGGGACCTCGTTCTACTATACTCTGTGAAGGGGCACAAACAAAAAATGAAATTTCGAGGACTAGGACCTTTCCGAGTACGTACAATTAGTAGAACAGGCAATGTTGAGTTGGAGACGCTCGAAGGTGAAGGAATAGGCTTCTTCAATGGAAGTCGCATGAAAAAGTACTATCCTCCTTCCCATCCGTTACACGAGCCACCTATGCTTGAAGCTACTGTCAATGTCTGCGTGGCTACTATTACCGAACTGATAGATCAAGATGAAGAAGTAGTGGGATCCGCCTACCTACGAATCACGGTCACTGTAGAACGGACGTATTCTTTTGATGCCTTGATTGATGAAGGTGCCGACTATAATATCTTCACGCATGACCATTGGACATGCATTGGTCAACCTAAATTACAGCCCAAAAATGCTAAACTCAACCCATTTGGGGGTAATACTTACTCACTCTTAGGAAAATGCAAAGTGGTCATCTCTATCGAGTCTGAAAGTATACCACTCTTCTTTTATGTGTTGCCAAACACTAAAGGGGCCAGTAATAAGTCACTACTAGGTTGCACTTTTAAAAAGCAGACGAACTACAATGTGGACTATAACCTAGATCGCATCCATCTTGCTATAGGCAATGTGCGCATAGTGACTACTTTTAGGAAGGGTTATCTTGATCCTTCTACAATTGCAAAGCCACCGATAGAGACCCCTATGACCACGCCCATGACCAAGCCTAAGGAGAATGGCTGTCATATCTCACCGTACGCTCAAACTACTATAACCAAGCCCACAAAGGCCATTCATAAGGCCAAAGAGTCCACGCTCATATGGGTGCCAAAATGATAAGGGCTACCTCCTTGTAAATGGTAGAAACGTGCTTCTAAACGCAAAAACTATCAGTCACAGCCTAAGAGGCAGCTCAGACGCTATCGACATAGGCGCACTACCATGTTGCGATGGATTCCCAAAGATCTCTTGTGAGCACAAGGATACTATGAGGGCAACCCCTAGATATGGGTGCCTAAGAGTGGACATTCAAGAGGCTCAACTCTAAGCAACCCCACTCCAGCTAGAGAGGCTTGCACATACGGAGCCCAGGCTGCAAAGCAAGCTGGACCAGTACCGGTTGTGATTAATGAATCCCAGCACATTTATCATCCAAAACTAGATGCCCTTGCGTTATCCAAGTCAGAGGAGTTGAGCACCCCCATGCCGGCTCAGGTAGAATGCAAAACACCTCCTATGCCACTGGAGCCCCCTACAGCATCTCAAAGTGCTCCTGACTGCAAAGTCCCATCTGTGATGCCATCAATGGAGTCACTATTATCCAGCCCAATTGCACCATCACCACTAGCAGGTCTTAGGCCTTTGTATGAAACACGATCTTTCCTTTCAGTTGCCAAGGATCTTGCTGAGACCTCAAGAGATGACGTAGTGACATGCATCAAGGAGTTAGATAACACCTTCACCACATTTGTTAAGAGCTATGAGAGGCTTGACCTAGGACTTCTTGATGAACCTCTTGCTTCTGATGTTCATGCGTTTCCATGCACTTGGGAAGACTACGAATTTATGACCGTCAAATTCTCCAAATTTGCTGCCAAATTAATCGCTAATGGAGAAATCTCAAAGGAGCAAGCCATTCTCAGAAGACTAATTACCTCGTACCGCAAGTCTGTTTGCTCTGCACCTGAACAAGAACTAGAGGAGCTCATGCAGCTTGCCAGCTCTGATTCTTTGTTCTTACAATTGTGGTATGCCTTGTGACTCCAATGGGAGAAAAAAGGTTGCTGCATCATGACCAATGCCGAGCAAAGAAGGGCAATCAAAACAATTGAACACGACCCTACTTATATGGCACCTCTTTCGTTTAGGATTTTGGCCATTACACGCAACATACACTTAGATGACCATGTGTTAGCCCACCCTTACATTGACCAATTTCTTATGGAAGAGGAACTGCACGTTGCTAGCCACCTCAACTCCGGGGACATCTTTCATGATGTCTTGACCTATATCACCCAAGATTCCATACGACCATGTGAACTTGATCATCATGCCCAGCTCGAATATAACCCTAACCTCTATACTTGGTTGTTGGTCAAGTAACTCGCCCCGCAAATTCCATGTGAGTCCTCCTTCTTCCCTTGCTAATCCTAGGAAGGATTCCTTTAAAACTTAAGAAAGGGGGGGGGGGGGGGGGAGAAAAGTGAGAGCCAAGTGATGTAGCAAGATGTATAATGGATGAAAATGATCAACAGAATTCAAAGAGGAAAGAATGCAAGGATGAAATAGATGTTTCTTTTGAATTATTTCCAAGTTTCATGCCTTTGAAGAAGCACCGCAAATTGTCACACACATTATTTCTTGGGTTGTTGTTAATGATGAGTCAATTCATAACGCTAATATTGGCATGGTGTAATGACATGCACCTACCATAGCAGGACAGGGTAAACTTCCATTCACTGAAGAGGAGCTGACAAAGTATGGAATCAATGTTGAGACACGTGGATTTAGCCCGTTCACATTCAAACATACCATGAATTTAGACGATGGAAGAGCAGGTAGTGAAGGAGTTGGTGGACAAATGCAACCTCTGAAAGTATGTGGAAAAGGTCAGACACGCTGTAGATTACAGCATGTGCGCTGACTTCTTAAGGAGCTTTGATGAAGGTAAGAGCTGTGGCATGGTCACAGTAAGGACTGGTGACCAGGAAAGAAGGGTGCAAGTGCCCCTTAATGCAGCTATTGTCGAGAAATCCCTGGGGCTTGTGTCCAAGAAGGAGAGGCACCCAAAAAGAGATGTATATACCATGATGGGAGTCAAAAAAGAGGACGTGCACACAATGGATGGTTTGGTTGATATTCCAAACCCTACAACAAGGATGCAAGCTAAAATGGTCCACGCCCTTTTCTCAGGACACAGATACAACGCTTGAATGAACAGAATCAGGGTGCCATTGCTAGAAAACATCGTTGTAGGAGTTCTAGAGGAGGTGGATTGGAACGGCTTTGTGTAGAAAACTATCAAGAGTTCAGCCCCACTCATGGCTCCAGCCGCAGCATCAGCTGGTGGGGAGTCTCCTGCCTCTATTATGCACGATCTACAAGAAAAAAGCCTGCCTCGAAAGCCTCTACAATCAGATACGGCGCTGTCTTGATGGCAGTCATCTATGAGACTATCAAGGATGCTAGTGTAGATGAAGGGCAAGTTGTGCACCAAAGCTCACCTCACCGTGAGGAAGAAGGCTCGAGTGAAAAGAAAATAAGCGACAAAGGAGAGCGAGAGGTGCCACCCACTTAGGTGGCTAAACCACGGGAGCAAAAAAAGACTGACAAGAGCCAGAAGAAGAAGAAATAAAGACTGAGTAAAGAAGATCAAGCCGAGATGAAGAGGGCTCAAAGAGAGTCAAGAAGGGTGGAGGGGGAATGAAGGAAAAAAGAAGGGGAAGAACTCGAAAGAATTAGAGAATAATCAAAGAGGGCAGAAGAAGAGAGGCAAAGAAGGGCAGAGGAGGAAGCCGACGAACTAAGAATGAAAGAACTGGCTGAGTTGTCAGAGGCCACTCGTAGATCTGTCAAAGAAACCTATGGGCGAGGAGAGATTGACCCTTCGAGTCCCCACCATGAAGTTGAAGCAAGTGACAGTGTGGAAGTGGCCCCAATGGTTGTGGGTAAGGGCAAGTCCCTGCTACACCCTTACCAACTGACGCCACAACCACAACCACCCCACAAACCACACTCTCTCTAGACACGGCCCAACTAATGAGCATGATGCAGCTACTTCTCAGTAAAGTGGCTGAGATTGTGCTAGAAGCCGGAGCAAAACGGCCCGTTGCCGTAGATGCCGAGTCTAGGCAAGATCCAAAACAACAAAAGCTAGAGGCATCAACCATTATAGCCCCTACTCCCATGCCACCTGGTGCCGATTACGATGCTTATGTGGCTGAGCTTCTAGCACAATTGGACAAGGCAAAAGAAGAAAAGAAGGTGGCCCTAGTGGAGCTAGAGAAAGAAAAGGAAACTTCGGCAGCCTTAAGGCTAGAATTTTCAAAGCAAGGATCCAACCGAAGAAGGGAGGTGAAAGCGCTACAAGATCAGCTGGAAGAAAAGACCACGGAAGCTTAGGACAATGATAGCCACCTATTAAGACAAAGGCTAGAAGATGAAGAGTAAAACCTGGTGAAAGAAACAACAAAGCTTGAAGTTACTAGTGCAGCAGTATGCTGACTTGCAAAAAGAACTGCCAAACTGAAAAGGTACGGACAGATAGAAGCTTAGGAGGGCGAGCCAAGTGAGTGACAAGAGGATGCCATAGCTTTTCGGCTATGGTATGAACTTGGAGAACAAGACAGATTGGAGAGAGAGATAGAGTTCCTAGAACAGGAAAGGCCGAGAGTCCTCGCAGCAGAAGCACAAAGGCTGCAAAATAAGGCACAGCGACTACAAGGTGCATTGGATATTGCCAAGGGAGACATAGAGGCCCTCATGGCCATGGCCTTCACCCAAAGAAGATTGGACCTTGCAGAGATCCAAAGTCACGAGCAGCTTGTGCAAGAAAAGTCTGAACTAATTCTAAGGTAGAAAAAAGATTAAGCATTGCAAATCAGGCAAAAGAAATTGCTGAAGAATAGCTGGCTCAGAAATCTGGGGAAAGGAACCAACTCTGGTTCTTAACAAATGAGCAGCAACAGATTGTGACAACCTTGGCAAGTGAGTTGGAGGAGGGAAGAAAGAAGATGGATGAGAGAGCCAGCGAGTGGGAAAAGAAAATTTTTGAAAGAGTTAGGCATTTAACAGAATGCTTGGCGGTGGCTGAGTGCGAGAGAGTGCTTGCAGAGTCTAGGGCAGAAGCTGCTGATGTATGGGCCAATGCACAAAGGCAAGCCTTCCTCATTACAGTACTACATATCACTAGGTGAAGGGCAATGATTTAGTGGAAAAGGTAAGAAGGAAGCTAGAACTGACCACCCGAGCACTAAGGTATGGCCTTCAAGAACGGGAGCTTCCAACATGCACATGAATCACAAAAGAGCAGTAATTTCACTACCTACGCCGTGCCGGCCTCTCCACTGTTGAGCTCCAGGAACTTGGGTTCAAAGAGCATGAGCAGCTACTACCACCACCACAAGCGGTTCCACGAGTTGCCCAACAAAATGTTGAAGAGGGTCCAAACTTTGAGCAGGATGCTAAAGAAGAGCAACAGAGAATGCCCAGTCCACCTTTACCAGACCTCCCTGCTGAAGAGCCCGAAGATGCCCACATGCCCAAGTGCATTGTGGCAGCCAAAAGAAGAAGACAGGAACTAGTGGAGGAAGCCCAACGCAGAGCATGATCACTGCCGAGACAATTCCTTGAAGAGCGTGTGCCACTACAGGGGGAGCCCCATCCTATCGATTGGCCTCAAGAATTGGTCATATGGCATGAATGGGAGTTCCAGACGAGGCCATTTGAAATTTCATTTGCTTATCCATGCTTTTTGGACCGTGCATTGCCTCTAGGCATTCTAGCCAAGATCAAGGATCCGGCTAATGATCTTGCAAACAGGTGGATAGAGGAAAGAAGCCTCGTAATAACTAGATGGAGACAAGAGCCTCCAGACTACTAGCAAGCCAAGGTAAACAGGGTTCCCAAAATTGTCCAAGGCTACGAGGCACAACCAAAGTGGCAGAGGAGGATTTGAGATACCAATTTTGATGCCTGGACTACCTTCTGCAGCTCACTCCCTGAAGAACGCAACAACCCCATCTACATGTCCTACCCCGGTAGGCATGGAGTTGACTGTGGTCGAAACATTCATGGGGATTTTGACTTTCCTAAGATATATAACATTAATGCTCGGAGCCCCGAGGAATGCCTAGTCTTTAGGTTAGAGGATCTCCTCCCATCTATCAACCGCTTCCTCGCGGATTTTTCTTCTTGCCCAGATCCAGCTTTCTTAACTACCTATAATTATCTTAGGCTTATAAATTTCCTACTAATGCAGAGAGCCACAATTGAGAAAGCCCACTTCCCTCCACTCTTTTTTGACATCAACCTAGGAATAGATACTAAAGCCATGACTAGACTAATGATGATGGCAACCGTGCTTCCCTCCTTTTTCCTAGAATCTTAGAGGATATGAGTGATACCCGCTTCACGAGGTGCAATCATCCTTTCTTGTCATCCACACCTTTGAAGGCCCGGGCCACTATTAAAGAATATCTACAAAGTCATGAATTCCTATCCCAATGCTTGCAACCACCTTGTAATCCAGCTGAAGGTGATAGGCATTAGCCACGACATCTTCCCTGTATGCAATTCTTTTTTTTTTTTAAAGCACGATGGCTCACTTCACTCACTACACCTAGGGTTCACACCTAGCCTCTCCACCACTTCACGCTTAGGGCACATCAAGGGCAAGACTTCCAGACCTGTCACCCTAAGTTTTGCACTGCACCTTCAACAACACACGAACTGAGTCCTCAAGTGTGGGACATTACCAAGGGCTTACCCAAGGTTAGACCCATCTCCCAATTCCACTACACATGCACTTACACCACACCGTGAGACAGACACACCCCTTAGGGAGTGCACAACTTTCTCTTACATGCTATGATCGTGACTTAGTGAATGGCTACCCAACTAAAGAAGATCATCCACAACATCCGCTACTGGCCAGGAGTTTTTCCCTGAGTCGGACAGGACACCACTACAACAGTTTCAGGAGCTTTTGCATACTCCAATGATTGCATGGACCAACATGCTTGATGCAGCCGACCATCTGCCTCTTGATGGCTACCATGACTGAACCAAATCAAGTATAAGGAAAACTCAGTGATGAACCCACCATTTGCATAGATTTTGGAATCTCATATTCTCCAAATGATTAGAGATGCCCATGCAAAACCTTTATTAGTTGTTGCAAAATGGGAGTGTGTGAGAAATGCCGAGCATCTTCATAAAGTCTAAAGCACGCTGGAATCTCTCCTAGTCATTGTTAATCAAACTCCATGACCTCCCATTCACAACAACACTTTTTGATTGTCGTCATCTACCCACCAGTTCCACTTAGCAACAACCCTAACTACCCCACTACTCCCCACCACAATGCCATGGGACTTGCACTCAGCTAGGAGGGGGGTAATGTTTACCACATCACAAAGGATCAGAAATGGAGCAAAGAAGCGAGAAAATGGAAGAAGGAGATAACCAAAAGGGCACAAGACAAAGGAAGGAAAAGTCGTCCCGGAGTCAGACCCTGAAAATTTTGAATGACAACGTCTCCAAAAGGTCTCAATGTTGGCTCGAGAAAAGGAAAGATTAAAATCATACCATTAATTTTGAAAGCGCTCCTGAATCCTTGTAAAAGAGTGCCAGACTCACTCCTGTGCAAATTTTATGCATTAGTTGGGAATGGGATAAGTTAGAACTGTAGGAAATAGGAAAAGAGGGCCTAGGCTAATGGCCGGGCATGTAAAAAGTGGGGATGACCGCCCAAAAAGTAGGGCATGTATATAAAGTTCAAAAGTGAATGAGAAGCTCATTCTTGTGTGTGGCCAAAGCTTCTTCTTCTTCTTCTCTTGTTCTTGCCTTCTTGCTTTTGCTTGAGTGAGGGATTGAGAGAGTGTGAGGGAGTGAGGGAGTGAGTGTGTGAGAGTGAGGGATCGTGGAGAGGAAGCTCCCCATCTTCTCTCTTCATCTTCTCTTCTTCCCTTCTCTTCTCTTCTCTCGCATGGCTATGGAGGATGGAGCTTAACGAAGAGGGCTTGAGGTTTCTTGAGCTTGCCGCACGGGTCGTGGAGTTATCAGAGTGCAAGAGAGAGGAGGGAACTTGATCGAGCATCAAGGTAAGCTCACTACACCCATAAGGTAGGCATTGCGCATCGGCTATGTGAGAGGTAGCCATGGCCGCTCGGCTTGAAACACTTGATCAATAAGTGGTCCGTAGGTCTCAGGACAGAGCTTCGTAGCTCCCCTCAACTGCTCGTAGGGCATAGTCCCATTTTAGTCCTCTAAAATGGTATGAATCGGGTCCTAACTTAACAATACCTCAAGTTGAACGGTGATAAATTCTTGTGAGAAGCCTCCCAGTTCTCTGAGACTACCCTGCCATAGGATGGACCCATCGGGAATTCCACCCACATGCTTCCCTTGATAGCTTTAGTTTTCTAATTAGGTCTTACCACATTTATGTGCGACATTTAATATCAGCTTTATTAATTAAATATTTTAGAGAACAAGGTTCATTCGTGTAATTTACAGCACAAACACAGAAACAAAACAAGCATTTCTTTTGACAAACACGTTTCTTAACTTATCTTCAGGTTAATCATTGTCTCCTGCCCATACAGGAGAATTATGTATCCCTTCTATCCCACAGAAGTACCTGGTCCAAATCACATGGCACCATAATTTCCATCCTTTATCTAGAATAGGATCTTCCAACATCCCAGACATTGGGCTCATTGCAGTCTACAACTCTGTTCCAGACTCAGAAATGGGTGTCCAAAGCTCCACTGACCCCGAGCGACCTGGGAGTGAGACACAACTTCTGTGGTTGGCCTTTTCACCACTTTGACCTTCGGCCTGTGAATCGAGCAATGCTCTCTTGGGGTAATCTGCAGTGCGATCTTGGAGATGATCCACCCATTCAAAATATCCTTCCTTAATTAATCCAATTAAGAATCAAGCATAATCAAGGCAATCAGCCCTAACATCATCTTCTAGGAAAACATTCATTCATTCCCATGGCAACTTTTCATTACAGACCCTTGCCATGCATTTGCCATCAACACAAGCCTTGGAATATTTATCCAAATTACAATACAACAATCAGTTGATTGAAAGAAAAACATTTAGGATGTTGTTCAATCAACCAACAAAAATAATTGTATTTTTTCCAAATAATACAAGAATAGATGCGGTAATAATTCCATCGCATATTCACTCTCCCCCTTGGGATCAAAGAGAGATTCTATGCAAAATTTTCTTAGTACTTACATGCGTAATTCTTAATGTCATTCTTTTTATGATTATGCTATCCATAGCCCCTGACCGATTGCTCTATCAACACATAAGCCATACACAACTAAGTTTAATGAACTTCCCTTGATACATGCATTTTGCAAACTCCATCTTTCGACTATGTGAGAAGAGGCTTATCCCTTCCCATGACCTATTCTCATACATCATAGCATGGGCCTAATGTATCTCATGCGAGAATCCAAGCATGCATCTATCAATTTAGAAATACATTACTTATGACTGGAACTACAGTTGGATTAACAGTGGTGCCTTCGCCTGAAACTTCATTGCTGGCTGTAGGATTGCCATCCGCACGTGATATTGTTTGCTTAAAGTCCATCCAAAAGTATAATAAAGAGATTAATAAGGAGGAATCAATTTGAGATAGGTGAGTGTAAGAGAAGATGGTTAAGTTGAGGATTGAGATAGAAGGAATTGAGCTAACTCTCTCCCTTGCAACCTCTCGAGATAACTCTTCTCTCTCTCTCTCTCTCTCTCTCTCTCTCTCTCTCTCTCAAGCTCTCTCTCATAATCTCTTGGAGGAGTATCCTTCTCTCTACCTCTCTCTCTTAGCCTCTCCGGGTCTCCTTATGCTCTCTTGTACCCCCCCATGCCTCATATTTATAATGATTTAGAGAAGAGGGGATGAGGCTGAGAACAAGAGTTCTTAATGGAGGGACTCTTGGAAAACTCAGTGATCTAATGCTTAATTCATAAATTTGATGGTTCCATTGGCTCCAAAAGGGGGATAAAACCCCAAGAAACTTGATTAGAAAGCTTTCAGATCACTCCTTCTTTCTCTCCCTATTCCAAATGCTATCTACTGCCTATAAATTGCGATCGCGGCACGCGCGAATTTACTAATCACTTTTTTTATTTTTTTCTTTTTATAAAATCTCAAAAATTAACTAAACCATCACTTGTCTTTTCTTTTAAATGACATCCAATTCTATATTTTTAGGATAATATCTAAAATATCTAGAATATGCTAGTTTTGCCCAAAATCTAATATTTTTGGACCATACATACTATATATATTAATACTAATGATTAATATGGATCATAAGTCTCATTCACGTTATAACTTTTGTGAAGGGTGGCTATGGTCCTTGTTAATCCGAGGAAAATATTAGATTTATGACTCTCAAATTTTTTAAATAAAATATTTTTAATTAAATAAAAATGGTTAGTTATTAATGTTAGTTAGTTTTTATCTTAGTTAGTATTTAGTTAGTAATCTTACTAACTTATTAATTGACTAACTAACTTTCAAACTAATCAACTAACTTTTATTGCGTGGAAATACTACATTCTTTTTCCCTTAGAGAAATCGAGATGTCCTCATCTTGAGAGAAATCGGGGGTATCATTTTGGAACCTCTGGGTTTTGGGCCTACCACGCTTTCGGTGCGCTACTCTGATTACTCATAGGCATGCGGTCTTTTAAAATAACAACCTATTGTATTTAATATATCGGAGTCTTGATTACAAGAGAAAATTTATTGTTGTTACATCTTATGAATATCTTCTAGGTTTTTTCTAAGTATTGGATAATTTCCTGGTAGGTTCTAGATCACTTGAGCTTGTACAACTTCATTTTTTGCAAGATCAAGTTCTCTTTGAGTTCTGTTGGGACAATTGACGTAGTTATGTCCAATGTTGTGGCACTCGAATCATCGGTGTTTAGGGTGCTTTGGACATTTCCTTTTGAAATGACCTAACTCCCTGCAATAGAAACAATGCGGAGTTTTATTACTTGTGGCCGCAAGGTTCTTGCTTGTCCTTGGTAGGATTCTCTTCTTTAAACCAAATTTTCCTAGGATCCTTTTAGCAGATCGAAGTGGTCCTTTATCTCGGAAACTATGTTCCCAGATTGTCCTCTTTTTAGTTCAAGACTGAGAGCTCCATGGGCACTCGACTTTGCTTATAATACTAAAGAACACTTCCAAGCTTCAACATTCTAGTAAGACCCAATCTATAAAAGGGGATAAAACCACCTGGAATGGCCACAAGAAGCTCCTTTGCAGCAAAGGATCCCTCCAATGACTTCGTCAACCTATATGATGAAATAACTACAACAAAAAACCATTAACTGCACCTACACCAAATAGACATAGGCCCTCTTGGCCTAAAGAAATGGCACATTTCACTGCAAACTAGCTGGCCCTCTTGGCCTAAAGAAATCAAACATGACACAACAAAACCAACTGGCCCTCCTGGCCTAAGGAAATAGATCATTAAAACCTTAAAACAACTAGCCCTCTTGGCCTAAAGAAATCAAGCAAACCAGCTCATATAGATCCCTCCTTGGAAGAAGGCATATATACGAAAATACACTCCATTCCAACGGGAAAAATACGGCTCTCATCCCTAAACTAAATGCATCAAGTTGTGACCCTTACCTCCTACATATATAGCAAGAGACATACGCATAACATATCTTTTGATCAACCTATGGGTCTAGGATAATAGTGGTAGATGGGTCTCGACCACTCTTTGCATTACCCATATCAACCATCACCCGCCATATAACGCTAGACCCCCGCAGAGGGGGCTCTGCCCCCTCCGCACCTCCCCCAAGTAAGTTGGAGGGAAAACGCGTGTCATGACAGAACCTGCGGATTAGGCCCTAGTGTAATAATGGCTCTACACAAGCATAGATCTTCACTTACAAAGCAACAACCAGAAGCCCACACCCAAACAAAGACAAAAAGAGACCCTAGAACCTCAACAGGACAATCTAGCCATCAAAGGCAAAAGGGCCACACCACGAGAATACAAAGATATTGTGTTCAGACCATGTCTAGTCAAAGCAAAATGCAACATCAAGCTACAACAGCAAGAATGACCAGATATGACAGTCCTGACGATAGATGTTCCTTGAATAGCACTGCACTGACAATCCAAGACATCAGTGGAGAATCCACATCTAGTCGTGCAGTTGGGGACTCAAGGGCATTTGTTAGAAGGCTTAAATTTACAAGCCAAGACCTGGAAGACGAAGACATAGTACCACCTGCTTATCTTAGGGTCAAACTCACCGCAAAAAGAGAACATACTATCTATGCTCTGATTGATGAAGGATCAGATTTTAATATCTTGACCTATGAGTCATGAACCCTAATAGGCCAACCAAAGCTCACATCGACTAATGCAACTCTTAGCCCTTACGGGGGACACCCACAAGCACTAATAGGGAAGTGCAAAATCTTTGCAACAATTAAAACTGAAAGCTTGCCTATCCTATTTTATGTTCAAGTAGTGCTAATTATAGGAAGGAAACCCTCCTAGGAAGACCCTTTAAAATGGTGACCAAGTGTGAGGCCGACTATGTAGCACAGATAATATACCTGACACTACTAGGTGTGAGGATAGTCACAACCTTTAGCAAGGGTGACCTCATCAAACCTCGAGGAAAAGGGAAGGAGGATGCTGACATAACAGTCAAGCTTGCTAACAAGAGCAAGGGCTTGTTGGAAGAGTTGATACAAGCACAGGTCGAACAACGAGAACCATTGAGTGACACTATGCCTGAAACAAGAAGGTCAAGAGACAGGGCCAAGGATGGGCTTTGGACTTACAAATATCGTAGAAGATCCCAAAAGAAGCCCAAGCCTTATAGATGCAGGCACGGATGGAGGGTCAGCACCATGCCGCCATGGATATCCAAAGTGTTGCTACATGCTCAAGGATATTACGCAGGTAACTGATGGATTTGGGTACCAAAATCCCCTGCTAAACCACCTCTATTAGCTGAAGGCCAGGTTGCATCAGAAGCAACGAAGCACTAGAGCAAATCTAAGAGAAAATCTAGGTCTTGAGGCAAGAAACCAAACATGAGTGTTCGAAAGAAAGAGTCTCAGCGTAGCATGCTTAATAAGCAGATGTCATATGTAACCATTGAGCATGCACAAAAGCCACTAGTGCCCAAAAATCCTTTGATTTTCCAAGAAGATAACAGGCATAATGGGCACAACATTGCTCATGGCAAGGCTGATCGCTCAACAAAGCAAATGGCACAATCGTCTAATAGCCTCGAGCAAATCATTCAGCCAATGCCAAGTCCACCTAAGAGTCCTAGATCTCCTACACCCTTTTTTTCCAAATGGACACAGGAAGCACAACAGCGGTCATCAAGGGCGGCTGCTCACTCCCAATCCCTATCTCCATCTAAGATTCCAAATATCCAAAAGGTGGGACATGACACTAGCCGTAGCTCTCGGCCCAATGATATGCCTGTGCAACATAATGTGACTAGATCAACTCATGCTCGATCTACACAGATGAATGCTCAAAGGGAAACAAAAGACATGACTACTTCCAATCGACCTAAGGACTTGACACCGTAATCCACTAAGAGTAGCTAGCTCACTGGACTAGCCACTACTACTTCCAATCAGGGATCACAGCAGTCACAACCCTGGGCTGTGACAATGCCCCTTCCGGAACGTGTCCTTAGTAGTTTACCTATGGAGGAGGTGTCGCAACCAACTACCTTGACAACTCCAGCACTTCCAAAGTGCCTAAAGCCTAGGCTAGAAGAGTTAAATAGAAGTTGTGTAATCATTCCTGCCTCCAGGTGAAAGGCATGTAACCCTCATTACCACCATAAGAAGCTCTGACCAACATCTCTGAGGGTGTGGACAGGGTACCGTCCCTTTCTGAGGATGAGCCCTGCCCCACTCCCTGATAACCAGTCCACGCAACTTAGCATAAGCCAAGATATTCTAATGGCTGGAGGCCAAACAAACATCATCACAGGGGCCATCCCTCTACTACAACCACTGCATGCCTTACCTCTTTCCTCCTTGTCTTATGCACTTGATTAGCTATATAATCCCTTCCATGGAATGGTTTTATCTTGTATCAAGGCCTAATCCTTGGTTCGCATTTTGTGGGTTCCCCTACGTGGAAGGCAGCTAGCTTGCAAAGACACTCTTTGCCGTCGAAGGGAACATGCAGCACAAGCTCCTCCACCGGTGCGCTATGTGCCTAGTCTCAAAAGGTATGCAAAGAAATGAGGTCCCAAATGACACCACCCCGGACGTAGGCCAAAAAATCCCCAGGCCAGGGGAATGGAAACTCAAAGAAGCACACAAGGCGTGGCAACACCGGTTGTGCGAGCCCCCAATAGATGCTCGAGCACCAGGTGCTCAAAGGTAGAAAGGGCAGCTCGAGACAAGGAAGAATTCAATGCATTGTTCAAAAGCATTTTGAAAACGATGGCGGCTAGAGACTACACCATTCAGGTCCCGATCGACATCTTCCCTGCCCAACCTCACAGGAGCCCCTCACCAGGAGAGCCTCAGTCACCTGACCACCCGGACTCACCCCGCCTCGTGCCAATGGAGTAGCCCCTATGATATATAAGCAACTTAACAAAGACCATCCTGCCATAACTTTTTGTCTTTAAATGGTTAAAGGGACAAGCTCCCCACTTGTACACACTTAAGACTACCAGCCTCACAAAGAACCGCGACAAAGCCACGCTACCGCACACGAAAAATCACCCTTGTGAGTGCCCATATTGCATGACCCAAAGCATAGTCATGGGCTACTCTCTCTTTCTTGGTCAAGCTCTACAGTTGGCTCACAACATTTGTTACCTCAATTGTACCGACATCGCGTGTCGCAAAGAGGTTTGCAATATCTCAAGTATATCTCCCCATCTCAATAATTGCTTCTCTAACAACGAGGCTAGGGCACAATCATCACTGTAATATCCATTTCCTGAGCCCTCGAAGCTTGACATTTCCCAACCCATTGAAAGCTTGATAGCCTCAACATATTGCAATGGTTGTACTCAGGCAAGTCAAAAAAAAAAGGAGAAAAGAGAAGAGAAAGAAAGAAATAAAGAAAAAAGCATAAGAAAAAGAAATAAAAAAGAAAACAAAAAAGAAAAAAAGAAAAGAAAAGAACGAAAAGATAAGAAGCACCCACGATCACAGCAGAGCACCTAGGGATCCTCAAATTAGGTGCGTCCAGTGACCTTGGTCGCCTGGATCTGTCCCTAGTCCCCTAGCCCCTTAGCATCACCCACAATTGTTCAAGGCCCATCAAGGGCAGGATATACCTAGCGAGCTTGTCTCGCCTATGGTTAGACCTATCACCCTGACCCATTCACACGATTCCCTCTTGCCCTCTGCCTTAATACCATTGCAATCAATTGTGGTAAGCACTGCACGAATGTCCATGAAAAGTACATTGTCCTCATCACGCAGGTCCAATAGCTACTAGCTATCGATAGTGCAGTGTCCCTATGTTCAATTATGTTACGTCGTGCAGTCATAATGCAAAGGATGCCACATACACCTTCACGTGTACTTCTTCTCAACATGGACAACTTTGCTTCATCCACACATCCTTATGAGAAACCAGCCCGCGGTCTTCTAACTACATAATATCTAAGTATACACGAGCACTCATATACTATCTGCACCAAAAAATATACACAGTTTGGGTCCTCAAGTGCAGGACAATACTCTCAACTTGCTTAGAGTTCGACCTGTCTCCCAAACTAATTAAACTATGTCTTATGCACGATAGAGAAGATTAGCACTACCCCTAGAGAGAGACCACCTATAAGAGGTTTGCAATTATAGGTATTGAAGACTCCAACAAAAGTGTCATTCGCTCTTCATCGACACCCAACTCTGAATTCTTATCCTTTATCATCTTGAAAGGCCACCAGGAATCGTCTTATGCAGAATCCCCAACAAACCAACACTTGTGCTAGCCATCAGGAACAACCCTACCACTAGCTCCAACAACCCTACCACTAGCCACCTAGGCCACCAACATGCCCCCAACAACCTTCCTCCCCATCATCACCAACACTCCTCCGCGGCAACCACCAATGTCCCTTCCACCCACGTCTTCAGTGCAAGCTAGAGCCTGGTACCTACGACGGTGAGTGCCATGGAACTGGCACTCGTCTAGGAGGGGGTAATGTTAACCCTCAAATGAACGAAGGTGGAAAATATAGAAAAGCTAAAGCAGAAGACAAAGGCCAAGGCAAAGTGACATGGAAGACAAAGACACAGAAGGAGAAAAGTCCTAAATAAGGGAACAAGGCGCACAAGGAAAAGCGCAAGTCAATACTTTTGTAAAAGAGCGCAAGCACATCATAGTTTAATTCAAGGAGCGTCGGGCTCTCACCCATGCAATTTGTAAATGTAGATGGGCAGTGGAAAGGAAGCTAGGAAGATAGAAGGACAATGGGAAAAAGGGCCTAGGCCACGGCCGGCCATGTAAAAAAGGGGATAAGGGGATGATTGTCCAAAAGGGATTTAGGGTTTTGTATATAAAGTTGAAAAGTGAATGAGAAGTTCATTCTTGTGTGTGGCCAAAATTGGCTCTCCTCTTCTTCTTCTTCTTCTTCTTCTTCTTGCTTGCTTGAGCTTGTGCTTGAGAGAGGGAGTGTGAGAGTGTGAGGGAGTGAGTGTGTGAGGGTGAGGGATGGGGGAGGAGAAGCTCTCTATCTTCTCCTCTCTTCTTCTCTTCTCTTCTCTTCTCTTCTCTTCTCTTGCTTGCGGCAATGGATCTTGGAGCGTGGAGCTTGAGGATGGAGCTTGCTTGAAGCTTGCACTTGGATCATAGAGCTACCGGAGTGCGCGGGAGAGGAGGTAACTCGATCGGCATGGAGGTAAGCTCACTACACCCGTAGATATGGATGGTGCATTGGCTATGTGAGAGGTAGCCATTAGTGCTCGGCTTGGAACGCTTGAAACAATAAGCGGTCCGTGGGTCTTGGCGATTGAGCGAAAGCTCCCACAACCACATATAATTTTGTATCCCAGTCACATTTCTTTTTGGAGACTCTTTTGGATAGGATACCCACAAGCTACTTATTGGTACTTTCAACTTGTCCATTTGCTTACGAATTATAAGGGGTCATCTTATTATGCTTAATTTTCCATGCTTCAGTTAGGATTTTAATTACCTTGTTAAAAAAATGGGTTCCACGATCCGATACTATTTTACTTGTTGGATCAAAATGGCAGATGATCTGCTCAAATAGGAAACTAGCAATCTCTTTTGCATTATCATACCTCGTCGCCCATGCTTCTGACCATTTCGTAAAGGAATCAATTCCTACTATAATGTATCTCTTCTGGGTAGTAGACGATGGGGTAATAGGACCCACAAAATGGATGCCCCAATTCTCAAATGGAAGGGTAGTCATAATCAGCGTAAGTGGACACTTCCTATTCTCTCTATTGTCATGTCTTTGACATGTATCACATCTCTTGACATAGTCAAATGAATCTTGGAAGATGGATGGCTACCAATACCCATCTCTTAAAGCCTTCTGTGCCGTCAACTACCCAGCAAAGTGCCCTCCAAAAGCGGAGTCATGGCACTCTTCCAATATAAATGGAACCTCATCAGGCATCACACATCGGCGATAGATATCATCAATACCCTGTCAATATAGTGTTCCTATAATCAAGGAAAATTTCAATGCCTGCTGTTTAATTTTTCTCTTCTTCAATTTTGATAAAGTAGCTCCAATCTCTTGCATAGAAAGATAGTGTGTTATAGCAGTATCCCAGGAGGGAATAGACGTTGTATCAATCTTGAACAAAGTTTCCATGTCACTTCCTTCAACCGAGACCTCTTTTGGCTCTCCAAAATCCACAAGACACTCTTTAATGCCCTTAAGCTTTGGCAGCTTTCTCTTAATCTCATAATCAAATTCGTGCAATGTGATTAACCACTTTGCTAGATGATCAGGTGGTTGTAACTTATTCAACAACAATCGAAGCCCTTTCGCCTTCGTATAAAAAACCACATTCTCATAAAGAATGTAGTGCCTGAAATTTTTAGTCGCAAATACCATCGCAAGGCACAACTTCTCTATATAGGTGTAGTTAATTTTCAATATGCCTAACTTCCAACTAGCAAAAGTTCCTAACTTCCAACTAGCAAAAGCTATCGGATGGTATCACTTCTCCTCCCAAATTTGGGATAAGCAATATCTGATACTATACATGGTTGCTGCTAAAAATATATTGAACATTCCCTCCTTTTAGGTGCTTTTAAAATAGATGCTTTGGCAAGCTCCTACTTCACATCATCAAAAGATACTTTGCAAGCATCATTCCATGCAAACTGAAAGTTAAAGGACAATAGGTTCTTCAATGGCAACGTTCTTTTTGCCAGGGCATTGATAAACCTCCGATAATACCCTACCGATGACAGAAAGCTATGCACTTCCTTTGGAGTACGCGGCAAACTCATGGCGACTATGACTTTGATTTTTTTAGGGTCAATCGTAATTTCTACAGAGTTGACCACATGGCCTAACAATAGCCCATAAGGCACTCCAAATATGCACTTCCATGGGTTGAGAGCTATGAAAAATTGTTTGCAACGCTCGAAACACTTCCGCAAAATAATCAACTGCCTTTTTCTTTATGGTAGCTGCCCCTAGGTCATAAATGAATACTTTTAACTCCTCTCGGGAGATGTCACCAAAGGTCTTGTCGGTTGTTCTTTTCCATGAACTAGGTGCATTACATAATGCAAATGCCATCACATGGTATGCAAAGGTACCGAAGATAGTGATAAATGTCATTTTTAGCTTGTCTTGCTCAGTAATCATCATTTGGTTATACTCTACAAAAGCAATCCATGAATGAATATATTTTCCTACTCACCAATTGATCCAAAATTTGGTCAATAAATGTCAACAGGTAGTAATCTTTAACAACCTATTTATTTAGCTCTACACAAAGACGAATTTGATTATTCTTCTTCTTTCTAATCACAACTGATGAACACCATTTAGTATGCTAAATTGGGAAGATCAAACCCACCTTCCACAACTTCTGAAGCTCTTCAAATAGCATGTCCCTTAGTTCAAAAGGCATATGCCTTACTTTGTGACATACAGGGCAGGTACCTTCCTTTATAGAAACGGTATACATAGCCAGACTGGGAGAAATACCCCTAAGTTTGTCATAACTCAGCAAAGATGTCATGGAACTCCTGAATTAGGGACACATAGTCCTCTCTCTCTTTCGAACTGAGCATGGAACCTAATTTGATTGGCTGCAAATCATTAGGCCTGCCAAGGTTCAACTCAATAATGTCTGGATCTCTTATTCGATCTTGAGGCTCTATCGGCTCATTCAAGGTTATCTGATAAATATCCTCTGTAGTGGACCCTTCTTTAGATCCATTGCTCGATGACGTCTCACTACTAGATGGCTCATCTACTGTTTCTAGTTCAGTGGAGGATAATGGAGCTCTCTCACTCTAAGGAGACTCAAGGTAAGCATCCATTATTACATGATGTGCACCTCGACCTAGAATCACTAGACTAGTGGATATATCAACTGATAGTCTGTCCGTAGAATCCATGGCCTGCCTAGCAAAACTCGATAGCTAGGATGTCTTGCAAACCTTATCACCCTAAAGTCCAGATAGCATTCCATGCTCGCAACTGTAACCTGGACTTTGGTGATGCAATCGATTGTCTTAGACTATCATCAACCATCCTAAGAAGTGTGGATCTGTCTTTTTGGATCTCTAGACCTAACCTCTCCATCAAATCTGAACTCATGAAATTGATGGAGGATCCAATGTCCACAATAGTGTACTCCACTAATATTCCATCCACATACACTGGAACCCTAGGGAATTGCTTTTCAGCATGATTGAACCAATCTTCTCCCACTCTAGCTATGCCCAAAGGTTCTACAATATACCCTATATGCAAGATTTTCTTGAATTCCTTGCGTACTCCTAGAGAAAGTTTAATCAATTGTAGGAGACTCACATCTGGTTTAACTTCGCAAAGAGAACTTGCTAGGTCAAAGTCGTGGTAGTTAACCAAAGTTCTCTTGTCGCGCCAAACCATTCTCTCCTTTGGTCTTTCAATCGGCTTTAGTGCCTCTTTTTTAGCCTTTACCTTCTTTCTTGGCAATCCTTCATCCTTCTCGAGATCACCTTTACTACCAATAGGTATTAAAGGTCCACCTTCCATATCAGGATTTCGGACTCACTTTTCCCTGGCATCTTGCTTAGGGCTTCCCTCGACAGGTTTTACAATTCCTTAGTCACCCTCTTTAATCTTTTGACCTCTTGTTATGGCTCGTAGATTAGAAGTTTCAGCATCATTGACACATACAGTCTCAATAAGGCGGACTCCACTGCCATGACGCAACTCCTCTACAATAGCCTTTCCTTGTTGCAGTATTTGTCTTGGTCCCTCATCTTGCTGGAGATTACTCCCTTGTGCACGATGGTTATCTAGACCTGGTTGTTTACTCCCTTGTTGGAGAGAACTGCTCTTACTCCAACAGGTAGCAGCTAAGTGGTCAGACTTTCCACAAATATCGCCTTTGACATTCGGACAATTCCTAAGGAAATGTTGGCCACCAAACCACTTATATCTGAATCTTGAGGGGGCACCCTCTTTAGGGCGTCGACTCCCTATCAAATTCTGCTGCTTCTTAAGAAAATTGACATCCACATCTATTTTCCTGTATTGTTTAGAAATTGTATCGGTATAGTGCTTCATCATGTCCTTAGCTTTGCCAAGGACATTAGAGGCACTGGACTCATAGCCATGGTCATCTATTTGTCGTCCCATTGGCCTAACCACTTGATTAGGAATTGGCTGTTGACCTATTAGGATAACATTAGGGTTCATTGTTTGGCCTCCACCACTTAGTGGGCCCGTCCGACTAGCCATAGGCATAATCATACTACAAGAAGTGGGTAACATAGGCAAATTTGGCATGATACTCCCTCTTCCATTCTCATTTAACGTGGGATCTCCTTGGCTCCCATTTGATGGGACCTAAAACGGGCCGTCACTGGCTCATGCACTAGCCGGACCTCTATCATGCGCTCAACAACCCCACGGCCTCGCGGCCAGGAGCGTGGATGACACATACATCATCTTCCTATACATCTTGCGTTTGTATCACATCTCCTAGTCCAACTCTAACCCAATTAACACTCCTCGGAGGGAGTCCCAATACATTGCCAAATAGCACGAAGTACAAACATAGGAGGTCCTCCCACGGCTGACTGCCGCTACCTCACTGCGACTCTCCTACAACTTGGGGATTGGCCCCTTGATACGTTGCTAAACCTATATAACACTTCGCACATAGTTCCACTTGTCAAGATTGTGGGAGAGAAGGAAGGAGTCTCGCTTGAAGCCTTCTTGCTTGCACAATGGGGGAAGACACACAAGGGTGGAGGCTGAAAACAGTTTTCCTCTTCTTAGTTGTGTAAGCTAAAAGAACTCAAGTACAAAGAAATAGAAGAACCCTATATATGGGTCTCAAACCAAACTCAACTAACTAAGGTGGCATACTAACTGAGCCACGAACTAGAGTAGATAAGGATAGCTATCATGTAGCTATTATTCATGGGCGGTGTACCAACCGCGTCTGCAACTGACAAGTCGGTGACATAAATACACAAGGGTCACCCTGGCGTATCACGAGTGGAGCTCGATATCTCAACACTCCCCCTCGAGCTCAATCCCAATTCCTGCACACCAAGCAGGTCTCTGAACTTGCGCAGCTTCTCTGCGCCCAATGCCTTCGTGAATATGTCAGCTACCTGATCCTCTGTGCTGACATAAACTAGATCAATAAGACCTAGTAAAACCCTCTCTCGCACATAGTGATAATGCACCTCAATGTACTTTGTTCTAGCATGATAGACTGGGTTATTTGCCAAGTGTATACTACTCATGTTGTCACAATAAATGACAACTGGTCCATCTGTAGACTGATGCATATCATAAAGTAGCTTATGCAACCAAGCTACCTCACATGCAGCCATTGCTGTACCCCTGTACTCAGCCTCTGTGCTCGACAAGGCAACTGTAGGCTGTTTCTTGCTGCTCCAAGTGACTGCAGCACTCCCAAAAGAGAACACATATCCACTGGTAGATCATCTATCAGAAATACTACCAGCCCAATCAGCATCAGTGTATCCATGCAACTGTATCTGAACCCCAGTCTCATAAAATAGTCCATACTGCAATGTGGACTTCACATACCTGAGTATGCGTCTAGCCGCATCCAAATGTGGTTTCCTTGGAGCCTGCATAAACTGACTTACCAATCCAACAGCATAGCTCAAATCTGGCCTGGTAATAGTCATATAAATCAAACTTCCTACTATGCGTCTGTACATAGTAGGGTCTTCTAGAAGCTCACCTGCATCTGTGCTCAGCTTCACATTTTGCTCCAAAGGAACTGAAATAGGCTTACAGCCTGTCATCCCATATTTGGACAGCATGTCCAATCCATACTGCCTCTGCAAGAGCTGTATCCCACTTGGTGGTCTAATCACCTCAATGCCCAAGAAATAACGCAGCTCTCCCAAATCCTTCATCTCAAACTTCTGCTTCAATAGCATTTTCACATGAAGGATATCTTCATCACTGTCACCTGTCATAATCAAATCATCAACATAAATGACAAGTAGCATAATACCTTTCTCTGTTTTTCTCACATAAAGTGAGAAATCTGCCTTGAAAATCTAAAAGCCAATAGTGACAAGATACTGTCCTATCTTGTCAGACCATGCTCTAGGTGCTTGCTTCAAGCCATACAAGGCTTTCTTCAACCTGCAAACAAACTCAGGATGAACAACATGCACATAACCTGGTGGCTGCTCCATATAGACCTCTTCTTGCAAATCACCATGCAAGAAGGCATTCTTTACATCCATCTGATGTAAAGGCCATCCCTTTGATGCAGCCATAGCAATGACTGCTCTTACAGTTGCCATCCTTGCAACTGGACTGAATGTTTCTTCATTGTCAATGCCATATGTTTGTGCATACCCCTTGACTACTAATCTTGCCTTGTATCTGTTCACAGAACCATCTGCATTGTGCTTCACCTTATAAACCCACTTACAACCAATTGCATTCTTACCTTTAGGCAAAGGTACTAACTCCCATGTAGCATTTGCTTCCAAGGCATCCATTTCTTCATCCATGGCTTTCTCCCATTTTTCTTTTCCCATGGCTTGCTCAAAAGATGTGGGTTCTGGTTCCTGTATCACTTTGACCATATATGCATAGTGAATGGCTGTAAATCCATCATATTTCAGCCTATCCACAGGATACCTAGCTCTCGTAGACCTGCGCAAAGTAGGTTCACTCCCAGGTGCTCTCAAAACATCCTTGGTCTTCCTTATTCCAGGTGTAACAATAGAAGGAATACCCAACTCATCATCAATGCTCTGTTCTGAGCCACTGGATTCACCATCCACATAAGAGTGACCTGCATTCACATCAAACATGGACTGATCAACCTTCTCTTTTCCTTTTCGTGATATCTGCATTACTTTGAGAAGATTCTCCTGATCTCAATCTGCCTGTCCATGGTGAAGAATGTGAACCACTACTAGAAGACGCTCGAGGTCCACTAATATTTTGTGACTGCTGCTGTGAATTTTGTGCAGCATTACCATTTTGTGCATCTACATCATCAATCACATTTACTGGTTTATACCAGCTACTCATCTCATCAAAAACAACATCTCTGCTCACTGTAAACTTACGAGTAGAAGGGTTATAGCATCTATACCCTTTTTGCTGCAGAGAATAACCAATAAAGATGCACTTCTCAGCTTTTGGATCCAACTTGGATCTCAACTCATCTGGCACATGTACATAGGTAATGCAACCAAAAATTTTCAAATGAGAAATATCTGGTTTCCTACCAGTATACCTCTCCTCTGGAGTCATTCCATGTATTGCTGCAGTGGGAGTCCTGTTCATTATGTAGACTGCTGTAGCAACTGCTTCAGCCCAATAAAAATCTGGCAAGTCTTTTTCATTGAGCATAGCACGAGATACCTCTCCAATATGCCTGTTTTTTCTTTCTGCAATTCCATTTTGTTGTGGGGTATGACTGCATGAATATTGCTGCTTTATGCCATGCTCCTGCAGAAACCTTGCAAACTCATTTGAGAGGTACTCTCCCCCTCCATCTGACCTTAGGCATTTTATCTGCAGGCCTGTTTCTTTTTCAACCATCGCTTTAAGAGTTTTGAAATGCCCAAAAACTTCACTTTTCTTTTTCATAAAATACACCCAAACTTTTCTGCTATAGTCATCAATAAAACTGACAAAATAATGACAGCCTCCAAGAGATGTAGCTTTAGTTGTCCACACATCAGAGTGGATTAATTCCAATGGCTTCTCACTCTCTTGAACATGTCTAGGAAATGGTTTCCTTGCCTGTTTTCCAAACTGACAGGCTTCACATACCTTATGCATTTCTGCAACCTTGAATTTCGGCAAACCTGCAAGAATATTTTGGGCCTGCATTGATTTAAGTCGCTGTACATTAACATGACCAATGCGTTTATGCCAGATATCAATATCTGCAACTACACCGGTCCCATGTGCAAACATTGCTGCACTCAATTCAGACATGTCTGCATCCAACGTAAACATTCTGCCCTTCTTCTTTCCTTTTGCTATCAAGCGACCTTTATTTTTCATATCCTCAACAAAGCATCCATGAGGATTAAATCTGACCTGCAAGCCCTGCTCAACCATTTGACCGACAGAAACCAGATTCTTGGTGATATTCGGGACATGAAATACATCGGATAGGTATTTCTTTTTCCCATCCTGCATAGACAAAGGAATTTTTCCAATCTGCACAATAGGATGTGCAGTATCATCACCAGTCTCCACAAATCCTGGTTTTTTCATTTTCCTTGCATCCTCCATCCATTCTGCATGACCTGTCATATGGTTTGATGCACCTGAGTCAACATACCATACATCGTTGCTTTCTTCTGCACTTGTCACAGAATTATTCATGTGCTGCACCATAAACAGATGCTCATTTATGTCATCACCCTGTCTACTAGAGGATGCATAATTTCCTTGTTGCAGTTTTCCATTCATGATGTCATTCTGCTTTTTATAGCAGTCTTTAGCCATATGACCCATTTTACCACAATAGTAGCATTCAACATTACTGTTTGCATTTTGGCCTCTTTGCCATCCACCACGACCTCTTTGGCTCCCCCTGCCTCTAGAGTTACCACGTCCTCCTCCATAGGACTGGTTTTCTTGAGTTTGCTGCATATTCTGATTTCTACCACGACCTCCATATCGGCCTCCTCTACCTCTGCCTCTACCTCTTCCAGCATTTGAGTAGAAGACAGCTTCTTTTGAAGTTCCTCCTGAAGAAGATGCACCACCATTTCTTTGCTCCTCAAAAATTAGAAGAGCAATCAGCTCCTCAAAATCAGGAAATCTTTCACGAACTGAAATGGATGTCCGAAACTATGAATAATCCTTTCCTAGACCATTCAAGGTCACAGAAACTAAATCATCATCTTCCACTGGTGACCCAATGGAAGCAAGTGCATCTGCAATCTTCTTTACCTTCATGTGGTAGTCGTTGATGCTCATATTTTCTCTTTGCACATTGTGCAACTCTTGCTTGAGCTGCATTTTCCTGGCTTGTGTATTTGTGCTATACATTTTTGACAAAGTATCCCATGCCTCCTTTGGCGTACTTGCATCCTGAATATGCACAATCATAGAGTCTGAAATGCTGATAGACAGCCAATACATAACTTTCCTGGCTCTCTCATGCCATGCTTTAAATGCCTGCATTTGCTGTTGATTGGGAACATCAGGAAGAACTGGTTCTTCTTCATTTCCTGCAACAAATTACCAATATCCTTTTCCCATAAGGAAATTCGTCATTCTAAACTTCCATGCTTGGAAGTTGTTCTTGTCAAGCTTTTCAGTGACAATCTGTGAAAGAGAATCAGATGCCATTACAGAAGACTGCAAAAAATTCTGTCACTGCAAAAACAACATCTTCACCCTCACAAGGGAAAATCTGCAAAACTGGCGAAAGTGGTATTTGACCACACAGTCACTTCCTAGTGACGATTTTGCATCAACAGGCAACAGGGATGATTCTGTAACTCCCAATGTCTCTGCGCACAAGCATACAATGCAATTTTTACAGTAACTATTCACCGACCTGTAGAACTATTCACCGACCTGTAGAACTATTTACCGCAGCATATACTGCCCTCTTGTTTCACCGCGAAGGGCGTCTCAACCTGAGACAATGCACTCCTGCACTTTCCGGCTGTGCTACCTGCAGAGATCTGCTCCCAAAACAGAAAATGAAAGCAACACTGCTCCTCTTACCAGAACACCGCGAGCTTGGCTTGCTTTCTTGAGCTCCTTACCACGAACAAGGCTCTGATACCATGTCAAGATTGTGGGAGAGAAGGAAGGAGTCTCGCTTGAAGCTTTCTTGCTTGCACAATGGGGGAAGACACACAAGGGTGGAGGCTAAAAATGGTTTTCCTCTTCTTAGTTGTGTAAGCTAAAAGAACTCAAGTACAAAGAAATAGAAGAACCCTATATATGGGTCTCAAACCAAACTCAACTAACTAAGGTGGCATACTAACTGAGCCACGAACTAGAGTAGATAAGGATAGCTATCATGTAGCTATTATTCATGGGCGGTGTACCAACCACGTCTGCAACTGAGAAGTCGGTGACATAAATACACAACAGTCACCCTGGCGTATCACGAGTGGAGCTCGATATCTCAACACCACTCAAGGTACCAATTAATCGTATCCAGGAATGTACCATACCTCACTTTCTTTTCCCTAGGACCCAACACCTAGCCTACAGCTTGGAACAACCTTACTCACTCAACGTTGGTCACGATCTAGAGAATACAGGTGCTATGCATCCAGGAGGTATTGTCTGATAACCTTTATCATTTTATGCTTCATGCAAATTGTCAATATCCATGTGCTCAAACAAAGAAGAATCAGCATTGTGCTTAGTGCAAAAACATTCTTTTAATGATTTTGACTATCACTCATATGCGGCATTGCATAAACTTAGCACCGAGAAACCCTCGTGCTACTAGGTTCTTAATTTTTAATTATCGACCAACCTAAATGGTATGCATAAAAACCAGCAAGCTTTTCATCATTTCATTCAGCATTTAAAGACCTTTTATACACTCTACTCCCTCACCCGTTTAGGTTGTGCATTATTGACCGGTTTAGGGTTCATTTCCATATTTTTATTGTATGAAAAGCAATAAAAACTCACTAAAACATAAAGGTAGGGCTGAACTGAGGCTAAACCTCATGCTTGAGATCCCCCATACATACATAAACATGAATCTTATTTTTCCTTAATTTTCGGCACTCACAATCCATTTTTTTCTTATTTTTAATGGCTTTTCCCTATTTTTCTTGTATTTTTTGTAATATTAAATAATTAAAAATACAAAATGAGTTGTGCACTGTGGCCCTTAGGTTCATTTACATTAAAAACACAAATTTAGTTGGTATGTCTTATTATATTTTCCATTTATATACTAAAAACACCCAATTTCTCCATATTTCGCGTGTTTTATGGGTTTTACACCATTAATTCCAGTCACAACACTTATGATTTTCTGATTTTCTGAGCATAAACTGATCAAGGTCATAGCAAGCAACATCATAATGCATAATCATCCCATGGGAACAAGTATTCATGAAGCAAATTGCATAAAACATCAATTTCCTTTGTAAAAATGAGATTACCGTTCTTTGCGGGTTGCAGGTTTTTATTTGCCATATCTCGGGATTGATTTCCAGCCACCATTAATGCTCATGACAGTCCACAATTAGCAATCTTCATTCCTCTTGAACCACGGAGCAATCCGGTCTTCATTAGACAAGCATCCGTCATCCATTCTTCTTCTTCTTCTTCACCACATGAATCTGCCCTTAGAAGAGAGAGACGGAGGAAAGAGAAAGACCGAAATCAGAGATCTTCATAGAGACCGCCATTGGAGGAGCAAAGCATGGCGATATGATCAGCATCCAAAGGGGAAATGAAGACAATCATCATCTGCAGGGGTTGTATGCAACCTCCATCTCCCATGATCAACAATGAGGGCGCAAATTTCGGTGCCTGTAGACATCACGTTTCCTCCTCCGTAATCACGATTTTTTCATCCACATTTCATGTGGCATAAAATTTGGGCCCCAAAGGTCATCCCCATTTGACCACTCTAATGTCCACCTTTTCGCATCTTCACCGGTTTTTGGCTCCTTCCCCGTCCGGACTCCGAATCGAGCTCTAAAAAATCCTGGGCATCCGGCTTAGCATCCGGCATTGGCTGGTAACTCTTGTGAACCTGCACGACATTCTAAAAAATTATGAAAAATCATCAAGTGTTGCTCGGGCGCCTTTAAAGCACTTTGATGCTTAAAATCGTCCTAGATCGAGTCGCCACCTTCGACGTTGAATATTTTTCCCTTGATATTCATAAATTTTAGTTATTTTTAAGCACTTCTCGGCATCAAAATTCCGCTCTCATTGGTGACCACGGGATAGGGCGACTCAGCCTGTCGAATCCCACAATAGATCTGCACAAAACAACCAAAGGAAGCATCAAGCTGATACAAAATAGATACATAGTAAACACAGCACAATGCGCACCCTACCCCCTGACAGAACCAAGGCATGACATCCACAAGGAGTAGGCCTAGCATAATCTGATAAAAGGTCCCAAGCTAGTCAGTAACCGATTGCTCCAACACGGCCAAACTAAAAAGAACTGTCAAAGAGGTTGCCCTAAGTGGTGGTCTGAACTACCTACCTAACTAAGGACAACACAACTAGGAGCTCCTATTAGGCGAGGACTCCTATAGCCTGATCAAGAAGTATTTTCCTTTAGCACATTTCTTCTTTTAGGTTTTTTATTTTATTGACATACTCGAGCATGTAAAAAGAAGGGAGTTGAGCGTAGTGACCCAAGGAGAACAGGGCATCGACCTCCTCAGGTCCTGTCTCGGTACCCAAGAACCTTCCAAGCCCTCGCAAGGTGACACTTAATCCTTTTTTGATGCTCACTTTTATTTTCGCTCCAACCTTCCTTATTTTCGTCTTTTCCAGCAAGATGCCACCCCTAGGAAGACAAGGCATCGACCCCGGGTCTGACTCGTCCCCAGGAACCTACCAGGCCTTCGCTAGGCGATGATCAACTGCTTATAAATTCTTCTTGCTTTTCTTTGATAGGGGTTAGAATCCCTTTTTACACACCTTCGTATATATTTATTATCTTTAAGATATTCAGGGTTTCTTTTCCTTTATCATCATTATTTTTCTTCTTGGGCAGGCTTCCCTAACTGCCTCACAACTAACAAGAACTCCTAAAACAGTTGCCTAGCAGGCTAGCAGAACATGTGCACTAGGACCCCCTTCTAAAATAGGTCTTTCAATGCCTGACAATGTCTTTACAGGAGGCAACAACTACTCAGACCTCCCTCAAACATATTGAACCTAAACCTGGGACTGCATGCCTTGGACGCCGGTCCTCTATAAGAAAAGGAACCCTCACAAGTACACAGACACATATAGCAACAAAACATAGTACTCGTAAAGGAAAGATATCACCTGGATAGGACCACGAGAAGCTTCCACGCAACAAAAGGCTCCTTCCAAGTTCTTCTTTAAACTTGTCTAGCACAAAACTCAAACAAGAAACCATTAACCATACCTGCACTAAACAGACAACTGGCCCTCTTGGCCTAATGAAATAAAACATTCAAAACCTTGCAACACTGGCCCTCTTGGCCTAATGAAATAAAGAAAAATAGCACCTACACATCCCTCCCTGAAAGAGCATAGATATACAATAATAGGCTCCTTCCCAAGGAGGAAAAACAGGCTCGTAGCCCTAAACTAAATGCATAAGGTTATGACCCAGCCCTCCTGCATAGATAGCAAGAGGTGTATGCATGACATGTTGTCTAATTAGCCTATGGGTCCAAGATAATAACGGTAGATTGGTCTCGGCTACTTTTTGCATTACCCATATCAACCATCGTCTGCCATATATTGCATGCTCTGATAACATTCCCCACAAGCGACTAGGTCATGTTTCATCATTGATAACAATATCCAAACTAGGACCACAATTAAAGAAGAGGTCTTCCTCAAAAGCAAGATTTGACAAAGAATCCGCAAACTGATTCCAGTAACGTGGAATCGGCTGAAAAGACACTCTCTCAAACTCCTCAAGTAGGGTCATAGCAGTCCGATGATACATACAAAGAATGGGATTCCGCACTGTGTATGTCCCATCTAGCTGATTCAGGATCAACTGGGAATCCCCTTTTACTAACAATCGACGAATACCACCTTGTTTGGCAATATGCAGTCCCATAATCAAGGCTTTATACTCCGCCATATTGTTAGTGAATCCTACCCCGAGATAAGCAGCTAACTTCATTGTCACTCTACGTCGGGCATCTCAGATTACTACTCCAACACTTCCTTTCTTATTAGGGCCCCTGGACGCTCCGTCAAAATATAATGTATACGTCCACAATGGGTTTACACAGCCTGCCATCACGAACTCCTCTATTCGTAATTATGGTAATCAAATTTTAGCATGTTGAGAGGATGAACTGACGGCTCCATCCCACCTTCTTCATTGAACTCAACAGGGATACTCGTCAACAGTCGTAAGCAGTGATGGCAGAAGACTTTAATCTCCCACACAAAGGTTCCGTCTTCTTGCTCAATCACTTTATACCCTTTACTCCACCAGATGAGTTTTCCCTGATGGTATCTCTGCTCCAGATATGGGTGCTCCAAATAAGGGATTAACCGACCCATCAACCAACTTTTAAGCTCTTCCACAGGTCTCAGATCATTCCTAGCATGGACCTGCAATGCATTTTCTTTGTATTAGAATACTTAGAAGTAATAAGGTTTAATCTTATTAAGATTAATCTTATTTTTAAACTCTACTCCCTATAGATCTGCTAATAGGGCCATAGACCTATTCTTCCCTAGCCTAACAATCTTGTAGGGGCCATCCCATTTAGGTTCCAATTTTCCTGGAAACAACTCCCTACGCACATCATAATAAAGGACTAATTGCCCTTTTTTAAAGGTATATTTCTTCGCTCTGAGGTCATGCAACTTCATCCGATACTTGGCTACCTCCTGGTGTAATAAGCTCTACAACTTCAGCTCATCCAGGTGGGCTAAGGTCGTGAAACGTTCAAAAAGGGAATCCTTATCTCCCAAAGAATGGTTAATTGCAAACCGTATGGTCGGCAATTCGATTTCAAGGGGTAACACACATTCTTCCCCATAAACCAATTAAATGGAGTATGGCCGGTAGCTCGCTTAAACGTGGTATTATACGCCCATACTGCCACATACAACTTCTTGTCCCCGTCTCGTTTCTTCTCAGAGACTATCTTAGACAAGATACCCACAAGCTGCTTATTAGTACTTTCAACTTGCCCATTCGCTTGTGGATTATAAGGAGTCGTTTTATTGTGCTTGATTTGCCAAGCCTCTGTCAAGCTTTTGATCACCTTATTCAAAAAATGGGTTCCACGGTCCGACACTAATTCCCTCGGTAGACCAAAGTGGTAGATAATCTGCTCTAATAGGAAACTTGCAGTCTCTTTTGCATTGGCCTGCCTCGTCGCCCGCGCTTCTGACCATTTTGTGAAATAATCAATGGCTACTATAATATACCTCTTCTGGGTAGTAGACGACGGGGTAATAGGACCCACAAAATCAATGCCCCACTTCTCAAATGGAAGGATAGCCATGATAGGTGTAAGTGGGCGTTTCCTATTTTCTCTACTATCATGACCTTGACAGGTATCACATCTATTTACATACTCAAAAGAATCTTGGAAGATAGACGGCCACCAATATCCGGCTCTTAAAGCTTTCTGCACCGTCAACCGTCCCGCGAAGTGCCCTCCACATGCAGAGTCATGACACTCCTCCAAGATAAAAGGAACCTCGTCAAGCATCACACATCGACAATAGATATCATCAATGCCCTGCCGATATAGTGTCCCTGCAATCAAAGAAAACTTCAACGCTTGTTGTTTGATTTTCCTCTTTTCAGACTTTGACAAGCATACCAAGATGGAATAGAAGCCGTATCAATTTTAAGCATTTTCTCAATATCACTTCCTTCAGCTGAAATCTCTTTCGGCTCCCCGAAATCCACAAGGCATTCCACAATACCCTGCAACCTCGGTGGCTTGCTCTTAATCTCATAATCGAACTCCTGCAAAGTGATTAACCACTTTGCCAAACAATCAGGCGGCTGTAGCTTGTTCATAAGCAGCCTAAGTCCTTCCGCCTTCGTATAGAACATTACCTTTTCATAAAGGATGTAGTGCCTAAATTTCTTAGTCCCAAAGACCATTGCAAGACACAACTTCTCCATGTAGGTATAATTGATCTCTAAAATGCCCAATTTCCGACTAGCAAAAGCTATCGGATGATACCACTTTTCCTCCCAAATTTGGGCTAAACAGCAACTAGTACTATGCATGGTGGCTGCTGAAAATATATAGAACACCCCGCCTCTTTTAGGTGCTTTTAAAACGGGTGCTTTTACTAGCTCCTATTTCACATCCTCAAATGATATTTTGCAAGCATCACTCCATGCAAATAGATAGTTATAGGATAATAAATTCGTTAATGGCAACGTTCTTTCTGCCAGGGCATTGATGAACCTTCGATAGTACCCTATCGACGACAGAAAGCTATGAACCTCTTTTGGAGTGCGTGGTGGACTCATAGCGACTATAACCTTGATCTTTTCAGGGTCAGTTGCTATCCCTACTGAACTGACCACATGGCCCAGCAATAGCCCATAAGGTACTCCAAAGACACACTTCCGTGGGTTAAGAGCGATACAAAATTGTCTACAACACTCAAAACACTTTCTCAAAATAATCAACATCCTTTCCCTTACAGTGGTTGCCCCTAGGTCATCAATAAATACTTTCAACTCATCTGGGGAGATGTCACCAAAGGTCCTGTCTGCTGTTCGTTGCCATGATCTAGGTGCATTGCATAAACCAAAGGCCATTACATGGTACGCAAAAGTACCAAAGACAGTAATAAAAGTTGTTTTCAACTTGTCCTCTTCTGCAATTGCCATCTGGTTGTATCCTGCAAAGTAATCCATGAATGAATATATTTCCCTACCCGCTAATTGATCCAAAATCTGGTCAATAAATGGCAACGGGTAGTAATCCTTAACCGTCTGCTTATTCAGCTCTCTAAAATCTACACATAATTGGATCTGGTTGTTTTTCTTCTTCCTGATAACAACGGGTGAACACCATTCTGTGTGTTGAACAGGGAAGATCAAACCAACTTTCCTTAACTTCTGCAACTCTTCAAACAACCCGTCCCTCAATTCAAAAGGCATACGCCTTACCTTCTAACGCACAGGACAACTGCCTTATTTTACAGAGATAGTATGAACAGCCAGGCTGGGAGGAATGCCTCTCAGCTCATTATAACTCCAAGCAAAGATATCGCGGAATTCTTGAATCAAGGACACATAGTCCTCCCTTTCTGTTGAACTAAGCATGGAACCTAATTTAATTGGCCTGAATCATTTGGCGTACCAAGGTCCAACTCAATCACATCCGCATCTCTTATCCTATCTTGAGATTCTATCGGCTCATTTAGAGTTATCTGATAGATATCCTCTGTAGTGGACCCCTCTTTAGATTCATCACTGGATGACGTCTCACTACCAGATGGATCGTTTGTTGTCTCTAATTCCGTAGAAGATAAAGGAGATCTCTCACTTTGAGGAGACTCAGGATAAGCATCAACTATTACTCAATTAGCACCTCTACCTAGAACCACTCGACCGGCAAGTATATCAACTTGACAGTCTGTTCGTAAGATCCAAGGCCTACCTAGCAAAACCCGATAGCTAGGACGTCCTGCAAATCTTATGACCCTAAAGTCCAAGAAGCATTCTACACTCGCAACTGTAACATGGACCTTAGTAACGCAATCTTCTGGTTGTCTTAAACTATCATCAACCATTCTCAGAAGGGTGGAGCTGTCTTTCTGGATGCCTAAACCCAACCTCTCCATCAACTCTGAACTCATGATATTGACAGAGGATCTAGTGTCTACAATGGCATGTTCCACTAATATTCCATCCACATAAGCTGGAACCCTAGGGCAGTTCTTTTCAGCATGGTCAAACCAATCTTCCCCTACTCGTGCTATGCCCAGAGGTTCCACAATATACCCGATGCACAGGATCTTCTTAAATTCCTTGCGTACTCTTGGAGATAATTTGATCAATTGCAAGAGGTTCCATCTAGTTTAACTTCGCAAAGAGAACTCGCTAAATCAAAGTCGTGATAAGTAGCCAAAGCTCTCTTTTCTCGCCAAACCATCCTCTCTTTTGGTCTTTGGACCGGTTTCGATTCTTCTTTCTTGGCTCTTGCCTTCTTTCTTGGCATCTCCTCATCCTTCTTAGGGTCGCCTTTTTTGTCAACCGGTCTTAGCAGTCCCCCTTCTATGTTAGGGCTCTGGACTTGCGTCCCCTTATCCCCTTGTTTAGGGTTTGCCTCAACCGGTTTTTCCTTATCTTTGTCGACCTCTTTAGCCTTTTGGCCCCTTATCACGGCTCCTAAGCTAGAGTTTTCAGCATCTTTGACTCGCAGAGCCTCAATAAGGCTGACTCCATTGCCTTGTGGCAACCCTTCTATATTTGTTTTTCCCCTCTGTAATATTTGTCTTGGTGCATCATTCTGCTGCAAGTTATTTCCTTGCGCTCTATGATTCACTGGGCCCGGTTGTTTACTGCCTTGTTGGAGAGAACTAATCTTACTCCAACAGGTAGCAGCTAGATGGCCTGACTTCCCACAAATGTCACATTTCACATTTGGACAGTTCCTGGGGAAGTGCTGACCACCACACCATTTACAACTGAATCTAGAGGGTCCACCCTCTTCAGGGCATCGACTCCCTATCAAATTTTGTTGCTTCTTCAAGAAATTAACGTCGACGGCTATTTGTCGATACTGTTCAGAAATCATATCGGTATAATCCTTCATCATTTCCTTGACCTCACCAAGGACATTAGATGCACTCGACTCGTAGCCTCGATCGTCGACCCGTCGTTCCATTGGCCTAACAATCTGATTTGGCATTGGCTGTTGACCCACATGAACAACATTCGAATTTGAAACTTGGCCTCCAACATTTGATGGAGCCAACTGACTTGCCATGGGCATAGTCACACTGGGAGGAGCCGGTAATAAAGGTACATTCGAAACCATACTCCCTCTCCCAATAGGGTTAGTCATAGGCATCCCTTGACTTCCATTCGTCAATGCTGGATTGCCACTAGGTACTAAACCCCCATTTTTTTTCTTCTTCTTGGTCACAACTGGTGAACACCATTCAATATGTTGAACAGGGAAAATCAAACTGGCTTTCTGCAACTTTTGTAGCTCCTCAAAAAACACATCCCTTAGTTCAAAAGGCATATGCCTTACTTTCTGATATATGGGGCGGCTTCCTTCCTTTAGAGGAATGATATGCATATCCAGGTTGGGAGGAATGTCTCTAAGTTCATCATAACTTCAAGCAAAGATATCCAGAACTCCTGAATCAAGGACACATACTCCTCTCGTTCTTCTAAACTAAGCACGGATCCTAATTTAATTGGTTGCGAATCATTTGGCATACCAAGCTCTAGAAGCTCAATATTGTCCATGTCTCTTATTTGATCTTGAGGCTCTATCGGCTCATTCAATGTTATTTGATAGATGGCTTATGTGGTGGATCCTTGTTTGGATTCGTCACTCGATGACGTCTCATTATCAAGTACATCTTTCAATGTCTCTAATTTGGTAGAGGATAAAGGAGCTCTCTCGCTTTGAGGAGACTCAGAATAAGCATCAACTACTACGCATCGAGCATCTCTACCACATATCAATTGACCAACAAGTATATCCACTTGACAGTCTACTTGCAAGATCTAGGGTCTATCTAACAACACTTGATAGCTAGGACATTGTGAGAATTTAATCACCCTAAAGTCCAGAAGGCATTCTACGTTTGCAATAGTGATGTGGACCTTAGTGATGTAATCTTTAGGTTGCCTAAGACTATCATCAGCCATTCTAAGAATCATGGAGGCGTCCTTTTGAATTGCAAGACCCAGCCTCTCCATCAATTCTGAACTCATGATGTTTACAGAGGATCCCGTATCTACGATAGCATGATCCACTAGTACATCGACCTAGGCTGCATGCCTTGGGCAATGCTTTTCAATAATCATCTCCTAGTTGTGCTATACCCAAAGGTTCTACGATATACCCAATATGCAAGATCGTTTGAATTCTTTGTATACTCCCAAAGACAGCTTAATCAACTACAAGAGAGTCACATCTAGTCTAGCATCACAAAGAGAGCTTGCCAAATCAAAATCGTGATAATTCGCTAGAGCTCTCTTCTCATGCCAAACCATTCTCTCCTTTGGTCACTGAACTAGCTTTGGCACTTCCTTCTTATCTTTTACCTTCCTCCTTGGCAACTCTCTATCCTTCTTGGTGTCAGCTTTACCTTCTACGAGTTTTAGAGGCCCACCCTCCCCGTTAGGGTTAAGGACTTGCGTTTCTTTATCGTCTTGCTTAGGGTTTCCATCAACAGGATTTACATTGTCCTTGTCACCTTCTCTACCCTTTCGACCTCTTGCGATAGCTTGCAGACTAGAGGCTTTAGTCCCATTGACCTACACAGCCTCAATAAGGCTGACTCCATTGCCACCACGTAGCTCCTCTACAATAGCCTTACCCCTTTGAAGGATTTGCTTCAGCCCATCATCTCGTTGAAGGTTGTTCCCTTGTGCACGATGGTTAACAAGACTTGGCTATCTACTACCTTGTTGGAGAGAGCTAATCTTACTCCAACAGGTTAACAAGACTTGGCTGTCTACTACCTTGTTTGAGAGAGCTAATCTTACTCCAACAGGTGGTAGCCAAATGGCCTTCCCACAATATCACATTTGACATTGGGACAATTCCGAGGGTAATGTTGGCCACCACACCATTTGCAACTAAATATCAAAGGGCCACCCTCTTCAGGGCATCGACTCCCTATCAAATTTTGTTGTTTTTACAAAAAAATTAACATCAATGGCTATTTGTCTATATTTCTCAAAAATCATGTCAGTGTAGTGCTTCATCATGTCCTTCACTTCACTAAGGACATTCAAGGCACTTGATTCATAGCCTTGATCATCTATCTGTCATTCCATTGGCCTAACAATTTGATTAGCCATTGGGTTGTTGCTGACTCACAAGAACAATGTTAGAGTTCGATACTTGGCCTCCAACATTTTGCGGAGACATTTGACTAGCCATAGGCATAGTCACATGTCACACTAGGAGGAGCTGGCAAGAAAGGCACACTTTGGACCATGATTTCTCTCATATTCGGGTTAGTCATAGATATCCCTTGATTTCCATTCCCATTGGTCAATGCCAACTTATTTTCCATAACTAAACCCATATTAAGATTGGTTCGAGAGGCATAAGCCACTTGTAGTCCGGATTCTACTTCTTGTGCTCATCTAATGGTAATGTCTACATCCGGCAAAGTGACACTACTCAACTGCACCTGAATATTGAAATCTAGACCATGCAAGAAATATTGCAGTTGGGTAGCTGCTGGAATAGGTATAGAGACTTGCCATTTGTGAAAGACCTCTTTTAACTTCTTGGAGTATGCTCAGATATCCTCATGTGGCTCTTGTCGTGTCATGTTTAATACACATAACCAATATTGACTACCCCTTTCAGGGGTAAAATCCCTTCGAAAATCTTGGAAAAATAAATCAATGGTAGTTATTGTTTCCACCTCTAGGCCGTGATACCATATGGCAGCTCCTCCTTTGAGAGTCATATTAAAGAACATCATTAGATGTCCTTCATCCTAGATGCAAGAGTTGAATATCAACTTTTAGAACTCATTAATGTGTAGTTTCGCATCCTCCTCCACTAACTCATTAAAAATGGGGGGAAACCTAGGGCTTGCAAATCCAGTGTTCCAATTGGTATGGCAATAGGTTGTGCCACCATGGTAACAATTGGATTTTCTACTACTATAGGGGTTGGAACAACTAGAACTAGATGTCCACTCAAAGTGGAGGGACTGATTGGAGGGGGGAAGAACTCGAGCTTCCTCCCCCTAATGGACTATGTGTTGAGCTAGGGTTATTAAAAACCTACCCTTGCAAAGCTATTGCACTGCTCCTTTGTGGAGAGTATCTTCTCTTTATCTCAACCCGTCATCTAGCTCATTCAGCCCTCTCTTGCTTTTTGAGATGGTCTTGTGAGTCTAGCTCACTAATTTGTATCATACACTAAACGATAGGTCCCAATCGACCAAGGCATAGAAACTGCCACTTCTAGGCAGCTCCTAGCAAATGCACCACATATCGGGACCTAAAGGGGGCCCAACACTAGCTCTCTAGCACTAGTCGGACCTCAAGACACACAAGACACCCCATATGGCCTCGTGGCCAAGAGCATCTAAGGAAAACACTATACTAAACTCTAATATCGATCTTGCACTTGTAATAGGACATAGTCCAACATTTGCCTTCCCCTACTCCTCAGAGGGAGATCCCATACACATTGGTATAATATACCACGTATCACATACATAGGAGGCAACCTCTTCAACTGAAACACCACGGCCTTACTACAACTCTCCTACATCTTGAGGATTGGCCCCTCAATGCACTGCTCCAATATAAAGAATAAACATACAAGCTTCGCTCTTTTCTCTATCAAACAATCCAGGAGTTGATAGATCCTCACTAGACTAATCTCAAGGAACTGCTCGTCTATCCTATAGTCTAGAAACTCACACACTCTACGTTGGTCATTTATTTAGGCAATCAAGTGCTATGCATCTAGGTTTTGTACCATGTGGCATGCAAAATGAAAAAGTGTATAACCCTTTTTCTCAAATATTTATCATTAAAAATTACCAAAGTGGAGTGAAAAAATCAGCCCTTCGATGATTTTCAATCTATGCATTGTTGATGTGTTGCTAGAGACTAGCACCAAACTTAATCGTGCTACTAGTCTCTTTAACTTAAGTAATCAATCATCCTATATGATGTGCACAAACAAAATATCATACTTTTCATCATTTTTAGCATTTAAACATCGTTGCATAGGTGTAGGGTTTGGTTTTTTGTCCAACAACAATTCAGCAAGAGTCTTTGCCACTTGGCCACCTTGGAACACTCGAAGTTTCTTCTTCATAGCCTTAAGAGTCATAGTGAAGACATCAAAATTTGCAACTTATTGGAAGCTATTGATTGAAGCCTAGAAATCAACGCAAACATCTTCTAAGTCCTCAGCTCTTTGCATTGTTTTTTGTGTTATCCCCATGGTTTATCTTGATTTTAGGTGGACTAAATGGATTATTTGATCAATTAGGTCATGAATAGGTGTGTTTTCCACATCTACAAATCTAATAGGACTAGGGTTTCTACTTGATGTGGGCATTGGAACGTCTTGCCGTGAGTGCGTCAGTGCATGTGCTGATACCATGGATGTTTTAGGTCATGGCAATTTATTTATTTATTATTTTGCCTCTCTTTTTTTAGTCTCTTTTCTTTATTCAAATTTTTTGAATATTAAAAAAGAACAATTTCCTTCTTACAATTTGTCTTTTTTTGTGTAATCTATTCGCAAATAGGGTTTTTCCTTTCATCAAAACAATGTGTGAAAAGTAGAACACTTTAACTTTTGAACATTGTGTTTGCATTACATTGAGTGTGATTTCTTGGCTTTCATGATAGTCTTTTTGTTCTACTAAGTTTTTTTTTTTCATTAGAGAGTCCTCTTTTCTAATTATTGCACTTACCTTTTCTATTCGTGGTGCTAGTAAACTGACCTATTAAAGGTGAATGTTGTGATTGCGTGACACTACATTAATGTATGTGGATCCTAGAATTTGTACATGGGGTGTGCTCATTATGCATTGTTAGTACTAATTGGAGTGTCTAAGTGTAGTACTAGATGCATAGGTTTACTAGGAAAAAGAGAGGGAAGTGACACAAGGTATAGTGTGTTACTATGAACATGCATTAAGTAATGTACACTATGTATTGTTGAGAAATAGGGATCCTTGAGCAAGGTTTAGCTATGGAGGACATAAGTCAATGGAAAGAAGCATGTTGATAACGACTAGATACACTGACTATTGGTCAAGTGAATTAGGTTCCAAGATAGATAAGCTTAGACTCATAAACACAATCTTCAGTAGAGAGAGAGAGAGACAGAGAGAGAGAGAGAGAGAGAGAGAAGACTAAAAGTACAAAGTACAATAGCATTCTCATTCAAATGATTGTGAAGTACACTCTTTTATAGTTGTAGGATGGTGTTGATTTTGTCATTATTCTGCCCATGGGATAAAGGTAGGTTCTCCTAGGCTCTTGCATGTCCCTTGCCCTACTGCTCCATACAATGAGGCTATCTTAGAAGAGTAATTGCATAAATATCAACACCCCTCAATCACAACCATAAAAAGCACCAATTATATGGAGACTTTCATGAGTAGAACCTTGCTAAGTGTAGACATGGAGAAACAAACCATATAAAGCTAAAGGTTGTCACAAGGCCTCACTAAGTATGCAAAGACTATAATGCATAGGTTACATGAGGTTTACAAAGCTTATGATTGGGGCATTAATGCAAGTACATACAAGGCTTAAAAAAGTTGATTTGAATAGTGAGAATAGAAGGTCTGATCAGACTTGTCATTCTACACTTGAATGTCTTCTCCTTCTTCTTCTTCATTGTCTTCTTCATCCGCAATTGCTAGGTAGCTTTTGCGATCTTTTCTTGGCATGACAAAATTTTTCAATGTGCCATATTATATAAAACCTCCAATTTTCCAAAAACCCTCAATTGTTCCAAAATTTCATAATTTTGCATTGTGGATTTTCTTGATTTCCATTTTTATTATATGAACAACAATATACAATTGAGAATTTTGATTTTTCAAGCAAAAAAAAAACATATTAAAACATTCTAAACCATTTTTCATAATATGCACAAAAGAATCATCATAAAATGAAAAAAGTGAGCACTTACACGATTAATTTAATATAAATATGCACGCATTTCAGATTCAAAAGGCCACTGATGCTCTTTGATGGCTGCTCATGTATTGCCAACCTTTGATTTATGCTCAACAACGCTTTAGTATCATCATGCGACCAAAATCTATCATCTCAGCCCACACTCATCTCTTACATGGAATAAGCCATAAGAATAAGGTGTAGAGAGGAGAGAGGGGGAGAGAAACTTACTAAATCTGCAACTTTCTATTTATTCCATCATTTCTTGCATGGCTACATGCGATATGGAGTAAAGAAATTGTTGTCACATTCCCCATAGCATTTCCCATCTCTACCCCCTGTTTTGCCAAATACTGAAAGTAATGGATTTTAGGGGGCCCAAAACAAGATGCATGCCCCCTATCATCTCATGAAGAAAAATGAGCTTAAAGCTCTACTAATTTGTCATTAATATAAATCATGAAAATATATTGTTCATTTTTGCATGTTCACACTTGTCTATAAGAAGTGGTTCTAGCCTAGACAAAGGGGAAAATGAGCTTGGAATCACAATCTGATTAGAGGCCTATCTTCATGGTATCAATATCTATCAAGATGGTCTCATCACACTCTTTTTGGCTCTCATATCCAATAGCCGCTTCATAGTGCCAATATATCTTGCAACCATTAAATGGGAATTCAAACAACCTCTAATTAACAAAGGGAGACTTGACTTGGATTCCTGGTGTTGAAATACATCTAGGAAAACTCCATCTCCTTGATTCACACTCAATTAATTTTCTATGAAATTTTATTATTTTATGCCTTCTAGGGCACTTTGATGCTCTAAAAACAACTTCAAAATTCAGCTCCCATTAGCGACCACAGAATAGGGTGACTCAACTTGTTGAATCCATGAAATGACTTGCACATACATAAACTAAAAAAAGCATCAAGTTGCCATAAAGAAGAATGCACAATAAAACACAAACAATGCTCTCACCCTACCTATTGAAAAAATGAAGGCATATCTCCTCAACAAATAGGCCAATCATAATCTAACAAAGATGTAGAGTCAGTCCATAACCAACTACTCCAACACATACTGGCTAACAAGAATTGTCAAAGGATTCATCCTAAGTGGTAATTCTACCTACCTACCTAGCCTAAGACAACTAGATCAGGAACTCCTGCTAGGTGATGAGTCCTATAGCCTCGTCTTGCATTTTTAGATACTTTAGATTTATCACTTTTTGATACTTCTTGACTTGATACTCAGATGTGTAAAAGAGAGGGATCTAAGTGTATGGTATCCCAAGGAGAATAGGGCATCAGTCTCAGGTCCTATCTCGATACCCAACAACCTACCAAGCACTCGCAAAGTGACACTAAATCATTTTCTTTTGCTCATCTTTATTTTCTCTCCAACTATTCTTATTTATTTTTTTGGCTAGACATCACCCCCATGAAGATAAGGCAATGGTCCTCTGACTTGACCCCAGGAACATATCAGGCCTTCGTAAGGTAATGATCATCTTCTCTTATGATTTTTCTTTTATTCAAGGGTTAGAACCTCTTTTTACACACCTATGTATGCTATAGTCTTTAGATATACTCTTTGTTTCTTCTCTCTTTTTTGTTTGGCAGGCTTCTATATTTGCCTCACAATGAACAAAAGCTCCTAAAAAGAGTTTTCTAGTAGGCTAGTAGACAAGGTCACTAAGGACTACTCTTAAAAATAGCTCTTAGATTGCCTACCAATGTCTTTACAAGAGGTGGACAACTGTTGAAACCCCCTCATACACACATAGCCTAAACTTTGGGACTTCATGCCTTGATTTTGTGGGTCCTCGAAATAGGAAAATTCTCCACATACATGTATACAAATATAGCACAAAGGAAAGTAACTTATAAAGGAAAGACATGACCTGGAATTGGCCACAAGAAGCATCTATGCAGCAAGGGACTCATTCTAGGTACTCTAACAGCCCCAATCAAAAAGTTAATGAAGAAGCTCATTTGGAATAGCACAAGAGAAGGCAACCATGGAGGGCCAGGAGACGAATCCATCTAGCAACATATTCAATTTTAAAGATGGATCCACCCATTAGCCTCTCCCTCCACAAACACTATCATCAATTTCAAAGGCATAAGTCCCTCCAGTGCACATCTTCCACCAGGGCTCATATAAGGGCCTTTCAAGTCCATAAATCCCTCTAGCACTAGGGATCATATCCAATGCAAGGGCCTTTCAATTCCATAAATCCCTCCAATAGGTCCATAAATCCCTCCAATACCAGGATCATATCCAATGCAAGGGCCTTTCAATTCCATAAATCCCTCCAACAGGCCTATAAATCCCTCCAGTACCAGGGATCATATCCAACACAAGGGTTTTTCAAGTCCATAAGTCCCTCCAGCACCAAGGATCATATCCAATGCAAGGGCCTTCAAGTCCCAAAAATCCCTCCAATAGGTCCATAAATCCCTCCAGCACCAAGGATCATATCCAACACAAGGGCCTTTTAGTTCCATAAATCCCTCCAACATGTCCATAAATCCCTCCAACACCAAGGTTCATTCCCAACTCAAGAACCTTCTAGTTCCATAAATCCCTCCAATCCACCCCCCAACATGGCTTGTATACAAACTCAAAAATCCACTTGGCTACCCCAGCAACACTGTCTGACTCACCACCCAGCAAGTGCCATGGGACTAGCACTCAACTAGGAGCGGGGTAATGTTAACCCTCAAACAAACAAGGTGGAAAATCCAAAAAATCTAAAGCAGAAGACAAGGCCAAGGAAAAAGCAGAATGGAGAACGAAGGCACGCCAAGAAAAATCAGGAAACACAAGAAGCATGAAAAAGTCCTAAATCAAGGAGAGGCGCATAATAAAAAGTGCAAGTCAATACTTTTGTAAAAGAGTGCAAGGTGCACCATGATTTTCTTTAAGAGCGTTGGGCTCTGACCCACGTGCAAGGTGCACCATGATTTTCTTTAAGAGCATTGGGCTCTGACCCACGTGCAAAGTTTAAATATAGATGGACGGTGGGAAGGAAGCTAGGAAGATAGGAGAACAATGGAAAAAAGGGCCTAGGCTATGGCTGGCCATGTAAAAACGGGAAGACCGCCCAAAGGGAATTTAAGGCTTTGTATATAAAGTTCAAAATATGAATGAGAGCTCATTCTTTGGTGTGTGGCAACAAGAGACTCACCTTCTTCTCTTCTTCTCTTCTCTTTGCTTGCTTGTGTGTGCTTGAGAGAGGGAGTGTGAGAGTGTGAGGGAGTGGGTGAGGGTGAGGGTGAGGGATAAAGGAGGTGAAGCTCTCCACCATCTCCTCTCCTCTTCTTCTCTCCTCTTCTCTTCTCTTCTCTCGTCTCGCGTGTGGCTATGGAGGATGGAGCTTGGAGGTGGAGACTTGAGGATGCTTGAGCTTACATCAAGAATCATGGAGCGATCAGAGTGCTTGAGTGAGGAAGAAACTTAATCAGGCATCAAGGTAAGCTCACTATACTCGTAGAGAAGAATGGCATGTTGGTTATGTGAGAGGTAGCCATTAGTACTCACTTGAAATGCTAGAACAATAAGCAGTTCATGGGTTTTGGCGGTTGAGCATGTGCTCGCCTCTACATTGACATTAAACTGCATACACTAAAAACCCTTTGTTATCATTTTAGAAGTTTGTGGATACATAAACATCGTAGACACACAACTAAGCACTCATATGAGCTACCATACACATAGACATACAAGCACTTTATTTGTGCTTGAATACTACTTAGCGAATACATAAAACTCAGGATGGAACCATGCAATCAAATTTTCAAACTAAGAGTTCAAAATGAACGACAAATGAACAGACACACATAACCAAAAATAAATTCCTAATGATGCTGACTATTGAGTTCAAATTCTTGGCAAAAAAATCCATCCTCAGGTTCGCAGTGGTGGATGCACAGCCTCATGACATTCGCCCCCTCCTAACCTACACATCCTCTAGATGGACGAAATCTACCCATCCTCACTACCGCCAATCTCGATGGTCAATGAGATCTCCTCATCTTTTGCAAAGACATATGCAATATCCACATCCTCATCTACATTATCTCTTGCCTCAAGTCCACCATCATAAAATTCATCATCGAACTCTTCAACTACATAAGCTGCATCATCTCTCCTCTTGAACAATTTGATTATGTTTCCTGCAATCAGAATCCGCAAGGCCATACCATCAAGCTCTGCTAAGGAATATGTAGCATTGTCATGGACATGACACACCAAATAAGACCCAAACCATCATCTTGAAACCTTGTGGATAGTGTTGTGTTGGTTGTTTAGACTACTATCGTAGACCAACACCCAATAAACCTCCTCAATCTCTCCAGGTCTCAATCTATATCTACTAACAAATCAGTCTTTGCTGCAAATTTTGGCATCTTTGAGCTTCTAGATAGCTCTCTCAATATCCTCAAATCTCCTCTCCAACTAATGAATACGAAGAGCCAAAATATTCTCTCTAGTCATCTCATCCTACTGCCACGGTAAAGCACTCCAAGTGAGTGTGCAAGTCTCTCTAGGCATGACTGGTTTCTGTCCATAAATCAATTCAACTGGAATATAGCATGTGGTCACATTATGGGTAGTGCGATCAGTCCATAAGGCGTAAGGCAACAATCTAGGCCACTTCGTGAGCACCGTATGCTTTCGCCAAGGCTTTCAAAATCGATGGATGGCCTCTCTTGCTCTTCCTGTTGACTTCTAGATTATATGCTGAAGTCAAAGCAAGTTTAATGCCAAGGCGAGAGAAAAACTCCCTTGTCTCATCAGCATCCAACTCACCTCTATTTGTTGTAATTTTCCCAATGCAGCCATGCTTGAAAATAACATCATCCAACACAAACTTACAGACCATTGAAGTAGTCTTCATCCTCAATGCTCTTCCTTCCACCTGATTCTTGAGATCCTCTCGTGCCAAAACAATGTAACGCATTTTCCACAATCCAACAGGCATAGTAATCAAATCAAGAACCCACTTGTAGTGAATAAATAGTGGGTAAGTAGGGTGAATCTCGTCTCTACCTCTCATTGAAGAAAAAATCTAACAATTAGTGCATGTCTCAACAAATTATGTGATATCTCTGTATATGCCTCTCCACCAATAGCACTCTCTAATCTTCTCATAGTTCACCCAAGAAACTCTATGTCCTACCCAAATACTTTCATGAAACTCTCTTATGATTCGCACCTCTGAAGCTCTATCACATACAACTCTTAGTGGCTCTCCTCCTCGCTTCCATGGATGCTTCCAAAGCAGTCCACTCCGCAAGAAGAAACCATAATCTTTTCTCCTAATCTTCTTGAATTATGCATTAGTCCATCCATCTTTTCTAGACATGGTACTCAAATAACGGCCAATCTCTAAATACTCTCCTGTATACAAAGACTTATCAAAACTCTCCAAAGTAGTTACATGACAAGTATGACCAGCATGCATCGCTGAAAGATCAACCCCATCATCAATATCATTAGTTCAAGAAGAATCCATATCATCATACTTCGCTCGTGAAAGCATATCGGCTATTGGGTTGTCTTGAGCTAATTCTGAATAGGCCGTGGACAAGGATAAAGCACGTCATCGAAGCTAAAGGGGATACAACCTTAGAAAATGGGGAAGTAGGTAAACATGCACTTTGAAAATTGGAAAGTAGGTCGATATTGTTGAATAGCCCATGGATAGGGATAAAGCATTTCATGGAAGCTAAAGGGGATGCACTCCCTTCAGTTTAGTAGGTGGGCTATCTATAGCTCATGGACTAATTTAATGGGCCATGCTAATGCACTCCCTTTAGTTTAGTGGGTGACTGATAAAATGGGTCCTATGATATTGTATTTCTATTGAGATATATAGTATTTTACTCATCTCCTTTTCCTCTACTGAATTGAGTGTTGCTATGGCTGCCAATTTGCAGCATCACTCTCACAGACTTGGGAACATAGTATCAAGCTAATTTAGGGGCTACTCTCATAGTTAGAGCTCAACATTTGGATTAGCTCATACTTTGTTTGCAATAATATTACATAATGTCAAAAGGGGGTACTTATAGCTCACTGACTAATTGAATGGGCTACTTTACCTTTTAATATGGATATTTATGGGTTTGTCTCTTAGAATGCTTTGATTGCATGAACTAGAAGCCATTTTCCATTATCTTCTTAAGTTGATGTGCAAGTTGGGGTCAATGTAAATACTTGGTTAATTGCTATGTATATTCTATTTTCTTTTCTAGTCTCCCTATTGTACATTGGGGTAATGTACAATTTGACGCCTCTATTTACCATTTCATTAGCCATTAGGGATCAACTTGAGTAAGAATATAGTATCACCATATTATTGGATCGTATAGATTATTTGAAATATATTTTTAAATAAAATTATCTATATACAAGAATTTTTTTGGTATAGGGAAAAAAGCCTATATAGAAAAATATTATCTATTTAGGAATTTTTTCTTGACATAGGAAAAAAAAGGCTTTATAGTGATTTTTTCAACATAATCTATTAGGATGTGTATTATGTCCTATTTGAAATTAACTAAATAATATCTATAAAAAAATTAGTTGAAAATTTGCTATATAATTTTCTACTTAGGAATATGTAAACTAAGGAAAATGCAATAAATTTTCTATATGGGAAAATTACCATATGTAGAATAACATAATGGAAAAGTTTTCCTATATAGGAAATTTTTTAAAAAAATCACTATCAATTTCCTATTTAAAATTACACATAAGTAGGGAAAGTAAATAATAGGGAAAGTGGAACATTTCCTAGTTAGAGAAACTAGGGAACCGCATATGGAATTTCCATAGGGAAATTCCCTACATAGGGGATTTTTCCTATGTAGGGAATTTTCTATGCAATTTCCTAGTTTCTCTAACTAGGAAATGTTCCACTTTCCCTACTTATGTGTATTTTTAACTAGGGAATTGATAGGGAATTTCCTTTTCTTTTTCCTATGTAGGAAATGATTAAAAGTTAATTGTGAATTAAAAAGCATAAGAATTTGATTATTAGTACTAACAAGCAAAACCAATATCAGCATCTAAAGCATGATGCAACATACATAAGAGGATTCATCACACTAGTAACATGAGACACCTACTTGTAGCCAAACTTTTAATATTGTAGATAGCAAGCAAGTACTAAATGATGTATTTATTCCTATGAGATCGTAGAAAGTGCATAACAATTTGATTACTACTATTGACGGTGACTGAGAGGACCAATATCACCATCTGAAGCATGATACACATAGCTATGATGAATAGAATCTGAGATAAAATAGACTTATTAGGCAAGTTACCAACAACTATACTTATCCTCACAACTATAGATTGAGATGGTCATGCCTTGAGATGAATATGGAGCATCCCAATCATGATAAGCATGCAACCTCCAACTAATTTGTAATTATTGAAAGCTAGGACAAATATAGAATTTGTCACAATGATATGCATGGTACATCTTCTCCATGACATAATCAAATATCTAATTGCAATCTTCAACTCTTAAGTAACACAGCCCCACAAGTCTATATATACTTTGGCTTATATCCATTCTTATCCACTCATGTAGGAATTTATTTTCCTTGACTTTTAAACTACTTCTAGTTGTTAAATCCAATTTTAAATTCAGCATTAATATCCCTCTTGCAAACTCTTAGGGATGGAAAGTGTTGGGGCAAGTAAAGAGTACATAAAATGTATAACAAAACACGATAACAATATATGACAAATTCTTGATGAGAGAAGTGTGTATAGAGAAATAAGAATGATATGAGCCCTTGGTCTTCGCATCTCAAGGATTGGGGGAATTGAGCTGATAGTGGAGTTGATGATTTTTGAAGAATATTTGAGAATGTGTTGTACCCAAGACAAATCCTTAACACAAAAAGAGTAGTCCATTTGTAATTCAAAAATGATGCCACCCCCAATTGCGTGGCTGCCTAGACAAAAAAAATACAACTATGATGGTTTGTTGATAGAATGGTAGACTTTCAATTTGTTCAAGCTTGTTTTTCTAACTGTTTTTCAATTTGTTCAAGCTTGTTCAAGCCACCAGAATTATAGTGAAAATTACACAATTACAATGACAAGACAATCTAAAAGCACTATATTCTAACAAAAGTCATTACCTGAAAGCATGGGACTTGAAATTCCATTGGCATTTTGTGTTGTTGAAGAAAGGGTCTCATGCCAATACACAAGCTTGCAATTGTGAAAAAAGGAGATAATCACAAATACACACCACTACACGAGACAAAACATGTTTGATTACCATAGTGCTCTTGTCTCCCAACAAAGGAAATACAAGATATTCCTCTCTTTATTCTCTTGGATCAAAGTATAAGACTATATAGCACTTGCCATTGTAAAACTTTCCATACTTGCTTGAAGGTGTAGCCTCTTTTAAGTTTGACTTTACATGCTAGACTTGAGCAACACTCCATTAGTCTGATTGTCGATCCCCTGTAGTCATGCCTTGCCATAAAAATTATTAGCCAATGATCTACACAAAAAAGGACTTGCTATGGCATATAAAAGAGCCTAATATAACATCCAATGTCATGCCATGGATCCCCATTCACACATTTCCTTTGTGCATACTCTCAAATAGAAAGCCAATCCACTACCTAAAGACACTCAACAAGTTGCCACAAATATTAGACATGGATAATGATCATGCATTTGGTCAACCAAATAGCATAAAATAAGACAATAAAACAAGGAAACCTACAAAGGTAAGTAAATCCAAGAATGATCTTAAGGAAAGAAATAAGGCTAGTTATAGACTAAGATGCTTGACTATTATATGCAAATATTTATGTTACAAAAATGTATATACAAACCCTCTTCGTTAAGGTGTTGCAAGGTATAGACTATTACCTTTCGTACATGAGGGCTCACGGCAACCTTATGGCACACACTAATTTGTCTATGCATGATTGTCTACCATAAGAACCAATGTAACCTATCCTATAGATGCAAAAATTTTCCAAAAAATGAGCATGAAGATCCTGCATCAAAGGAAGCAATGACAATAATGACATTGACTATTATTCGAGTAGGAGGAGTTGCTCCTATTCTCAATCTTCCATCTTGAATCAAAAAGCTAAAGACTACTCATCATTTTTTATTGCATGGCTACTCCCCTTAGTGTATTCTATAATAGAATTTTAGATGTACTTGATGGCCACATTTCAACCATGACACAATAGCCACCTTCACCTTCTCTACATGAAGATATGAAAAATGATGATAGATTGCACCTGTTGTTTCAGGGGGATTATTGCCTGCTCATGTAAGCTTCACTATAACTATCTTCTACTTTTGATTTATATGAGCTAACAAATAGCTAAGAAGTGTATTTTCTTGTATTCAAGAAAACTTGCAACCTTTGATGGACCAAGTCTCTTATGAAGGGTGGCATGCATTTCAACTCAGCCTAAAATGCACTATGACTCAAAAGACCTATGCACAATATTCTATCCACTACATGAGCTAAAGGAGATTGTTGTTTCAATTTACTATCCAAAATATCAAGATATATTTTGTGTTCTGTGGTTTTACTCTAGAGTCAATAGAACCTAGTATTCGGCTCACTCTTTTCTTCTCTACATCATCTCTTCAAAATTAGTCCCTTTCACCTCCAATACTTACATGCTGTCAATACATGTAGTCTTGTCACCACTATATCCATCCCAGTCCCTCCCTTATCTTTTCATAATGCTTGTTTATTTTGTTATCTCATTTTTCCCATGTTTTTGAAGAGCTTTCACCTATGAATATCCATCTTTGCCACATCAAAACAAAAGGCATGCACTAAAATTCTATCCTACGATCAAACTTAGAAGCACCTATATTGCAAAGGTCATGATTCATGTACCAATTTAGACTTCGGATGTTTTCAAGAAGTCCCTCTAGACTAAATCGTGCTCTTCTTTGTCATAGATCTATTCTCCTAGTTGTCTCCCATTTTTTGTGCATTCTTGAGTAATTATTCACATGCTCTTGATGATCAAAATGTGCGTAAAAAAGTCGATTGTCCTCAAGCATGGATAGCTACATCACTGGAAAATCATCTAGCCCAAGCTTCCATTCTATAATCTTTAAGATTTTTTTAAAAAATTCCTTCACAACCAATGACTCACTTTGGTTCTGCAGTGTCTCATATGTTGGTATATGGATTTCCACTTTTGACAGTATCATCTTGCACAAGGTTTTCCAAGCCCATTAACTTGAAGATACCATTTCTTACATAGTAGATTGAAATCCAATCAATATTGAACTTTAGGTGCATGTTTGATATGGAATATCTTAGGTAGTAAGCATAGCTAATGCTTTAAGTGGAACAGAAGTTGGAAACTCAAGATTCGGACTTTACTTTTAGGACTACATTGGATGAGCATTATATACTCACAAATACCATCCAGAGCTAGTAAGATGTGTGACCTTTAGTACACCACACTGAATGAGCATAATCTAATTCATGAGGTGTGATCAAATTAATTTGATATGATGTGTCCAAATTTTCTAGTTGCATATTTGGGATGCCTACATCATGATCACCATCTATCATCAATAATTGTATATACTTACAATTCTCTCTACTGCGATGAGGTCTATTCTCTCACTATTTTGTCATTTTCTACATGAACATACTTATCACATTGGAAATTACTACTTTGACTAGGTAGAGACTTAGTTAGAGTAGATTTAGTACCATTTAGCCACTTCTTATGTGCATTCTCCCTTACAACTCAAAGTAGACCTTGAAAACTACCACTCATCCAAAGCACATTAAATCCTCTGAAATCATATGCCCAAATTCTACATAATAAAAGTAATCCTCATATTTGAATGCCTTTTGAAAACAAAACATTTTATTGGACATTATGTCATAGATATCAAAACATCACTAAGCATAAGTAGACAACTTGATATATTTCAAAACATAATACTAGCTAACTTTGGTGATAAAGGAGATTCACAATCTACTCCTGGAAGGTTTTTCCATAGTTGTGTTGCATCCTCGGGTAAGTTACTCATGAATATATGTGTGCATCACATGGGTTCAAAATAAGGGATTTTTAAAATACCATTTTTATACATTTTTTACATACAGAAGGGTGTAGTATAAAGGGATTATTTACATATTGAATATAAAAGGGTTATGTTTTATTTAGAAAAAAATCATAGATAAGGATATTTATAAATAGGCCTTGAACACACATGATGTAGAGAATATACATATAGTAAATTCCCTAAGGTTGCATCATGCACACTATCTCCTACTCGTTTCACCTTCAAATTGCATGCATCAAAAGTTTAGGGTTCTGCCACAGGGCTGCAATGAGGCTACAATTCATGATAGCATTCAACATGGTGCCATGGGGAATTGCTTTAGATGTTGGCCCTACTCCTGCTAAGAAAGCTATGTCTTTCATATCTAAGAGCTGGCTCGATGTGCAAAAGAGCACATATGAAGATATCAAGAGCATGATTGAGATCTCAAGCAAGGTCATTCATTGACCTTGCCAATTCTACTCGAGAATTTTAGGAAATCTTTCCTCAAGCATGGAGTAGATAGGAGCATCTCATAGAGCCTCCTTGGTTCTTTCAAAGATAGTAGCCGTCTATTCATTGCTCTCAACATGTCACACTTCGAGGATCTCGATTTTTGAAGAAACTGAAGCCTTTATCTCAATTCAGGCGATCCCATTAAAACCTGAATTTGGGCAATGAGCAAAACCCACCCTCTCTGAAGCCTTTATCTCAATTCAGGTGATCCCATTAAAACCTGAATTTGGGCAATGAGCAAAACCAACTAGAGGGTGGGGGAGGGGCTGCAATTTAGAGGCTTGAAACACTTTAACTTGCTCCAACTAAACTCGTAGAAAACCTTCAAAGAATTTAATTTTGAATGTGATCCTATTACCCTCCCTATTTGTTAATGACCACCCCATCTAAATCACCCTCTTGAGCACACGCCATGACACCATCCCTGCATATTTAATAACTTCAGGGGCCAATCTTATGAAGCCACTAGAGCACCAATAGATGGACTAGAATCCTCTCCTTAACCTTGATTTTTCAACACCTTTTTTGCTTGGTAATGGTCACTCCTCTTATACAATGTTAATTATTATCATCCCCCCTCTTCTTCATAGAGATGCCCTCTGATGTGGCCTCTTCACATGCCTATTCATGGTTTGGCAATCATGAAGATTATTGTCTTTTTCATCCAGTGTTTTGATTCCCTTTCTTAATGTTCCAATTAAGGATAATGAGATCCCCTCATAGCTAGTGAAATTCCACCTTATACTTGCTCCTTTAGCCATAGTTGAACTACTATGTGTCATGCCTACCATCTTGAGGTTAGGCATCAAATCCCGTGTACACACCGTACCTTTTCAAAGAGAGCACTCCCTCATCTTCTTTTAAGTATAACACCTTCCACCAAAGAACCTTGAACCCCCTATCCTCTCCTTGTAAGTCTATTTCCTTTTGGACAATCCATCCCTCTCATCTTGAAGAGTGCCCTCTGCAATAGTCTACCTTGTATGAACGGTTTTTCCATAGTATATAGGGTCAAGAAAGGAATCAAAAATCTGAAAGATCCCCAATCCCAAGATATGGCCCTCCCTTTGCATCTCATGGCTTGTTCCTCATGTAGGTTTTCCCAATCTCTAGTTGAATCCCTCAAAAGCCACTACCATGAAGATGGGAGTCCCTAACCTGCCAAGACTCTATCATACTCTTGGCATGTTGCAATTTTGTTAGGGTCAAACATCAACGTACTTGATCTTAACCACAAAGTTCCTCTCAACCCATGTAGCTATGCATCTGTAAATGCAAGGATTTTGGCACCTAAGTGAAGGTTGAGATTGGGAGAATTTTCTTCCTTGATATTTGTGATGTGCTCAATATAAAAAATGATGTAACGTGAGAGCATTAGACATTATGTTAAGTTTTAATTGGGTCTATACTCATTTATGGTGCAAGTCAAGAAAGTGTGGGACCTCAATAGGGCCAGTGATTAGTTAGAGATCTGAGTTGGAGATTCACCCTAGTGACTATTGTGCCACACATTTGCAATAGACCAAATTTGTATAGTGGACACCTAGCATTATTACCAATAGTTATATCCAAAACTACTAGAGTGATGGTGAATCTTAGTATGTGACATTATGGTCATTTGATTCCTACTAAAGCCACCATATAGTAGTCTAATTCACACCTTAGTTTTTTCCCAATGTGAATGAGTATATAATGTGCACATAATAGTAGGATTGTGTGAAAGAAGGTGTCACCTCTATGAGAGAGAAATAGATATGAAATATCATGCACATGGTAGGGTTGTGTGAAAGATGCTTGCCTACTAAGCCTCCTATTACTAAGGAGCCTTGAACATGGGAGTGGAATTCGGTAACAAATAATACTTTTTCTCAAAGTTTTTGAAATGCTCAATGGTACCAACATAGGATTGATTCAAAATTAGTGCTTCGATGTTAGGTTTGATTTTGTTTCTAGAATAGGTAAGCGGATTGAAGAAGACATTCAAACATAAGCACAAATCCTAACGCCATACAAAAGCCACAAAATCTCTCTCTCTCTCTCTCTCTCTCTCTCTCTCTCTCTCTCTCTCTCTCTCTCTCTCTCTCTCTCTCTCTCTCTCTCTCTCTCTCTCTCATCCTTCATGGGTTTACCTACTCTTAGCATAAATTTACACAACTTGACTATGCACAAGTAATATTTATCTTGTATGAGAATTGTTATCCTAACATAGGCTTATATAATCCAATGAAGTTATTAAAGGCCTTGAATATTAACCCCATAGTGATGTATTCTTGATATTGCACTATTGATTTAAAGCATGCATTTCATTAGTTTATGGAAAATAGTTTTTTAGATCATGCCTTCAGCTCTTCATTTATCTTAGACTACTTGCATTTGCATGATGAACTATCGAGATTGACTAATAGAGAAGCATGATAGTTTAGCATGCTTTATCTTTACATGAAACTAATATAACACTATTTGGACATTAGATTTTTGTAATCAAAACTAAGGTTGATAATGGTTCAACATAACCATATTAGTTGTAAATTTTCTAGGATTTCTTAGCACATAGTTATGCTTACATATAGATGGCAAAGACATAAACATATCATTAATTTGTTGAAATTACACAATAAATTGGACCAAGAAAATATAATAAAGAAACAACACCTTAGATTTGATTATATATAGATTGGAAATTTGATTAGGATTACTATCATAAGGTTTGTCTATCGGAATGTAAAACCACTTCTACCTCAAAATGCTTCAAGCAAGACTTGAGAGGAAACTTTAGAAACTAAATATAAAATAGCAAAGTAAATCATGAGGTTGATGAGGAGAGACATAGCTCTTTTATAAAGGGTATGCCACAAAACTTTTCATAAATTGTTACTAGAAGTGGTTAAATATTTATAAATGTATCAAAAATAAGAAGAAAGTAATAATGGAATAACAAGGAAGCATGGCATAACCACCCTTGCTAGTATCAATTATACAATAAAATGTTATGCACTTCAATAAGGAAGTGAATAATCTCCCTAAAATATATAATAAAACTATAGTTTCACACATAGGCTCTAGTTTAAACATGAACATTGAAACAATGTCTAGAGGTATAATCATAGTATAAACTCCTATTTCTTATAATATGAATGCCAAAACAAGGTGTGGAGACTTCACCCTCCATGATAAAATATATTACTAACAAAAATTCATGAATTAAGTGTTCATAGATGGTGTGCTTTTTGAACATTTAAGTCTTTGCTACAATAAACAAGTAGTACTCAAGATTCTCCAAGGTGTGGTGCACAACTCTCCTCCCATCCCCCCTAAAAACAGGAGTGCCAAGAAAGAGATATACACCCTCCTTACTCCTCAAGCACCACAAATTTCATTTTGACTAAACCAAATAAGAAATAACCATTTTCTTAATTTATACCCTATGTATGTAGACACCTCATGCTAACAAAGTCATAAAATACTTTTAGTTAGAGTGTAATAAAGAATAAGCATTTTCTTAATCTGCACCCATGTGTGTGGACACCGCATGTTAAAAAAGTAGTGAGCTACTTTTGAATAGAGTGGACTAGTGTATGCAATCAAAACTCCTCTAGTCCTTTATTGATATATAATCCTTTAACTAAAAATTTTAATGAAGCTAAGAATTGCTTTTGCAAAAGATGAGAAGAAATGCAAGAAGTAATGTTGCACCAAATTGGCATTAAATGAATAAATTACATCACCCATGTAATTAGCAAGGATCAAGTGATTGTTTAGTTTGAGGCCTCCCAATTCTATAATATGGTGGTTATTTCTACCATTCAGTGCTAGGGAAAATAAGTCCATAACTATTTCTAGATACGGCTAGCTAACTAAGAGTGGAGAGGGGCGTGGGGGGTGTGTATGTATGTTTTTTGTCGGGGGATAAGAAGGGGGGTTGGACGTGTTCATTAAAAATTTGAGTTTATCTCCATACAATTTATTCCATCTTACCAATTTGGAGATTGTGTCTACAAGCTAGATCTTAAATATGTAGTAGAAAGCTTGAATTTCCCATATTGTCCGCTTTAGATATTTTGAGAGAAAATGGACAAATTTCTATATATATGTCTTTTCCCTACTATTAGAATTGGGGAATGAAATTCTTACATTCTCCTATATATGAAATTATCAAAGAACATAGAATATCTCTCTAGTGACATATCATTCCCTACTATTACAAGTAGAGAATCCCATTTTTATATTCTCTCATATAGGGAATTTCATAAGAATGTAGGAAATTCTCTATATTGATGTACAATTCCCTATGATCACATATGGGAAATGCGATTCCCTTACCCTCGAGGATCTTCGTGTCTTCATTTTGTTAGGGGGTAGGGTGATGCCACGAAGCAAGGCATCTAGTCAGATGGCAATTCCAAGCTCGTTTGCCCCTCCATCCAGGCCATAACCACTTATTAAAGAAAAGTGTAAATATGCAAAATGAGTCAAATATTTTTATGATTTCTTTAAGCTCATTTCTCTTCATGAGACATGGGGGATGCAATTTTTTTTGGGCCCCCTCAAATCCATCAATTTCAATATTTGGCAACTTGGGGAGAGTTGGGGAATGCTCCGGAGGAATGTGGCACACAATTTCTTTACTCTATATTACCTGTAGCCACGCAAGAAATGATGAACTAAATACAAAGTTGCAGATTTAGTATTTCTCTCTTCTTCTCTCTTCTTTTTCCACCTTATTCTTATGGCTTATTCCATGTAAGAGAGGGGTGGATTGAGATGGCAGGTTTCGATCATTTGATGATACTAAAGTGTTGTGAAGCGTAAATCAAACGGTGAGGATGAATGAGAGGCCATCGAAGAGCATCAATGGCTTCTCGACTTTGAAATACATGCATATTTGTCTTAAATTGATCATGTAAGTGCTCGATTTTGTTGTTTTTTTATTATTCTTTCACACATATGATTAGAATGTTTGAATATGATTTCTTTTGCTTGAAAATCAAAATTCTCAATTAGTTGTTGTTGTTTTTATAATAAAAATAAAAATCAAGAAAATCTACAATGCAAAATTGCGCCATTTTGTGAAAATTGACGTTTTTATGAGTTTTCATGGTTCTCTTAGTGCTCATATGGGGTCATATGGAGTAAAATTCTGGTTCTTGGTTCATGCAAGCTCTACATGTCTGAAAAAAATAAAAACCATTAATAAATAATAAGATAAATCATAACAAATAAAAAAATAAAAAATAAAGATTCTATGCATGGAGAAATTCTAAAAATTTATCAATGTATTTGTGAATGTGTGGTGGGGCTAGGGCATGAGATTTAGCCTCAATTTATCCCCTTTCTTCGTATGAAAGTGCATATTTATCGCTTTTCGTACACAAAAAATACATAAGAATACTCTTTATATCTATCACTAAATAAATGGTAAAGGGAAGGGCTATACAAAGATGAATATAACATGGAATGTTGATTTTATGCATACTTGATATATAGGATTCATTCGTTTTAAGTCTAAGAAAGGAAATAGCATGAATTACTTCAGTGTTGCCTTAGCAATGACACATTGCATTAAGGTGAAATCATAAAAAGTATTGTTTGCACACATCCACATTGTTTGATCTAGAAGTTTACCTCTTGCCAAACAATGTTGGGAAACAATGTTTAGTATGGGTGATGAGTCAAGTTGCAATTGGCCATCTTCTTATCCTTTCATGGATTCATAGGATTGTTAAACGACATATTTTTTGGACACCCCTTGCTATTTATGTTGAGGGCCTAGCTAATAATCTCATGCATTTAGTATACGGCCTAACCAATCCATCCCTTGGTTTTGTGCTATCTCTTAGTATGATTTTTTTGCATGATTAGGGATTTGTTTTTAGCCATAGGATAGTGTATGGTATGCTTTATGATTTTGTTTTAATTAGGCCAAGAGGCCGTTCCTTTTATAGTGTTTGGATTGTTTTTATAAGGCCAACACCAGCTCTAGCCTTTTCCATTTTCTTACAAGGTCCTCTTTTTCTTCTATTAGGCACTCGATCTCCTCCTCTAGTGTTGCTCGTTCTTCCCCTTGTCATTGCATTCCACGTTCTACTTCTTCTCTCTCTTTTTTCCATTCTTCTTGCTCTTGTGATCTCTCTACTTCCAGTGCGGCAAGCTCTTCCATACCCTCTTGGAGTTTTCTCACCTTTGCTTTGAGCTTTGCCTACTGTAGAACCAGGAGCTTGTATTTCTTTTGCATTGTGACCAACTCCTGGATCTCTTTCTCCAGTCTTTTTTGCCACTGCTCTTCTTCCTCTTCCTTGGCCCTCAGTTCTGCTTTTAGCAAGTGGATTTCTTTTTATTGCAAGGCCAGTTGGCGCATCTTCTCTAACTAGAAGGCATTTGACATATCCTTTTCTATTTCCAACTTTGCCACTATCGCTCTCTTCTTCTCCTTTGCCCTTTCTAACTGAGCGTAGAGCTCTCTAACATGCTTGTCTTGGTCTACGGCCTGTGGCTCCGTGGTGGTAGTATCTACCTTTGGTCGCTTAGGTCCCTATTGAGATTCGGCGTCTGCAGTAGAAAGCTGATCTTTTTACCCCTGTCATTGGGATTCCCGCACTAGAGGTGGGCATTGGGGTATGTGCCTTGTTGACCAAGAACTGCATCCATGCCATGAGGTTGTTGCCGTCCACTGTGGTTGGGGTGACTGGCATTGCTGTGATGGTTGAGGTATTGGGCAAGAGGGTAGATGGGGTTCGATGGAGTGCGGCTTTGCCCTTTCCTTCAGGGACAGGTGGAGGTAAGTCTTATGATGCTTAGGCATTGGTTTGCAGCATGTCCTGCCTAGGTGGGATCATTGCTACTAGTTCCTCTTGCCTTCACTACTGTTCTATGGACATGTGCATAGCTTGTGCCAAGTCCTCCTATTCTTTCCTTCTCAACTCCTCCTGGGCTCCTCCTCTTGTTTTTAGAAGCTTTTCTCCCTCTCTCTTCCTCGACTCTTTTTGACTCATCGTTGGCTTTAAGTAGGTTTGCTTCCTCTTTTTTCTTCCTCTCTTCCTCCTGCTTCTTCTTCATCTTCTTCTTTTTAGGCATCTTTGCCTTCCTCTTGTTGGATTGAGCTTCTTGCTCTCCCTCTTCTTCATTAACTGTCTTCTCACTTGATGGTTCTTTGTCGTGACAAGGAGGTGACCTCTCAAGCATTTCATCTGATCCCTCTTCTCCGTCTTGTGCCTCTTTTATCGCCTCTTGGATAAGGGCGGTCAAGACTCCTCTATACCCTATGAATGAGGCCTTGGCTAAGGGCTTCTTCGTGTCAGTTCCCTTTTATGCTGGGGATTCTCCACCCGCCAGTCTGCGTCAAAGGTCAAGTGTCTTGACTAATTGGTCTATGGTTTCCTAACGTAGCCATTCCAATCCACTTCATGCAATGAATGAGCTGCCATGCTCTCCAGCATGAGCATGCTGATCCTATGCATAAGTGAATTGTATCTTAGGCTAGAGAAGAGGGTGTGGATCACCTTTGCTTACAATCTTACCTCTGTATGGTTTTTCTTATGTGTTTGGTTTGTTTCACCTTACCTCCCCCTCTTTGAATTGAGAAGAATCCTTCCTAGGATCAAAGGGCTAGAGAATGAAGGGCATTCAACACATAATCTTAGTGTTTTACCTTCGCATGAGCCAACTATAGAAATTTGGATTATACTCAAAATTAGCATAGCTATCCATGTCGAAAGGGCGAATGCCTATGTGTGTAATGTAAGTGAGGATGTCAAGCAAGAAGTCACCGGAGTCCACTTGACTAGCGATATGCAACTCCTCCTCAGTGAAGATGCAATCTAAATAAGGATGGCCCTCGATGTGTTCTTCAAGAGGCCAATTATGAATGGTCACTATATTTGGCATCCCTCTAGCTCCCATTGTAGGCGTAAAGTGTACCATTTCCACAAGAAAGAGGATTTGTGGTTGGTAAGCTATTTCAACTTCTGGATTTCTTGGTTTGTGGCCATGATTGTATTCTTGCGATATGACAAAATGAGACGTTGCTTGATTGCTTGCTCCTGGGATATCTCAGTTGCAATCAACTCTTGGGCTGATTTAAAATACTTAACAAATATAAATTCTGACTCCTCCCAAGAGCAAGGGAGTACTCATACTTCCATTGCTATAGGTTCTTCCAAGAGGCCTAAGTCTAGTTGATCGTATCTTTTGGCCAAGATCATGAAAGTAGTGTGCCCTGGTCATTGAGTAGTTCGATGGGGCAGCCAAATCGTGAGATCACTTGCTCCCATAGGAACTTAGCAGTGGTCCTAGCATCATTCTTTCTCGTAGCTCATGCTTCTGCCCATTTGGTTAGGTAGTCGGTGGCCACAATAATGTACTTAGATTGTGAATATTGTGACCCAGGACTAATGGCTTCGATGAATTCAATCCCCCATTTCTCGAAAGGTTGTTGTGTGATAATTGGGGTTAGCTCACTGGCACTCATCACAATGCTTTGCAAATCGTGTCACATCTCGGAAGAGGATAGGCCACCACAGCTAGGATTGCAACACTTTGCGAGCTATCGCATCTCCGGTGAAATGTCCTTCTGCGATTTCGTTGTGTATCTCTATTGTACATCATGCATCTCATGCTGACACATATATCTGAGCAGTAACCCATCTTGTCCTAGCCTGTAAAGTTGGCTAGCTATCAACTAATAGAGTTGGATTTTCAGAATAAGTCGCATAAGTTGGGCCTTTTCTATTGATTGTTCGAGTAGTCCATGTTCATGCACTTAAACTATGTCCTCTACCCAATATGGCATCATGTCAGCTCTAAATAAATCTTTTTCGCTGGATAAGCAGAATAGATGCGTGTTTGGCAATTTGTCCACAATGCCTTGTCCAACCACTTCTCCTGTGGGGATGCATGATAGATAGTCAGCCATGTAATGCTTTTTCCCCTTATGCACCGTCATGGAGAAATCAAACTTCAAAAGCAGAAGAAGCCATCTAGCAATGCATCCTGTAACGCATGGTTTGTTAACCAGGACAACAAGGCTTGATGGGTGTAATGTGTCCACCTATTCCCTGCAGGACATGTCTTAGTAGTCCATCGGAAAGAAGGTCTAGAAAGCTCCGCCCGGCACTCCCATGGAATATCACAGGGTTTGCAATCTAGGACTTTTCACATTTGCCACGTAGCAGAAGTATTCTGGCCGTTCCCACTTAGGACTGACCTGAATCAGGGTTTTTCCCAATGGTCATTTCCTAAATGGCAACTAGCATCGTCAAACCCCGAACGAACTACTTTACACAGAAACACCAAGGCCGAAGCGGATTCACGCTGCACTTGGTTCAAGGAGAATGGGAAACAAGAGGGATGCAAAGCTCAACCTCTCTGCCATAAGGCATAGCCCCATTCCGTTCCCCTAAAACAACGTAAATTGGGATTATTATAACTTAGACTCTAGGTCAGCGCCCTTGACGTCCGTGTCCTTTGAAACGATCTTCTTGCTGTCCATCATGATTTAGAAAAGTTCTCGGCCAACCAGGATCACCTATCCATGGACGGACCCATGGCCACATCCACCGCACTTTCCTCAGGTTATTTTAGTTGTCTAATTACCTACCACATTTAGTTGGACATGCATCAAACAGCTTCCTTAATTAGTCCGTTAGGCATCGGTTCCTTCACGTAAACATAGCACTTGACATAGAAAAGCAATGTCCAACAAGTTCCTTTTCAATAGCTTATCATATTTATCTTTAGAATACATTTATAAAGTCTAGCCCGTAGGCTTATCCATTATCCACCCGAAGGCTATCCAACAATCCACAGGGATTACTAATCCAAGATTCCCCAACAAACCAACACTTGTGCTAGCCATCAGGAACAACCCTACCACTAGCTCCAACAACCCTACCACGAGTCACCTAGGCCACCAACGTGCCCCCAACAACCTTCCTCCCCATTACCACCAACACTCCTCCGCGGCAACCACCAATGTCCCTTCCACCCACGTCTTCAGTGCAAGCCAAAGCCATGGAACTAGCACTCGTCTAGGAGGGGGTAATGTTAATCCTCAAATGAACGAAGGTGGAAAATATGGAAAAGCTAAAGCAGAAGACAAAGGCCAAGGAAAAGTGACACGGAAGACAAAGACGCAGAAGGAGAAAAGTCCTAAATAAGGGAACAAGGCACACAAGGAAAAGCGCAAGTCAATACTTTTGTAAAAGAGCGCAAGCACATCATAGTTTAATTCAAGGAGCGTCGGGCTCTCACCCGTGCAATTTGTAAATGTAGATGGGCGGTGGAAAGGAAGCTAGGAAGATAGAAGGACAATGGGAAAAAGGGCCTAGGCCATGGCCGGCCATGTAAAAAAGGGGATAAGGGGATGATTGTCCAAAAGGGATTTAGGGTTTTGTATATAAATTTGAAAAGTGAATGAGAAGCTCATTCTTGTGTGTGGCCAAAATTGGCTCTCCTCTTATTCTTCTTCTTCTTCTTCTTGTTCTTGCTTGCTTGAGCTTGTGCTTGAGAGAGGGAGTGTGAGAGTGTGAGGGAGTGAGTGTGTGAGGGTGAGGAACGGGGGAGGAGAAGCTCTCTATCTTCTCCTCTCTTCTTCTCTTCTCTTCTCTTCTCTTCTCTTGTCTTGTCTTGCTTGCAGCAATGGAGCTTGGAGCGTGGAGCTTGAGGATGGCTTGAAGCTTGCACTTGGATCGTGGAGTTACTGGAGTGCGCGGGAGAGGAGGTAACTCGATCGGCATGGAGGTAAGCTCACTACACCCGTAGATATGGATGGTGCGTCGGCTATGTTAGAGGTAGACATTAGTGCTCGGCTTGGAACGCTTGAAACAATAAGCAGTTCGTGGGTCTTGGCGGTTGAGTGAAAGCTCCCACAACCACATATAATTTTGTATCCTAGTCACATTTCTTTTCGGAGACTCTTTTGGATAGGATACCCACAAGCTACTTATTGGTACTTTTAAATTGTCCATTTGCTTACGAATTATAGGGGGTCGTCTTATTATGCTTAATTTTCCATGCTTCAGTTAGGATTTTAATTACCTTGTTCAAAAAATGGGTTCCACGATCCGATACTATTTTACTTGGTGGATCAAAATGGCAGATGATCTGCTCAAATAGGAAACTAGCAATCTCTTTTGCATTATCATACCTCATCGCCCATGCTTCTAACCATTTCGTAAAGGAATCAATTCCTACTATAATGTATCTCTTCTGGGTAGTAGACGATGGGGTAATAGGACCCACAAAATGGATGCCCCAATTCTCAAATGGAAGGGTAGTCATAATCAGTGTAAGTGGACACTTCCTATTCTCTCTATTGTCATGTCTTTGACATGTATCACATCTCTTGACATAGTCAAATGAATCTTGGAAGATGGATGGCCACCAATACCCAGCTCTTAAAGCCTTCTGTGCCATCAACTACCCACCAAAGTGCCCTCCAAAAGCGGAGTCATGGCACTCTTCCAATATAAATGGAACCTCATCAGGCATCACACATCGGCGATAGATATCATCAATACCCTGTCAATATAGTGTTCCTATAATCAAGGAAAATTTCAATGCATGCTGTTTAATTTTCCTCTTCTTCAATTTTGATAAAGTAGCTCCAATCTCTCGCGTAGAAAGATAGTGTGTTATAGCAGTATCCCAGGAGGGAATAGACGTTGTATCAATCTTGAACAAAATTTCCATGTCACTTCCTTCAACCGAGACCTCTTTTGGCTCTCCGAAATCCACAAGACACTCTTTAATGCCCTGAAGTTTGACAGCTTGCTCTTAATCTCATAATCAAATTCCTGCAAAGTGATTAACGACTTTGATAGGCGATCAGGTGGTTGTAACTTATTCAACAACAATCGAAGCCCTTTCACCTTCGTATAAAAAACCACATTCTCATAAAGTATGTAGTGCCTGAAATTTTTAGTCGCAAATACCATCGCAAGGCACAACTTCTCTATATAGGTGTAGTTAATTTCCAATATGCCTAACTTCCAACTAGCAAAAGCTATCGCATGGTATCACTTCTCCTCCCAAATTTGGGATAAGCAACATCTGATACTATACATGGTTGCTGCTAAAAATATATTGAACATTCCCTCCTTTTAGGTGCTTTTAAAATAGATGCTTTGGCAAGCTCCTACTTCACATCATCAAAAGATACTTTGCAAGCATCATTCCATGCAAACTGAAAGTTAAAGGACAATAGGTTCTTCAATGGCAACGTTCTTTTTGCCAGGGCATTGATAAACCTCCGATAATACCCTACCGATGACAGAAAGCTATGCACTTCCTTTGGAGTACGCGGCAAACTCATGGCGACTATGACTTTGATTTTTTTAGGGTCAGTCGTAATCCCTACAAAACTGACCACATGGCCTAACAATAGCCCATAAGGCACTCCAAATATGCACTTCCATGGGTTGAGAGCTATGAAAAATTGTTTGCAATGCTCAAACCACTTTCACAAAATAATCAACTGCCTTTTTCTTTACGGTAGCTACCCCTAGGTCATAAATGAATACTTTTAACTCCTCTGGGGAGATGTCACCAAAGGTCTTGTCGGTTGTTCTTTTCCATGAACCAGGTGCATTACATAATGCAAATGCCATCACATGGTATGCAAAGGTACCGAAGATAGTGATAAATGTCATTTTTAGCTTGTCTTGCTCAGCAATTGCCATTTGGTTATACTCTGCAAAGCAATCCATGAATGAATATATTTTCCTACTCGCCAATTGATCCAAAATTTGGTCAATAAATGTCAACAGGTAGTAATCTTTAACAACCTATTTATTTAGCTCTACACAAAGACGGATTTGATTATTCTTCTTCTTTCTAATCACAACTGATGAATACCATTTAGTATGCTAAATTGGGAAGATCAAACCCACCTTCCACAACTTCTGAAGCTCTTCAAATAGCCTATCCCTTAGTTCAAAAGGTATATGCCTTACTTTGTGACATACAGGGCAGGTACCTTCCTTTATAGGAATGGTATGCACAGCCAAACTGGGAGAAATACCCCTAAGTTTTTCATAGCTCTAAGCAAAGATGTCGCGGAACTCCTGAATCAGGGACACATAGTCCTCTCTCTCTTTTGAACTGAGCATGGAACCTAATTTGATTGGCTGCAAATCATTAGGCCTGCCAAGGTTCAACTCAATAATGTCTGGATCTCTTATTCGATCTTGAGGCTCTATTGGCTCATTCAAGGTTATCTGATAAATATCCTCTGTAGTGGACCCTTCTTTAGATCCATTGCTCGATGACGTCTCACTACTAGATGGCTCATCTACTATTTCTAGTTCAGTGGAGGATAATGGAGCTCTCTCACTCTAAGGAGACTCAGGGTAAGCATCCATTATTACACGATGGGCACCTCGACCTAGAATCACTGGACTAGTGGGTATATCAACTTAATAGTATGTCCGTAGAGTCCATGCCCTGCCTAGCAAAACTCGATAGCTAGGATGTCTTGCAAACCTTATCACCCTAAAGTCCAGATAGCATTCCACTCTCGCAACTGTAACCTGGACTTTGGTGATGC